>NC_140920.1:17071747-17671747 GCF_045865225.1 Trachurus japonicus | reverse complement strand
TTGTGACTGGGAATATTTTGAAAAGTAAAATGGTATGTTGATGCAGACCTGGTGAATTAACACAAAATATTCTGCCGAAACATTTTTTTCATCAAGAAACCAAGAGTATTTAAGTATTAAAATATTTACATTTGTTGAAAAGCAGATTAAAGAATAAAATAATGCCTCTTTAAAGTTTAAATGTTGCTTTCTTTTTCTTGCCTGGTCACACTGATTCACTTATTGACAAATCTGCACATTTGCTACACTTGGCCTATTTTGCCTGTTTATAAGTATTAGTACAACAACGACTCACTTTTATCCGTTTTATCGCTGTTTTTACATTTTAGAACATAAGCAAACCGAGGCGGGAAGGAAAAGTATGTGTCAGAAGTGGGATTCGAACCCACGCCTCCATTCGGAGACCAGAAGTCCCGTGCACTGCGGAAGGAGTTTATCCTTGAGTCTGGCGCCTTAGACCACTCGGCCATCCTGACACGGTGCCTTTTCGTGGAGTCTGCTAGGTTTTTAATGAACACACATTCTTTGTTATCTCAAGCCAGCTGTTTGTAAATTGTCATAATTGTGATTTACATAGGTACTAATTAACTTAAATGTATTTTTTGTGTAACCAGATATGTGTTTTTCGCCTCGTCTCGCGCAGTAAACGGCTGGTTAGTTTCATCGACGCATGCGCACATGGACGCATCGTAATATCCGTTTGAGTGTACGTGCGGCGGCCATTGTACTTCCGTTCTTCAAGGGTAACTGAAGACATCAGGAGAAAACATGTACCGGTTTGCTAAAGCCGCAGTCAACGTTACTGGTAAGAATACTGGGTTTTTATATAAATATATATGTATATAATGTGTGTATGTACGTGAGGTGATGGCGCAGCATCGGCCGATCTGAAGTTTGACCGGCCTCTGTGTGGTCGGTGACCGCGGTCGGCGTGTTAACATCCTGGTGTTAGCCTGCTGGCATTAGCATCTCACAGTAGAAGTCATTATATGTCTTCAACATGATTATTTGTGTAAATAAATGTATGAAAATATCGCTCCTAAATTCGACAAGGTATTGTGTAGTAATATTAGAAACGTGCTATGTTCTTCGCTGTGTCATTGCCCGATACATTCAATGTGTAGCTAATGATAAGCTTTTGTAATATTTGTTTCGTGTAATTGTGGACATTAGTGGCATTTGTGATGGGAATGATTGCGCAACGGTAAGATGGTGCCAATAAAAGTAGACTGTATGATAAAGGAAGGGCAGTTGAGGACACTATACAATATGATAGACACCATTTTGAAAAGACTGAGATCTGATTTGATCAATAAAAGTGATAGTGATGGTTGATTTCCTGGGATCATCCAGTGTGGCTCTTATTTTCATTACCTAATTGTTTGCTCATTTGCCAAGGTCACATTTGAATGTGATTTGAAAAGTGAAACATCCAAGGTGACATCGTCACAGCTCCTGTTTTTCAAAGATTTAAGTTCACATCATTAAACAGTGAAAAACAGCGAGTATTATATGTCGCAGATTGGCCTTTAAAATACCTACATAAACCAATATTATAATAGTTGCAGATTAAGTTTCTGTTCATCTGTTAGTTATTGCATCTGATTTGCACAGATGTTCATTTACATCGCAATAACTTTTGGCTCCAGTTTATCTTTGTGTCATGGTTCACATCATGCACAGCCAGGTCATATTTTAATAGAGACCCACAAAATCTTTGCTATATACACAAGCTGGATCAGTGTAAAAGGGGTCATGCAAGGCCATGTTGTGTCCATGTTATCATTTACTGTCCACGTCTAGGCCTTTGTTTATGTACATAATTGTAGCCGTTTTTGCAAAGCAAGCACTAAAGTTTTTTTTTAGCTGTTTGTTTATTTTTTGTAAGTTTGTTGTGAGTTGTAAGGTTACCAGATACTGGTGAGACAGATGGAAACCTGTCATGAACATATAGCATACAAATCATGAGAGGGCGACTGAAGAGAGAGGAGCAAAGGTCTTTTGTTTTATTTTTTGATTGGGAGGCATTTGAAGTATTGTAAAATTAAATTTACGTGTGATCTCATCACCAGTGGTTAAGAGGATGTAGCCTACAGAAAAGGATGTGAAATGTGAAGAACAAATTGAGACAAATGGGCCTTGCCTGTAATGGGGATTTTCACTGTCCATTAACTGTGCTCTATTAATATTTCAAATTTGTGTGAAATTTCAACACCTTTTATTTTCAACTTTTCTTACACGTGACTTTCTGTCAGGGGTCCCAAGAAGACTGCATCATAATTTGAGCCCTTATAGGCTAGGCTCTGTAAAGATGACTAGAAGTGAGGTCATGAGTAATAAAAGTTAGTAAAAACCCAGTGTATAAATGCCAAATTGTGTTTTTTTTGTCATCCAGGTCAGGCCGTGAGGCAGGTGAGGCATGGCTCCACCGCCAGTGACAACTTTCACGCCAAGTACGGCACAGGCGTGTTGGCCGGCGGAGCGGTCTTCTGCGTAGCCATATGGTCATATGTAAGTATCACTGTCCTGTTGATCCACATCATATTTTTGTATGGTTGACTTGAAAAAACAGCTTGTTCATATAAAGCAGAGCCATTGTCATGTTTTCACTCTGAGCCATGCTCCTATGGAGTTACAGCAATATTTGCATCGACCTGGTGCTGCTCATAAACAGTCTACGGTTTGTAGTGAATCCGTCTATGTTAGGACCATAAACAAATATAAACTAAAACACTCCCGCCTGTTATAATGATAGGGAAAACCCTGACAGCTGTTACACTGAACATTACACTGTTAAGGTGCTTGGAAATACATTGACAGCTAAGAATACTGTTACACAGTATAAAAAACAGTTACACTTAAAATAATTACACTGTAAAGGTGTTGCTATTTTGTTTGTTATTTATTTCTCATTCCAAAAGTAGTTGTAGTTTATTGCTATGTGTGACAGGTTGGGGATTGGGCCCAACAGAGAAAGTTTGGGAACCACTGATATAAAGAAACGCAAGTGCTGGTTTTATAACAGTCAAAAGTGTCGGATAGGTGTTTACCAGGTGTTAAATGATGTTGTCTGTCTTTGTGCAGGTGCTGACACAGACTGGCATCACCTGGAATATGTCACCAGTTGGAAAAGTCATGCCCAAAGAGTGGAGGGAGGCAGAGGAGTGAAGAGCGGCCATGCCAGACCTACGACTCACCTAATGAACCTTCTGGTTGTACAGATGAATAATGAATCTCTGTGTGTTCAGACAGTGAATAACTGTGTGCTTATTCCAACATGTTACTTTGTTCAAATAAATTATCTGTGATTCTACTGACAATTCTACTGACAGCTGTCTCGTCTTTTATCTGTTTACATTGTGTGCACGAGCAGATAGTCATCATTTTATATCTTTCACAGGGGTTTGACTATTAATTAACACAAATTTGATCATTATTATTCCAAATGCCACACATTTTTATGTTACTCCATTTTTACCAAGAGTTTAGGGATGTAACAAAGGCAAAGAAGTGGAGCTATCTAGATACTGCACTTAACTCTGTCAACTACACCCTCATACAAGAAGCTAGAGGAAGTACACTGAGAAAGACCTTTAATCAAAGGTAAAAGATTTTACATGTACACATTTTGCAAATCACCAACAGCTTCAATGCAGCATTATGGGGTAATCTTGTTCTGCCGTCAGGGGGCGCACTTTTGCAGAGTATGGATGATGCCTGAGAATAAAAGGCACGGTTACTCTGCTCAAACCATAGAGGCTCAAACATTCAGCTATAAATAAACGTCATCTCAACCGTAGTCAACCTAAACGTTTTACAAGGACTTGAGAAACTTTGACACATTTCTTCTTATCATCTATATACTTTGGATAGACTCAAAAGTATTTTTATTTCCATCCCGAAGGTCTCAAATGATGAGCAAGAAATGACAACTTTGCTCCATGAATGTGAAACTTTCCTAATAGGATCATCATATTACTAATCCACTGAACTTTTTTTACTTGATTAACATTATCATTGCAAAGTTGGTTTGAGTATCAGAAAATTCTTTTTTTTTTTCTTTTTTTTTTACAAAACATTTTTTTTAAATCAATATCAACACATATAGAAGCATATTTGTTAAAAATTAGCGTTGTGTGTAATGTTAGAGATAAAATATTATGTTTAGATATAGTGTAATTTGTATTAAACTTCTGCTATTTTATTTGAAATAACAATTTTGTAAGGTAAAGTTTTTTCACAACCAGTCTGATCATGATCAGAATACAGTGAATGAAATCTTATCCAATCAAATGCAAGAAAACGCTGTCATTCTTCCCCAGCCAATCAGCGGCGGGTAGGCCCTTAAGCCCCGCCCCCTCGGTGTCCATCCGTGCTGCACTAAGGTCACCGCTGTCACTCGGTCTCTTACCAACCGACAGCCGAAGGAGGCGGAGGATCCCCAGCGAGGAAGGTGCAGGAAAGAAACCAACGAAGCCAGCAACATGTCTCTGTCTAACAAACTCACCCTGGACAAGGTGGACGTCAAGGGGAAGCGTGTTATTATGAGGTGAGCGCCTTCCTAGGTTATCACATCGGATGAACGGAAGTTGGGTTTTCTATCGTTAGCTAGCAGGCGGACATTTCATTTCAGAGCCCAAACACACACACACAGGTAGCCTACTACACTTCCTGCGGCAACAAACTGTCTGGTTGAGCTAATGTTGTTTTACACCGACTGTGGGGATGGTTAACGGTGTGTGAGGCGGTTGAACACACGGCAGGAAGTGAACTTGTTGGTTTGTCACGTTTTTCCATCCATGTTACGTGCCCGCGGGGAGATGCTGCATGGATGAAACCGACTGAGTCACCGGAGGGAGGCAGCCAGTAGCCACCACGACCATCACCGAGCCTCAGCCCCGCACGTTAACCTTACATCACTGTGTACTATACATCTACACATTCACCATATCATTATATCCAACGAGCCCCTCACGGTGGAGTCGCATCACTGCAGCGGTCCAGTCTCTGATGACGTAATAAGACCCAATACATTTGTCACACAGTGTGCTGATAATCTAAAGATGCTCAGGTGCTCTTTTTAAATTCATTTATACGTTAAATATGAAATATTGTAGTGTATTATCGTCAAATGATCTACCTGAGCTCTAAATACAAATGTCTTCAGATGATAATATGGTATGGTTATTGAAATGGACTAGAAATAGATGTAGTATGTCAGATATTATATATTATCAATCTAATCTGTCAGATTCATGTTTTGTGATGAAATGCTGCAACTCTAGGGATCTTCAAAGTAACAATGAGATGCAGAGAAAACCAGGAAACTGTGCATGATTCATCAAAACGGTGAAAAACAGTCAAAGGCAACTAACTCATTCATCACCAGTGGACTCCAGGCAGGAAGCTGCTTCAGTGTCCTGCTCAAAGGCAGTGCAAGTTTTAATCCCCTCCCCTCCTTAGATCCAAAGATGTTAATATTAGTAGTTAATCTCTTTTTTTAACAATAAAAATATGCTTTCAGACTTATCTGAAATGCAGCAGTGTTATTTTTAGTCTGAAGTATTGTATGTCATTTATTCTATAGGTAAGGTATTTCTGCAAACTATAAAGGCCAGTGGCCACACAGAAGAGCACTTGAAACTGACACCCTGTGTGCAAATGTCAGAGGGCCATTTTGGTTCGCTCGTCGTCTTGGTGGTGCAACAGGCGGCATAGGACAAGGTTCACCGACAGCAGCCCCCGGCCTGCACTGCTCGGTGTTAAAAGGTCAAGTTCACGTTGAATCAGTCTCAGCGTGGAGTGGATGATCAGCGCTGCACCGATTCCTTCATATCACACCCAGGGCCTGTCGTTGCACGCCCGGTGTGTGTGAGTTTTATGAACGTGTAGCTGCAAACAATGTGCAGGGGAGGTGTTGTGTTCAGAATAAAAAGGAGCGAAGGCGGGACGTTGCCAAGTAGCGCCTGGAAGAAATCTGTTCAGCAGCCAAATCAAAGGGACTTTGACTTTCTTCACTGTCACCAGAGAACATGACTAGAGTAGGAAGATAATGTTTTAAAGCAAAACCCTCTGCCATTGTCGTGAGAATAGGTCCATCATACACATCTTACTGTTATGTAGATTGGAAAATTACAAGCACTGAGAGCATACATTGTGGCCTGACCTTGCCATTAGCCAACTTGTGCTGTAAATAACTGCCTTCTTGGGCTTTACCCATCATCCTCAGCACATTTCTGCCTCTGAGAAATATCTGAGTGCTGTGTGCGACATGTGATGTAAGAAAACCTTCAATGAAATGCAAAAAATCCACACTAACGAGGAATAATTAAAGAGTGTTGGTCGATGTCCTGGCATTGTCTGTCCGGGCACGACAGCTGTTGAGCCGTCGAACTGCTGACCGTTGGATTTTAGACTAAGACAATGGATTGCTGTTATTATGGCAGTGGGTGCAGGTGCAGTGTGTGTGCGTGCAGAGTGTGTGTGTGCAGGCCGATCATGTGTCTCGGTGCATCAGGGCCTCAGACAGAGAGGAGGAGGGAGGCGGTTATGTAACTGAGTGGATGTTCCTGCCAGCCTGAGGAGCAACCAGCTCAGTGTGCAGACTAGAGCAGCGTTAGCCGCTAATGCTGCTACTGAAAAAATGGAGAAAAGATGTATGGAAATGCCTGTGTTGGACCAGAACTGTTTATACTGATTTAAAAGCATTTAGTATTCTTTGTTGACCACCCTTGAATATTTTTACACAGTGTAACCACACAGGGCAGCAAGCATGTTAAGGGTTAAAATGCTCCTTGTAAACTGATTTAAACCAGGCCTGACAGCTGTACATCTGTCATTCACTCATTCATTAGCTCTTAACCCTCATTACATAAAGGGCATCTGCACAAACTCCAGCTGCACCGTTAAATCAGCCAATTATCTATTGATATTTGGTTATCGTAGGTATATTCATGTGTAAGTGAGTCTGTAATTATTAAGAAATTGCAGTACAGACATGCCTAGCTTGACTTGATGTAATTTAAAAACGGTGTCACCATCACTAACAGGGAGCTTCAGGCAGGTTTTAAATAACAGGAGGACCAGCAAGGTCACCAAAACAGGAGGTAATTATGGCTGTAATTTCTACTGGAGTGGGGATGGAAAATGATTTTACTTGTCCTTGAGACAAAAGCCAATCAGCAATGTCCCCAAAATCAACTGGAGAAAAAAAAGCAAAGTAGGAAGCCAGAAGAAGTTGTGATTGTCCGATATCTTGTCGAGCTTATCACACCAACTGTGGAGAGACTCGCATTAAATCATAAAGTCAGTCACTTGTTTTATCTAGTTTATCAGATTGGGAGCCACACTATATAAACATATGCAGTTTGATCTCATTACTACTGATGTGTAGAGATGTCCAGGAATCTCACAGGTACCATAAGATAAGTCGTCAAGTGGAAATGTTAGCAGCTCATGTTTTATTCACAGCTGATTCTGAACGTCAGACCTGTGCATTGTTCAAAAGAGAAACATGAGACATCACCAAAACCGTCCTGAATGTCCCACATGCCTCATTAGTCTCTGTCGCTCTTGTAACTAAGTTTGTTCTCTTTCAGGGTTGACTTCAATGTTCCCATGAAGGACAAGCATATCACAAACAACCAGAGGTAAAATATATTCCTCTCTCAGTTCTGACTGTAAAAATAAACTGAAGGTTTTATCAAAAGGTTTTACACACAAACACACAGAGCACAGTTTCCTCAGACAGAGGCAGGAGGAAATGTTCAACTCTCCTGCTGGTTGATTCTCAGGATCAAGGCGGCCGTTCCCACCATCAAACACTGCTTGGACCATGGAGCCAAGTCTGTTGTGCTGATGAGCCACCTGGGCCGTCCCGATGGAAACTTTGTGCCTGACAAATATTCCCTGGAGCCCGTCGCTGCTGAGCTCAAGACTCTGCTGGGAAAGTGAGTAGATGGATTGAACAACTGGTTTGACCCTTCTCCTTCTCCTTCAATTGATTGTATTTCTGCTGCAGTGAAATAAACTGGTCTGGTCACAATTCAACCAAAGATCATTAGTGGACAAAGCTTGGTCTGTTGATGATTAAAAAAACATGTTTGAAAGAAGATATTAAATCTTCCTCTGGTCCTCTGCAGGGAAGTCACCTTCATGAAGGACTGTGTTGGTAAAGAGGTGGAAGCTGCCTGCGCTAACCCCGCCGCGGGATCCGTCATCCTGCTGGAGAACCTCCGCTTCCACGTCGCCGAGGAGGGAAAGGGCAAAGACGCCTCTGGAAACAAGGTGAGTCCTCCAGAGGTCGGTGTGGTCTGATTCAGGACACGAACACTGTTAAGTTTAATGTCCTTTAGCCTCGTGCATCAAGTTACCAGTCAAAGTCAGCAAAGAAAGAACTTAATATAATAAATTAATACACAATCTCACATCAATAAATGTTAGTTTATAAGTTAAATGATGAAACTGTAGCTCTCTGGTTTTGGTCTAGATTTTTAACTTAACATACAACTTTACTTCTGTTATAACAATGTCATCTCAATCCTCCATTTCATATGGACATGGTGGCAAAAAAGAGTTGTTTCTCTTCGCGCACAAGTTGAAATTGAAGCAGCAGATTTTTAAAGGAAATTAAAGGGGGAAAAAATCAAAATTTCAAAAAAGAATGTAGTTTTCATGAAGCAGTGGAAACAAATGAAGCATTGCAAGTTAAAGCTAATAATTCCTACAAGTGTCACACTTTATATGAATACAACTGTTGGTAATGAATTACTAACCCATTGTGTGTATAAAGCCAGAGTAAACATCCTCATGAGGACAATGCTGCACTGCAGGACGTAGTTCTCTGTATTGTTATCAGACTGGTGAGAAAGAGACGAGTAACAGAGACAGACTTGTTAGTCAATAGTGCATCAAACAAACAGCAACATGATGATGAGCCAACACACGAGGAGAGAAGAGAGGAGCCGGACTGTGAGGCCGGTGCTCCGGCAGGATGGTTGGTTGGTGGAGACTCTCTGTTGTCCTCTGGCTGTCAGACAACCAGCAGGAGACTCAGCGCTGGGTCACCGGGAGGAAAATGCAGAGTCACTCCAGCTGCAGCACAGTTCCTCTGAAAGAGCTGCGTCACCGTCTCATGACGTCATGGTCAGGAGTGCTGCAGCTTCTGCTCGGATCCTCCTCTCTAACTGTTTCTGAGTTTGAAATTTTAATGTTACACAGATCACAGCTCTGTCTACTCTAGTCTAATCAGTAAACCTCTGTATTCATGCATTATAAAACCACAGAGCAACAGAGTAAGGCACTTTGACATCTCATTCTTTGTGTTGAGATGTAGATGGTCTGGAATAAAACCAGACCCAGACTCAGGACTCGGTATAAAAGCTGATCTCGGGGAGGCAGCAGTGGATCAGCAGCCTTGTCCCTATGACATTTATCCTGAAGGTCAGTGGGCTGTCCTGGCTGGATGTGTTGCTTTTCCTGTCCTGAGAGGCCTGGCTGGTATGCAGCCTGTGTGGCTTGGTTTCTACTGTACTGCTGCACTGTATCACATCACACTGGCAGCTCTTTATATGTTTTATTGTGAAAATATTTCTCAGTGACAAGAAACTGAAAGTGTCTCAAAGACTGAATTCATTTCACTGGTTCAAATCAAACCTTGATGAGTTGTGCAGAGGAATCAGTGATAATACTATTAAGCAATAAAGAGATCTTCTACTATAATGTCTCATCAGTAGACGTGCAACAAACACATGCATGGTATCTTCACTAATATGATGAAATGAGAAATCGGCAGTAACTTGTTACCAGTTTTTAAGATGATAATCCGACATGGTGAGTGACGGGCGACATGCAGGAAGCAGTGACCTGACTGTACTCAGGTCTGACATTTGAACGACTCTTGACCTTTTTGTGCCCTCGGGTCTCACAGTCACGACCTTTGCCTGTTAAAGTGCAGCACGAACCCGATCCACAATGCACAGACTGAATAGCGATAGTGAGGTTTAGTTCATATTAGGACAGAAAAATTACATCGTAATTATTTTTGGCAGACATTATAGTGAGTCGTGATTTGGGTGGAAATGGTGTTTTTTTTAATTGATTTAATTTTCACGGGAAACTATAAAATGTTGACGACATGATTGTTTGGAATTGGTGATTATTTTGTTAAGAAATGATGAAAACTTTAAGCCTTCAGAAGGAAAGACAGTCCCTGCTGCTTAGGTATTATTACATGCTCATACAATTATATTATAGTTGAGCTGTGATGGTTGGATCTGTGGGTGAAATGGAGCCGTGTAGAGAAAGAGACTGTGGCCACTGACACAGGTTTGTCTCTTTGTCTTTCTGTGTCCTCCTGTCCCTCAGACCAAGGCCACCCAGGAGCAGATCGACTCCTTCAGGGCATCTCTCTCCAAACTGGGAGATGTTTACGTTAACGACGCCTTCGGCACAGCTCACAGAGCCCACAGGTGAGCAGAACACGGGCTGCTTCATCCATCCAATCATGCTCTTTTTTTTTTACTAAGTGAATGTTTAAATGTCTTGTTGACCCCTGCTGTCATCTGCTCCTCCCCCAGCTCCATGGTGGGAGTGAACCTGCCCCAGAAGGCCGCTGGTTTCCTGATGAAGAAGGAGCTCGACTACTTTGCCATGGCTCTGGAGAAGCCTCAGAAGCCCTTCCTGGCCATCCTCGGAGGGTGAGAGCAGTTGGTTTCAGCCAGTCACAGAGTTCAGATGTGAAACAATGCAAGAGGCTTCGTCACTGGTGATTTACTGCAGAGACACCAGCGAGACATGAAATACAACGTAGGGAGTCAGAGATGAATCTGGCACTAACACAGCGCAACGAGAACCATGTCACTCACATTACAAAGTATTCGATTGTCCACTTAACAGAATGACAAAGTCAATAGGAGCAACTAAAAACTAATCATTTCTATACATTAACATATGGATCTCATGCCTCAGAGACACAGAGCAGTCTGGGTGAAATAGGCGGAGCATGTAAAGATAACCGAGCGTTGAAAAGAGTCAGACCTGCTGTGGACATTGACTTTTACAGGAACATTTCTGTCCCTGTGAAACATTAATTTTTAACCTCGTACTACACTGTGATTTACATTCTGAACCAGCAGGATGAGTTCAGTTCCTCCAGAATAAAAAAAAAAACTGACAACATCAGCTTTAATTGAATTTGAAGAAGTCATCTTCTTATCAGTATTGTCCTCTCCTCCTGCTGCTGCTGCTGCTGCTGCGGTGCAGTCTCCTTTAAAGTACCCAGGTGACCGTCCAGGAATAGAGACTCTAAGCTCATTATGTAATCTGTGGTGTCACAGTCCACTGCTCTCCTCAAGACGCAGCTATGACTGCTCAGACCTCAGTGTGCAGAGATGAGAGGTCACACAGGACTTATTTGTGAATAGTAATTGAATTCATCAACACTCCTGTTAGATTCAGCAACATTTTCATGGTTGTTTGCTTGTGATTTAGAACTGAACATTTCATAGATTTTTTTTTTTCACTTTTTGAATCAATCAAGTTTATATGTGTTTACTCTAAAAATACAAAAACTGCAGATGCACAGTTATAAAATAATGGTCCTTTATCTATTCTGTAATCACTTTTTATTTGCCCAAACGGAGGAATGAAAGCTGAGGAAATTAGCCAACTCTTTCCTGTTTCCTCTGATATTACACAAGTTCAATGATAGAAACTTCCACAAGTTAAAAATTTCAGCAGCTAACAGGTTCAGCACAAACCCCTGAACGCATCATTAACCAGTCAGAGTGTTTTCTCTGTGGTGCTGCAGGAGTTTTCTTTATTTTTCGGGGGATTGATTGTTCCTTGTGCTCGAGATGTGACACCACGGCCAGACGAATAAAGAGGAAACGGTGTGTGAAGCTGCTCTAACAGACACTCTGTTTACCCCGAGCTGCCGTCGGCCACATGTGGGATTTGGCCTCGTGTCAGAGTCCATTCAAGCCTGAGAGCATTGTGCAACTGTCACATCCGCTCAGCGTCAGGGCGGTGCAGCTAATCACCGTCCTCCAGTTCACAGACAGAGGACATCGACCATTAGAGTGTAATGGTCATCCAGTTTACACAGCAGTGAAACAACAAGTCATGGTGGGTCGTACCATCAAAGACATTTTCATCAGTTTTAGTGAAATCATACGTGAATGGTCCCAGGAAAAAATGAAAATTAAGAGCAAAGTATATCAGTTAGTGGGAGAACAACTCTGTATTACCACTGAAACCAGGATAAACAATCCAGAAGTCCAGTTTGAGTGACGGATAATTTAATTTATAAGCAGTCACAGTGGTTTATGATGCCACGACTCAGGATTTCACAACTATTGATACTGTTATCACAGCGGCAACTGGTGATTGATTTGTGATTGATTGGTCTTTCTACAGAAAATTAAAAGCCACAATTAATAATGGAAAAGAAAGTAAAATAAAAGTATCTTTTGCTTGGATATCTCGTATCTTATACTGATGTGTTCCACCTCTGTTGTGTCTGTGTTTCAGAGCCAAGGTGAAGGACAAGATCCAGCTGATCAACAACATGCTGGATAAGGTCAATGAGATGATCATCGGCGGAGGCATGGCCTTCACCTTCCTCAAAGTCCTCAACAACATGGAGGTGAGAAAAATGTGAATAGTGCACTGTGGGACTTTCTCCTCTGAGAACAGCTGCTGCAGTGAGAGTGAAGCAGAGAAATGAAGCTGGAAAGGAAGGAAAAACACAACTGAGGGGTGTTTTAAATCCATGGTTATTAATGACTGTAAACAGATGGAGTAAATACTTAATTTAACATTTTAAACCAGATTTCTTTAGTACGAAGGCCTGTCTGAAAACGTTCACCTCTCAACGTGCTCTGTTCATCGAGCTGCTGGACTGTTTTCAGACAAACTCTGTAAAACCAACAGAACAGTTTCCCAAGTCTGAGAATCACATTTATTACCTCAGTTCCACCTCAGACCGGGTTTTGTTTAAATTGTTTCACCCAAAAGTTACAAAAGAACATGTTTTCTCACTTCCTCAGTGTGGGATGTGTCCACAGAGAGATATCTTTGTTTCATTTATCTGTGCCAACCCAGAACAACGCTGAAACAGAGAATCATGTTTCAGCGGCGTGACATCTTATCTCTCTGGAACAAACAGTGCCCTCTTTTGTTCTGGACCAGGTGTTGTAAAAATAAAATCGGGTTGGTTATTTGCAGTTTTACCTGATGATTTGACCTGTTCACCATCACTGTGTTTGGATTCAGGGAAAAATCTCTTAGACTCTCAAATCTATCTAATCATCTACATGGGGAGACTTTACTGCAGTGAAAGTCTTTTGTAATTTGGTGAACTGACCCTTTAAATAAAAGCTGGACGTCATATTTTTGGTTCTGAGCATGATTCTCAAACAGTGACAAAACAAAGCGGTTTCACAATCTGTTTGAGCTCCACCAGGTTTCAATAGCTCAGATTTTCTGCTGCAGTGGAAACAAATCTTCTTTATCTCTCAGTGGAGAACTGTGACCTCTGAACCTCAGGACGTCTGGCTGCTGGAAGTCGTCACTGTTTGATAGATAAAATAACCCTCCCTCCTGGGGCTGAAATGTGATTGGTCAGTTTAAATTTTACTCCAAAATAAAGTTGCATTGAATATAATTAGCACAACCCTCCATAAAATAGACAGTTGACCTGTCACAGAGCTGCTGACATGTTTTGTTACACTGTAAAAACCAAAATCAGGTCGTTGGAATTAGTTTTTTAATCCTGGCCTTGTTTTGTTTTTTTCTAATACAGAGAATTTGCAGCAGGACGGAGAAAATAATTTGTGACTAGAAACATTTTATATTTATGATTAATGATTAAACAAGGGTTTAGAAATTGATAAATCAAACACGAAACATTTAATGAGACTATTAACTCTTTGACTGCCAGCCATTCTCACAGCAGCTTCCTCCAGCTTGCCAGGCATTTTCCAGCTTTTTGACTGATTTCCGTAGACCCACCATATATTATGTACTGTTACTACATACACATTCAACCCATCAAAGGAAAGATGAGGGTCTCTAGTTTCCAGCAAAAAAAAATGTTTGTTTCTATCTTGTTCCAGTCTTGTGAAATTGGCGGTTGAATATAGGTTAGTTTAGCCCAAAATGCCATTTTGGCACCAAAATCTTGAGAAAAAGAGGTTTTTGTGTCGGCTGTCATTTTCAGGTGAACCAGTACAATTGGCTCCTTTATATTTTGCTTTAGTGATGCCTCAATATCTGTACAGTTGTTCTCTTGTAAACAACAACTAAATCAACACTGACAAATGACTTTTGATGACAATAGACAAAATATTTACCTACTGACACACACTACTGCAGCCTTTTTCCTTCTTTTCTTTGAGTTACAACTTTTTATTTTCTTTTTTTTTAGTGTGTGTGCGTACGTGACGTGTGCGTGTGTGTGTGCGTGCGTGTGTGTCTGTGTGTGTGTGTGTGTGTGTGTGTGCGCGCGCGCGCGCGGATCAGTTCGACAGGTTTTTGTAGCCGAAACACGGCGCTTTAGATCAGATCCAGCTTCCTCTGGTCAGCAGGCAGCGGTCTCACTCACTCTCTGTCTCTCACACACATCTACACACACACACACACACAGCCGACAGCTCTGGCTGACGTCACGTGCCCCCTGAACTCAGCCACAGACAGTCTCTGTAGCTCACAACAGACAGACACCATAGCTCTCCTCGTCATGTTCGCCGGCGCCGTCCGTTCCTCATCCACACTAGATCGGGGATTTTCAAGCTGCTATCTGAGTGATTTCTCGCAAAATCTGGCGACTTTCCAAACGCTCTTGATGACTAACAACGAGCGATCAACGGGGTTGTTGTTACTAACGTTTGTGCTTTGTATCACGGAGCTGCACGGAGCTTCAACGAGCTGCCGAGCCGCCATGAGCCCCGCCGCCGCCCCCGAAGCTCTCACCGGCGGCCAGAGTGTCACGGAGCGGCGGCGCTGCAGTCAGACACCCGCACCGCTCCGTGAGGGGGGAAAAACACGCTATAGTTTTTATATCTCTCAATCCAAATGTGTTTTTCTGCAGTTTATTTTGATGATACAAGTCTGATCTTCACAGAGGAGTAGGGCAAGACATTCAGCATGGCGTTGCCATTAAAAAAACGCTAAGACGAGTTATCTCGTCTTTGGCAGACTACGCTTGGATTCGCTAAGACGAGATAACTCGTCTTTGGCAGTCAAAGAGTTAAGGAACAGATATGAGTGATAGGGAAGTTGGATTAGAGTTTGATGAGTTGAATATGAGAAAATGTAAAATTCATGTAGAAATATCAGTTCACTGTCAGGTTGTTTAAAGACAGCTTTCAATCCTTACAAACTCCTTACTTTCTACACTCCTGCTCCAGCAATTTGCCTTTTCTACAATCTAAATCTATTTCTATTACTGGTCAAGTCTGCAAAGATATCAGAAATTTCAATACATTTACATTTAACATTTCCTGCAAATGATCAATGTCATTGCACATTGTCCCTTAATAAACTAAATAAAACAGCAGCAAAATGGAGATGCTCACAATTAAACAGCTTGTTTTATCATTGATAAAGATAAAATCTATATCTCTGACCATCAGACAGTTCCAGGTGTAGCTTTGTCTTCACTGATTCCCTGTCGTCCTCTTGCCTTTGTCAGATCGGTACGTCTCTGTACGACGAGGAGGGAGCCGGCATCGTCAAAGACCTGATGGCCAAAGCCGAGAAGAACGGAGTGAAGATCACTCTGCCCGTCGACTTCATCACCGCCGACAAGTTCGATGAGAAAGCCACCACAGGAACCGCCACCGTCGCTGCTGGAATCCCTGCAGGCTGGATGGTGAGATTCCTCTTCGACCCAGTGTTGCCAGATCACAGTGACAGTTTCCAGCCCGATCACAACTTAAAACCAGACCAAATCATAAAGTTGCCGGACACCCGTGTAAAACCGTTAAATCATTACACATGCAGTAGAAAACACATCATAAAGATCCAAACTTCATATCTGCATCAAATGACCACAGATAAATGGCAGATAAGTACACATGCAAACCACAAAGAGTGCAGTTAGACAACCGTAACCAACCAAATAGGCTACACAAATGGCATCCTAGCACCAGGCCCAGATCCCAGCTGTTTTAGTTAAAGTTAAAGTTAAATTTTTAAATGATGGGCTTCATTTTTATTTTTTTTAATAATAATAAAACACACACATCTTCTTGCTGGTTGTAGCCTACATGCAGAATAATCAATGTGAAGGTTTTACCTCACCGTTGTTTTCGTGCTTGAGTTCTAATGTTCCTGTGTCCTGTGTTCAGGGTTTGGACTGCGGACCAGAGAGCTCCAAGGCCTTCTCAGAGGCCGTGGGCCGGGCCAAGCAGATCGTGTGGAACGGCCCAGTCGGTGTGTTTGAGTGGGAACACTTTGCCAAGGGGACAAAGAACCTGATGGACAAAGTGGTCGAGGTGACCAAAACAGGATGCATCACAATCATCGGTAAGAAAGATGAGAAGGGAAAGATGCTGTTATCCAGTTTTGATGTTGATCCACCATTTTTACTTACTTTGATTAGATTTTTTATCTATTTTTCATATTTTCTGTTACTATGTATTGATATACGTCTTTTATTTCCTTATTGCTCCACGGTGTTTTATTCACACTGTTTGTTTTGGTCTCTGCACCTGTCAGTTATTGATTTTCTGCAATGATGGAAGTTATTTTTGTGATAACAGCAGTAAATACTCACGTCTGTCTCTACCACAAACTCTCATAGTTACACTACTAGATGTCCTGAACAATGCGGCATTAAATGAATTCAAATCTGGGTCAGACCTTTTCTTATTGCAGAGTTTGATTTCTAAAAGATAAGCTGGTTCACAGGTGTTCAAATAAATATAACCAGAGTGAATCAACCTTGTGATCATGTGATGACGGTGTGTGTGTGTGTGTGTGTGTTTGTTCCTTTGTGTCCAGGTGGGGGCGACACCGCCACCTGCTGCGCCAAGTGGAACACAGAAGACAAGGTCAGCCACGTGAGCACAGGGGGCGGAGCCAGTCTGGAGCTGCTGGAGGGTGAGTGACAGGAAAACATCACCATGCTCGTTCACAGGACAAACTGACTTGACGATGGCGGAGCTGACCGTGTCTTCTCTGTCTCTGTGTCCACAGGTAAAGTCCTGCCCGGTGTGGACGCCCTCAGCAGTGCCTAAACTTCCCATCAGCCCACTGGTGTGTGTGTGTGTGTGTGAGTGTATGTGTGTGTGTGTGAGTGTATGAGAGGTGGGTAGCTTCTCAGCCAGACTCATGTTTACTCCTGAAACCTTCCCACCCTGCAAAGACCCCACACCTGCTCTATCATGTCGTCTCCATCCCGGCTTTGCTTTCAAAGTGTCCACAGGTGAATCATGTCAGTGCTGTCTGTTGCGTGTCGAGCCTTCTGCCTTAACGCCGGCCTGCACATCAAACTCTTCAAGTCAAAGGAGTCGCGACCTGACACCGACTCATCTCTGACGGTTCAGACGTGTTTGAAAAGATCAGATGGTTTGTTAAGGTGGAAGTTGTATTTTGCTCAGGTGTTCAATTTTCCCGTTGACCTGCTGAATGAACGCAACACATCACACACACTCTGCAGCGTCGCTGTCGCCTGGATCTGGGCCTGAACAGCAGGTGTCAGTCTTCTGCTTCACTTCCTCTTAACACTGGCTTTGTGTGAGTGCGTGTGCGTGTCTGTGACTGAGTGAGTGTGCGTCTGTTATTTCCGCGTCACTTTTCCGTAGCCACCCTGGAACGTCACTGCACTACCCTCGACAGAGTGTGTACACACACACACACATATATATATGTATGTATAAACGGTTAATATGTGTGTGTACCTACACGTTGTATTTTCTGTCGCCTCGTCGTCTCTGGTTGTTGGTGTCTGAGCAGAGTCGGACTGAGACGAGGTGTCGCTCTCAGACGATCTGATTTAATCCGGTTAATAAAAAAGTCTCTGTTCAACTTTTCTGTGATTCCTCCTTTTTTTTCCCTTTTTAGTGTCTGTGTTTCTTCATATTGAAGAGCTGTGCAGCTTTATGTAGGATTAGCATGAACATTTACATGTCATGGTGTGACACAGTTAATCCTGTGGTGTGTGATTATATGAACTATCATAATTTAACAATAATTTTATAGGATATTTACAAATATATCTTTAGTGTGTTTTTACACCAATGTCCACTACTGTGAATCCACAGGATGGAGGACTCAACATCTCGGTGTGTCATGAACTGATCAGAAAGAAACGTTTATAAACCATGTGGTGGAAAATATAAACAAAACATTTTTCAGATAGACTAGTGCAGTGTTTTTCAACCTTGGGGTCGGGACCCCACATGGGGTCGCCTGGAATTCAAATGACTGATAAAAATATTTTTTTAAACTAATTATTCTTTTTAAAATTATGATTTAAAACATCACAGACAAACTCAAACAACTGTATTCTATACTTTCACTTTCTCGAATATAAATCGAGTTCAAATAAAAGATACGGTATCACTAGACAGACACTAGTCCAGTGGTTCCCAACCTTTTTTGGCTCGTGACCTCATTTTGACATCACAAAATCTGATATCTGTCTGATATCATTCTCTTGCATGGACAGTTTAGAAGTTAATAAGTAAATGCAGGGCTTAATTAAAGGATTAAACCTCAACAGTGCTCAAAACCAGGTTCAAGAATATGAAGTAGGAGTGTACAGTGTTTTTTTTTGCCACTAGATGGCAGCCACAGTTCTCACAGACAAAACAAAGTCTCTGTTCATCAGTATTTATTCACACAGCTGTCGACATAATCAGCACATCACACGTAGCAGGAATAAAACACAACGACTTGCACTCTCAGTTCTAGACGGGCTGTTTGGATGGTTTTATTTTTCCGATGTTTTCTGTCGCTCCACGTCAGGTGCATTCTCCCAACTCATTCACATAATCTGGTTCCTCTGCAAGAAAGAAAAAATGTGGGAGAATAATTCATGATGTCTTGAACGTCCCTCAACATGTCTTAAGTCCACCACAGTTTCATTCATTCAGTCAGTCAATCAATCAATCAATCAGTCATCATCAGGTTATCTGTATCAGTAGTTCTTAGCAGCAGTGTGTAGTTGTTATAACCGTAATAATAATAATAATTTTTCATGCAAAGAAAAATCCATTCTAGATTAACAAACAGATCCTAGATCAGACATTTATAGATATAGAGAGAGATCAGACAGCATGTTATTATGAAATGAATATTTTGTGTCTCACCGTCACCGCATTCTTGCTGAGCCTGCTCCAAGAAATCAGAGTTCTCATAGTCGTCGTCGTCTGTTTGGATGAATGGCAGATGTTTACTTCTCTTGTGATTGACTAAAACCATGAAACCTATTGTCTCTAACTGAATCGCCACAGATATTTACATACCGTCTTTTATGGGCAGTGATTGAATAAAGTTTGCATAGACACCTGGATCAACCTCTGGACGAACACAAGAAATTCAGGGAATGAATGTTAAATAAAAGAATCACATAGCCACATCAAAGTTTAACACTTACAAGAGAAGATAATAAATACTCACCAGTTACATTCGTCTCTGTCTGTGTGTTTTCATACAATGCATGTGGGATCGGAGCTCTATGAACAATAATCAATATAAACACATTAGTTTATAATTGGACACAAAGAACAATAAAACAAAACTTCACATTCCTCAGTAATTCTACTTTAAACTGACTCCAGGTGTTCTGTTTCACTATGAACATGAAGAAATGATCATTAAGTTTTTGCTCTTTTTATTTTATTTAGATTTACACAAAATGTACAAAAGAGTTTTTTGTGTTGATATTGGTATTTTGTTTTAAATTGGTCAGGATTTGGTTGCACCAGATTTACGTCATGGTTAATCCACAGAGATGATTACTACAGTAGTACTACTACTAGTTAATTAACACCACCTACAGTTAGTGACTGTAAGGCTTGAATAACCTCTTTTCTCTCAGTTATCAAGGTTATTGTATTGTATTGTATTGTATTGTATTGTATTGTATTGCATTGTTGCTGAGTTTTTCCCCAGTTTAAAACTGAGCAGGAACAACAGCTCTGCTTTATGGAGATACATTTGTGTCTATTATAAAAAAAATAAAAAGTTGGTTGAAGATTGAAGTGAGTTATTATTAGTTTGAAATATATATATATATATATTGTTTAAATCAACTTTTTGTATTGAATAATAAAGAACCAAATGTATCTCCATAGATTTATTGTTTAACATTTATTATTTGGAAAATATTTCAACATCATGACTTTTATTGAATCTTCCTACATGTTTTTGTCTGTTACCAGCTGCTTCTCTATGATGTTGGTTTGCTTTAAAAAAAAAAAAAAAAGATTTCAAACTCAGATGATTAATGAATTTTTCTATAAGCAACCAGATTTAGCTGATATGAAATAACATTACTGTAGGTGGGTGTTTGGATGCACAGTGACATCATCTGTACAGAGTTTCCTTCACATTATATTTTCTTGAAAGAGAAGAGGTGAAATACTCACACATACGTATGCTCCAGACTTTCTGCTGCAGTAAAGAGAGAAATAGATAAATATACATAATACAACCAAAATGCAAATACTTCAAAATCAATATAAGATGTTACTTTAACGTGTTGTTGTGTACAGTTACCTGCTTGACTGACATTTTCATAGTCTCCCTGATCATCATCGATCACATCTGGAACACACAGAGGTTGATTGGAGCCGCTCACCAACAGAAACTTGAAATATTTATTTGCTTAAAAACAAGATAAACTTACCTTGTGAAAATTCCTCATGTATCTCTCTGAAAAAAACAAACATAAGAATTTATAGTTTTGTGTTTTTGTGTTTGTTTTGTTAGTTACATAAAGGGAACTTTTTCTTGACTAACAACAACCAGGCAGCTTGTTGTGTTGTTTTGTGGCATTGTTTCCTTTCTGGGATTTATTTTTTTTGATTTGTTGTGTTTGTTTTTTGTTTTTACTATTGTGTCATGGTGACAAATGTCCCGAGTGCATCTTAGACTATATCTTATAGAGAAAAGGATATTTGATGTACGTACTCTGTGGTTGAAGTTATCTGATTGGCTCTGGTGACTGAGGAAGGAAAAAAAGTGTTACAGTTATTTTAATGTCATAATAAAATAAATAGAAATCAGCAGATATTGTACAGTGTCTGAGTCTGTAGTGAGAAACACCTGTTTTTGATTGTGTCACAGCAAATACACTTCCCCCACGTTGGCTGTCGAGAAGAGGAAAGTGTTTTCATGTCAAAATCTAATGAGGCTTTTGCAAAAAATGTTTCACACTTACTACGTAATGTCACAGATTTCAGCAACTGATGAGTCAGAAACAACAGAGGTGATGAATATGGACCAAATCTCAAAAACTCACAATGTTTGCAGGTGATACACCTGGTTCTCCTCCTGTATTACCTCTGAAAGAAATAATCAGTGATTAAGTGACAGTTTAAAACAAGACAAATGAATTAAACTAAACTAAAACTGCAAACAAACAGAATACAGGGGAGAAAAACAACATTGACCTCAAAGTGTTGGTCATTTGTAATATAAGTAGAAATCACTTACAGAAGACATGTTGATGTCTTGGTAAAGAATAAAACATAATTTAAAGATAAATTGAATACATTTCAACAAATTGAGAGACTGAAGCATCAGCTCTGTGTGTGGACTGATGAGGAGACGTTTTCCGGTTTTATTCATCTAATGTTGAACTGCTGCTGTTTTACTTGCATCATCTTCTGCACTTCATTATTGGCACCAAAGTGCAGAAATAATTAACACTAATCTTCATAAAGCAGCACTGAACTGACAGGTGCATTCATTTGTATTTTCCTTTAGTTGATGTCTGGATATTTCTATGTTTGCACAAAGCTGAGGTGCGAACAACTGCATGATCTGTGTTTCTGAGGTTATGAAGCGACTGACCAGGCGTGAAAGTTAACTGTTTTGTGTTTTTCACACTTCTCACACATGATCATCTGGTTCACTCAGCTGAACCGCTGTGGTGCGTTAATGTGTTCACTTTAAACTGAACATTTAAGCAGAAGTAAGCGATCCGGTCGTTTTGGCTAATGCTGCGTTCCAGGCAGGCTTTTGAAACCGTAAATTACAGCCTCAAGTCACGACTTACGACTTTGTAGCGCTCCAGGCAACACACTTGTGTTTTTCCGACCTGTTTTACCTGTGAAAGTCACTGTAACGGCCACTCGTAACTTCCGTCTTGTGAACTCGTCGTACCAGATCAAACTGTTACGACTTCACAGGTCGGAAAAACACGAGTTACGGGCTGCCTTGAACGCACCATAACAGTCCTCATCCCTACGTCACCACATTCACGCGCATCCCTTGGCTGCACACACAGCCCTGCATGCCGTTCTCTCTCCTCATTGGATAAAACTTGTGGGATACGAGAAAAGTTTTCTCCTCGGCTCAGAGCAGAGCAGAGTGACTGACAGACCCGTGTTTCAGTCCAAACACTCTATGTAAGTGATTGCTGTCGGAAGATATAACTATTTAAGACTTATATTAACACAAAAATATTGCTTACTTCTGCTTTAACATCATGCCACATGACATCGCTAGAGAAACGCCCTTAGCATCAGTGGTATGTTGCTGTGCTACAGATGTTACAGAAACATCTGTTACCTCTGAAGACAGTTTGTCCGCGTGTTTGAAGCAGAGTAGCAAACAAATAAGAGAAAACTCAATGTGACAGTTGACGGGTCCTGTCACTATGCCTCCAGTTGATCATGCACCCTGGCTACTTGGCCAAGGGGATGTCCCTTTGGGTGACTGGTAAGCGTGCTTGACTATTACCCACGAGTTGTGGGTTCAATTCCCGCCCGGGCCCTCTTCACCTTGCCACATCAACCAGAAAAAAATGTACCTTTACTTTACTTTACCACATTGTTTAGATATAATAAATTCTTAACAAATCAATAACATTGTTTATTTGTTGAATGTAACTCGTGTCTGATTCTCCAGTGTTTCAGTAAGTTATAGGTTTTATATACATATTTTGGTGAAGAACCAGATGTGGCAACTTTATTGACCCTAATTTGCAGCATTTTTTTTGTAAGATTAAGAAAGTCCTCTAATGCCTTAATACCCTCCAATAATGGTCCATGATTAAAATTATGAATTTAGTATCTCAAGGAGTGTATTCGTGTCTATGAAGGGTTAAAAGGGGACTTTGAACTTCAAAAATTAAAAAAAGAAAAAGAACTATGAACTGTGAAGTAGTTCATCTTCAGTGGCCGAGTTTAACATCACAGCAGGGAGTAGCTAAGTAACCTGCAGTGTGATGACTCAGACGGACTCCATTGTTCTCATCTATGCGATGCACTTACTGGACTTCCTCCTGCAGCGCAGGCACAGGAGAGACAGAAGACTCAGAGACAACGTGATGGCGACAGTCACGACTGCAGCCAACACATTGAAGTGTCCACTCATCCCTGAAACACACATCAACACACAGCTGATCAGATTAAAAACCAAAGCAGCAGCTCAAGAGTTCAGTAACTGATTATTAGAGCTGTTGGGGTGGTAGTATTAAAGCAGCAGACTGGTCAACGTTCAGCTCACTGCTGCTCTCTGTCAGGTTGAGCTGCTGTTTTCCTGTTAACGCACAGTGAATCACAGGATGTGGTTGGCCGAAACAAAACTGAAACATCGCTTGTAGGTTGAGCACAGGACTCGGGCTCCCCTGTGTTGGCTGATGAAATAGATTAGATAGATATCAAACAAAGCTGGCCTCTGACTGACAGATCTATTTTTAAACAGTTTACTCGAAGTTTAATTCTGTTTTAGGTTAAATAAAGAAGGGTTTAAATCAAAACGCATGCTGCTTTCACAACATCTCAGAGCTCCGGGTTCTAACGTGTCTCCTAGTGTTGACACAGTTTCTCAACCGCTACCTTTCTTCATTACAGTTTTTCTTTTGCAAGTAGCTGCTCAGTAAACAAGCTGCTGAATTTATCACGAGCAAACAGAAAATCACCTTGTATAGACATGAAGCTGTGGGTTTAGAATAGAGATAGTAAGTGTTTATTTGTACAGTTACAAATTTAAAACAGAACTGTGCTGCTGATGCTGAGGACTCATGTATGGTTATTGAAAATAAGTTTTTGGTTATTTCTATTCTGTATGATCTGATAATATCTTTGGGGTTTTATCACCTCAGTATTTGTTTTGTGTCTTTTTATGAGGGGTAAAAAGACACAATGGATAATCCAGATTTAAATCAACAGAAAAGATTAAATCCAAATATAAACCTGATGATTGAATCAGAAACTATAAGTTCATTTGTTCATCAAGTTTTATCCCTGAATAATAATAAGATAAGATAAGATAAGATAAGATAAGATAAGATAAGATAAGATAAGATAAGATAAGATAAGATAAGATAAGATAAGATAAGATAAGAAGACTTTATTGTCCAATGGTTTAAAAACACAGTGGAAATTTGCCTTCAGCATGTGGCAGAAGTCATAGAGAAAACATGAAGTTAAAACACTTGGTGCACAAATTACAAATTAGTTTTCCTGAATTATTTTTATTTGAAAATCATGATTTTTAGTCAGTCAAGTCAAAAAAGTGTTCCTGTTCACTGCAGAGATCCACAGTTCATCACTGTAGCCTAATGTGGTGTTTAGACAAACACACACATCATTTACATCTCTTTGACCCATTTTTCATAGTTTCCTGTCATTTTTTTAGACCTAATTTTTTTTCTTTTGGACCTTTGTCGACCAGATAAATGTTGATTTCTTCCCTGATTTTGGTGAATATTGGCCGGACGTCAGAGACTCAGTGCCGTTTATTGTACCTATGTCAGTTAGCTCGTCCATTGTCTGTGTCGTCTTTGTCTTTATCAGGAGGTGATCAGTGAAACTCACTAAACAATGTTGTTGTCACACACAAAATGAACAAGGACAAGGAGCATTTGGTCTAAGCTGGTGAGCGACTCTGTGGTGAGTGGTTTCCTCCACAGCTGGACCGATCGCTGCCTGAGGCCGGACAACAAAACCACTCTGGACCCTTCACATGAACCAGCTCCTGCCCTCTGGGAGACGTTTCAGAGCAGAGGAGCAAACACGTTCTCCTTTGTTGCTCACTCCACTACACTACTGAACAATCAGGGGAGCAAAAAGCATTGGACCCCACCACCACGTGCACACACACACACATCCTTGTAATGCTATCTTTGTGAGGACACTCATTCACATAATGTACCTATTCCCTAGCCCCTTACCCTAACCTTAACCATCCAAAACAAATACTTAACCCTAACCATTACTCTTAACCTAATATAAACCTACCGTAATTATAATCTAAAGTCTTAACCCTCAAACAGCCCTTGGAAAAAGTGAAGACCGGCCAAAATGTCCTCACTTCCCAAAAATGTCCTCACTGTTGGTTAAAAACTTGATGGTCCTCACAACGTAGTAACTACAAGAACACACAAACACACACTAGGATCCCTGAGACTTCTACATGCCTTGACTGTTTTTGTTATTTTATCTGTAAATCAAATTCTTTTTTTTAATGTGTCTGAGTTGCGACAAGAGGAAACGTGAGGACTGTGAAGCTGCACAAACTTCCATAATGAAGGTCTTTTGTTTTACAGTTTTAAATTGATGTCCGTACATCAGTTATTCTCCTGACTGTGTGAACAGTAGGGGGTTTTTTCCCCGGCCTATCTCAGATTGCCGTTTGAACTCTGACCCCTTTATAACACCCACCATCGGACCCTGGGTGGGCCGGCCCGGTGGGTGTTAACAGGTTGATGTTGTTGTTTTGAAGCTCGTTGTTTTGTTTGTGCTTCTTTAATGACGACTGAATGTTTCCATGAAGTCACTGTTTCCAATGAGCTGTAGTTTTTCCGCCATAGTGAGACGGCGTTCAGCACCGAGGACGTCCACACCCACACGTGTGGTCGTGTGAGAGGTGATATAGGACGGTAACTGTGTCTCCAACCAAACGACAACCATCACTCATCAAAACCCCTGGATTATATTTGATAAAAGCATATTTAAAAAACAAACAAACACATCAGCAGTGTCTTTGAACACAGCGTCAGCAAAGGTGAAGGTTTCTGAGGCGTAGTTAGTCCAAACCAGGTCTCATTTAAACTGGTGTGTGGACAGTGAATCATCCACTGTGATTCTCACTAGATACTGGTTTGGTCTAAGTGACACAGAAATGACCAGAAAAGTTGAATCAGCACCAGCATCATGAACTTTATACGGTTATAAAGACGGACCGTTGTGTTGGACTGAGTCAGTTTTATCTACTTGGGCCTGTTGAAGTGATGAGTGAAGTGTTTAGTCATTGATCAGCTGTATAGTTGAGATGAGTTGAGTTTATAAACATTTCATCCAATAGGAGGAAATGTGTCTGATGCTCCACCAGACCTGGTGTATTCTGGGTTTGGTCCAGTAAAGAGACGGTGTAACAGAGACGGTATTGAACACTATGGATCATATAGCCTAGGTGATAATGCTCCGCTGCTCCGTGGAGTTTCACTGTAGAAACACAAAGTCCAAAAAAAAGAGACACAACCTTCAACTGTGACACATTATCTACTAATATCTGACATATATTTATAGTTTTCAGCTTTGTTATGCTGATTATTATTTTCCCTCATTTCTTAATTAAGAAAGAAATGAGTTATTACAATTCTCTCTGCACATAGGCTACTGAATTTGACAAATGCATTGTGAGTTACGATCACTATTTGAACCCAACACACTTTCCTCGTAGCCTACACGATTATTCAAAATCTCCTACAGGGTCGTTATTGCTGTTTTTGTTATTGTTTAATCTGTACGGGATTTTTTTTTAAGTACTCAGGAAAAAAATAAATGACTTTATTTTCCCTCCTAAACTAAATTTCTCCCTCTCTTTTCCTCATCTAGGCCTACTTCTTTCCTTACATACTTGTTGGTTTTCAAAATTTTATTATCATTATTATTATCATGATTGTTGAAGTCCTCTATGCATATTATATCTATATTTACTCTTTGATTTATCTTTAGATTAGTGTACAGATCATCAGAGCTCGGTCCTGTAAAGCAAATGCCACACATTTTTTGGGCCACTGAACACTATGAATTTGGGAATATTTCCATTTTGTTCATCGATATTCAAATTTTACAAAATTTGGTGAATTTGGGCTCCAATAACAAGGAAAAACTGCTATATTTGTGTTTCTACATTCAACAACACAGTTATAGTATTACGTCATTGGATGATTGTTGCGATCGTATTGAGGTAGATGTTAAATATGAAGCACAGAGTTACACAGAATATATTACTGAGTACAGTAGGCTATTGATGTACCTTTTTCAAAATAATCTTTTACAGTAACATCGTCTGTGTGATAAATGCAAATGAGTAAAAAACACAACAATCCCCTTTGAATGAGGTCAAGTAGATGTGAGCCAAATGAAATACACAATACAGGTAAATGCATTGAACCACCATCACTGGTTTGTAAATGTTCTTAAATAATGTATGTTTTGTTATGTAAAAAAGAAAGAAAGTTTAAATGTTTTGAGCTTCTACAAACTGAGTGAGTAGTTTATTCTGAGGTCAGATCAAAACATCTCAACTGTACAACGATCAACTTTAGGTCAAATATCCTCATTATTGAAGAATTTTAACACATGAATCAAACAACAAAACAAGTCTTTTTACCTGTTAATAATAATATTAGTGTGTGTATGTGTGTGTGTGTACGTGTGCAGCGTTGGCGTGTTACCTTCAGTGGTCCGGCTGCTTCATTCTTCAGTGGCAGCAGCAGCAGCAACAACTCTGCTTCCTCTTTCAACACCTCGCCACATCCGTCATGCTCATGACTGCCAAGACCTCTGAGAAACACACATCTACAATCTCTGGTGTGGTTTCAATTGGACACAGAAAAAATACACCGACTGATCAACTGCTACTCGGGTTTGTTATTCTAATGAGCGGTTTCATGTGTTGTCAGACTGCTCTCAAAAACACCTTGCAGGCCTCAGAGGAGAGAAGACGAATGTCCCCGTTAGCTCTGGTGTTGTGTGAAAATGCACAAACTTAACAGGTTCCTCTGGTTCAAACTGAGCAGCATTTAGAAAATAAGAAATACACAGAAATGATTCACATCTGAAGATAGAAAAGGACATGCAGTGTTGTTGGCAAGAATGAGGTGATACAATGCAAATCTTTGAGAGGGGTGACCATGTGACGTATTTTTTGACTCTGTAATCTATCACAATCACATACAATCTGCACACAACAGACTCAGAGAGGTTGCACTTTGTATTTCACGGTTGCTATATTGTCGTAGGTCATCTGAAAAGAGGAAGTTAGATCTGACTCAATCAATTATAAAACTAAAGCTTGAAAAGGAAGGATCAGAGAGACAGAGAGACAAAGAAATGGCATTCATTATTTCCTTTGTTATAATTCACTTCAACATTGTTTTCATGCAGTGTGAACAGTGGGGTTTAAATCAATCAGAGGTTCAAATACAACACAGAATCACTGTCACCATGTTAAGTATTGATAGGATATTGATACAGAACCTCAAAAAATCAATACAATATCACAACATAAATAAAATATTGTGATATTTTATTGTTTGAATATTTTCTTACAGCCCAAGTTTTGACTGAACTACAACTAATGGAGACTCATGCAGAGACTTTACTCCAGTATAATAGTTAGCAGAGTTGGGCAAGTTTCTGAAAGTTAGCCTAGTAATTAGTTACAGTTACTCCTTTCAAAAAGTAATGAATGTTCAAAGTGGCTTTTATTTTGGTGTTTCCTGTGGCTCAGTGTTGATCACTTTATCGGTGGATCACTAAAGCACAAGAAACAGGTTTCAAACGGTTGACGACAGCTCACCAATTTTCCACGAGGGAAACGTTGTCCATATTCAGTGAACTTGGCCCTGAATGCGCCACCACTGCGTGGGCTGATCGTGTTATGGCCACGCCCACTACGTCTTTTGACCAATGATGTAAACTGTATATACATCCATCATGGTATAATCCCCTCATGTTGTTGCTAGTTTCACATTAAGTAAAGAGTCAAAAGGCTACTGAAATGGAACTAATTGTAAACGTCCCACACGGAAAAAACCTATAGGTTTTAATATAGGTTTGAATATATGTGACATACATAAAATTGGCCGTTTTCATATATAGCTATGCATATATGCTAATATATATATATATGGTGCATATATGAACAGATAATTGCATATAGGTTTCATAATGCGCATATATCCTCATGAGGATATATACTGTATATATGCGCATATATGAAACCTAACATGTGACAAAAAAAAAAAAAAAAAAAAACGTGTTTGAGCTCATTCGTCACATTTCAACTCTGAGTTTTCAGCAGCTCCAGTAAAACTAAACTTCTGAGATGGTTTCCTCTAAAGAGCTGCTGAGGTCGAAGTTGAAAAAGTAGGCTACAAAGTCAAAGAAATGTACGTTTTTTTCCCCCACCACATTAAATATCTCACGACCCCTGACCCCTGTGTCCTGTGACCCCTTTGAAGACGAACTGACCCCCAGTGTGGAAACCAGTGGACTGTTTATAAATTGGTTAAAATTAGCTCCATCTCTGCCTACACCAGTGTCAACAGTCTAATAATATCATGTATAATGTTATTTATTACTCACAAGGGCCTTTTTCCTTTTCGCCCATATGTTGTATTTTTTTTACATTTGGTGCTTTTACTAGAGAGAGTTTGAATTCTTCTTCCAACACTGATTATAATAAAACATATATAGTTTAATGTTCTTCCTTTAATCTCACTTTAATTAATGATCAATCTTTATCACTTTAATGTCATATAAACTGGTTCACACAGCAGTGACGGAGACCAGACTCTTTCATTGTTTTTATTGTTGAATCTGTGGGTGAAACATGGCAACGTGTGATGTGTGGTGTTTGGGTGAAGTCTCAGGTGAAATGGGATTGACAGGTGATCCGAGGGCTGTGATTGGCTGTTTTACTCCTGCTCCTTGTCCTCTCCGTGGGTGATAACGTAACACAGGTTCTTGTAATCCAGGTTTCCAGCAACGTCCAGGGGAAAGTTTGTGAACATCTGGTTGACCTGTAGGAGGAGAGAGGGAGGGAGGAGGAGAGAGTCAACACGGAGACTGATGGTGAAGGAATAAACTGAAATGAAAAAAGATTAGGTGCCACCCCAGCTCTAGGGTCTGCAGCCTGGAACTGAATCTCTGTGGTTTCTCTTAAGTTTCATTACAGCGTCTCTGTTCACGGTTTCAGATGAGATGTTCAGTTGCATCAGAGTTTGACTGACGTTTCCTGCTGCTGCTTCACATTAAAAGTCTTCCACCGGTGAAACAGCGGAAGGCTTTAATTGTGAAGCTGCCACAGGAAGTGGACTAGGTTTATCATAGATATTCAAACTTGATGTTCTTCAATAAAAATCTATGTATGTACTGTATGTATGTGTGTAGGCTATCTATCTATCTATCTATCTATCTATCTATCTATCTATCTATCTATCTATCTATCTATCTATCTATCTATCTATCTATCTATCTATCTATCTATCTATCTATCTATCTATCTATCTATCTATCTATCTATCTATTGTAAGAGAGTGAGAACCAGGTTACCATGACCTGTACCAAAGCCCCACATATCAGTCTACTTTACAACAGGAAAACATCTGGTACTGCTGGCATAGGCCAAAGTACACCCCACACACACACACACACACACACACACACACACACACACACACAGACAATGATGTAACACCCACTCACATTTTGTTCAATGTCCCGGATAAATGAAATTGAGAAATGTTTCTGCCATAACACTATCATTAAAATACATCAGTGACATGCTTGTGTTACCTCTTCCTCTGTGAACTTGTCTGCCTGAGACATGAGGTGGTATTTGATACTGTGGAGGAAGGAAAGTCATAGATTGTTACTTTTTCCAATATTTTTCCTGAAAATATCATGCTTGATTTTTTGTATCTGCCTTATTATCATTTTTTTCAGCGTTGCTCTAAAGACGTATTGGCACAGGTGTATGAGCTGCTTCAGTCTCAGGCTCCTGGTGTTGATCGGGTTGGTTCACTATCATACTGGAAGATGTTTTCAAAAACTAAAGGATCAACTTAGGAAATTTCATAGTCTCCGTGGATAGATCCCACCAATTTACCCCCTTACTGAACCTTACTTAATGAACCAACATCAGATCAAATTTTGTTACTGTAATACTTTTGCTTTATGACCAGATACCAGATACCAGATACGATCTTTGTCTCTGTTTACTGCTAATTCATGCTAATCTGTCCTGAAATAGGAAACATATTATCACAGTGAGCATGTTACCAAACACATCTAAGGCTGCAGGCCTTTTGTTAAGATTTTTAAAATACTTACTCGTCCCCTTTTAGGGCGCCTGTTCCCTCAGGGTCGAAGATCTTAAAAGCATTGAGAATAGTTTCCTCAGGATCGGTACCTAAAAAAATAATGTTGTTTGAGTCAATCAATCAATCAATCAATCAATCAATCAATCAATCAATCAATCAATCAATCAATCAATCAATCAATCAATGAGTGTCACCTATCCACTGTTCCTGTGTAGCCTGACTCACCTTTGAGCTTCTCTCCAAACATAGCGAGGAAGATGGTGAAGTTGATTGGACCTGGAGCTTCTTTCATCATCTCATCCAGCTCATCATTGCCGACATTGAGACGTCCTGCACAAAAAGCAGACAAAACAGCAACTCACTGAGAAAACATAGCTCACCGTACAGTTATAGCTGCACCTAACTGGTTATAGTTTCAGTCTTTAGGGAGCTGAGTCTGTTTTCAGAAAGCTGCATTGATTTCAACTCTGGCAGAAAAAACAGCATGTAGGCTACAAGATTTATAACAGCACAGTGTATGTGTGTGTGTCTCACCTAAAGCAGCATACGTGTCTCTCAGGTCGCCCTTGTCGATAAAACCATCTCTGTTCTGGTCCATGATGGTGAAAGCCTGCAGTGAAAGACACACATACTCATTTTTCATTAAAAAACATCTCAACCTATTTGGTGTGTAGTGTGTTTTTATTTCAGTCAAACACTGCAGCAGTTAATTTCTCCTATTAACACACCTGCAGCCTGTCACCTGATGTCTGTACTACTTTTTTATCACCATCATTAGCCTGTAATGCCTATAATATCTGTTGCATAGAGATCTTATCTTACTTTATTATGAAATGAAATAGGCGTACTGAGTGATCTAACTTGCTAAAATAGCTTTGATGAAATAATTTGTAATAAAACAATAATAACGAGATGACAGTCACAGCTGTCAGCTGTTGTCTCACCTCCTTGAACTCCTGGATCTGAGCCTGCTCAAACATGCTGAACACATTGGAGCTGGCCTCCGCCGTCTTCTTCTTTGCCTTCTTTGGTGACTGATGGGAGAAAGAAAAAGACAGAATTACTTTTGAATTAAACTACAACTTATTGTCCTAAATGTTTTAAGTGTGATGTTTGGTGTGTATGGGATGTTATAGTTTTATTTCCTTTGGCCTTTAACAGTAATTTAAGAGGAAACTTCCAGGGAAGTTAAGAGAGCAAATGACTCTTCATGTAATGAGTAAATATAATAAACACAAGAGTGAGGGCTCAATATTTCCCTTTTAAATGTCATGTAGTAGAAATATGTGTGTTTAGCTTGTTGTGTAGCTCTGTATGGACACACAATGAGGATGAAACAGTGAAAAATCAATGTTCCAACAAATGCCCAGTTTGATTAAAAAACATCCAGTCCAATCTGGAAACACCGTTCACAGACATTTAGCTTCATCATATTCATTTGTCTTGGTAGAATCCTTGAGAATATGTAAGACACAGCAACTTGAAAAATAACATGTGGAAATGGGGGAAAAAAACAAGCAAGAGGTTGATCAAGCACTTTAAATATTTACCCATGTCCTCTGTCTTCTGATACGTCCAACAAAACCTTTGTCTAATTTCCCTGATAAAAAATGTGTGCTACACTAACTTGACTTTTACATCCTCATGTACGCGCTGTAGAGGTTGAAGGTCAAGACATTAAAAAACTGGATCAGGGAGGAGGTTAAGTACTGTAGGCGCCCCATCTGTTGAGGCTATAAAGTCCTCGCTGCAGACGGCCCCGGTTCGAATCCCGCATAGGGCAGCCCTTTCCTGCATGTCATTCCCCCTCTCTCTGCCTCCCCATTTCCTGTCTCTCTCAACTGTACTATTTAATAAAGAATATATTATAGAATATATAAATATATAACATAAAAAATATACTAAAAAAAAAAACTGGATCAGTTTCTTCCAAGGAAGAGAAAAGACCTGAACAGAGACGCTGAGGAGAACAGGAACAGGCAGGAGGATGTGAAGTGGTCTTACCATGGCGAGGAGTTTCTCAACAACACGTCCTGGACTTTTCCTGAGAGACAACTTTTTTCCATCTCTCCACAGTTATATAGACCCAACCAAATCAGCCACCTGGGCTAAGTTTAGACAAAGGGGGGTGGATCAATATCTCAGGTATTCCTGCCATATAGAGACGGGACACTTCACACCCACCTTCATCATCCATAAAACTTCTATTGTTACCCGTTGCAGTGACAGGGGGAGCTGTCAGCGCAGGACGGGTATGGGCCACGGACAAATGCTCATACCTGGAGCTTCATTCAGGCTAATCATAGCTCAGTAGCAGCAACAATTGCTCCATAATGAAATAAAACTCCTCAGTGTTAGAACGGGCCTCACACATAAGAGTGACCTTTAGAGGCAAATAAATGGTTTTGTTTAAGGTTTAAATCTGTCTAGTAGAAAAATGTTTTGCCACTTTCGAGCTTTTTTGCGTGTGTGTAAGCTAATGAATCACAGCAGCTCAGGACAATTGTAAAGCATATATTTATTTAATTCGGTGTAATGTGTGAATCAGCATGTGTTCAACCTAATCTAACTCTGTTTTACTTTTTATGTTTGTTTTGTTTTGTTTTTTGGCAAAATCAGTCGACAATGTGAATTGGCGGCGCAGCTGTACTTCCAACTTGTGGCCGCGCAACCTTGAAACTTTTGGAGACACATTTTTTGGATGACTGATATGTCATCTAAAACAGGTGTATATTTTCATATCCATATATAGTGTATATGGTTTGTATGTAGCCTGCCGTATGTGTGTGTGTGTGTGTGTGTGTGTGTCCCATGTATGCACAATGATAAAAATGAGAGTGTGTAATGACCGAGAGATGACAACAGCCCGCACACATGTTTGTTCAAGTATTAGATTTCATTGAATCTGACACAGAGTGCAACACTACATAGGCTAGTAAAACTAACTGTTTCCAGTGTAGCGTATCATCTCAACAGTAGTTTGACACCAGTTAAATGGGGCTTTAAGTGGTTTTTATGCTGCAGTACTGGTAGTGACCACAGTCTCTGAACAAGCTAAACTAAACTGGAAAAGAGCACAACATCAGTCACATCACATGGGCTATTCTGCCTGTGTGATGTTTTTGAGTCACACACCATCAGTAGAAACAGTAGATGAACTATTTTTGGTTTGATTATTGAAATAGTTCACTACAAATGTTCATGACACCATAGGCTGATTCAGTGTAGAAGAAGCTAAGGGTACAGATCTCACAGGACAAACTTTCTGATGTAATTAATATTACTGAATTCCTCATTAAACCATCAAACATCAAAACATTGTGTTAATAATGTTGGGGGAAAAAAATCAGGGGTTTCCTCATCTTGTTTGGTATATAAGTCTGTTCTTGGTAATTGACCCAAAAACATCACACTGATCCCAGAGGGAAACAGATTCCTCAGCCTGCTCTCTTTTCCCCATCTGTTTCTGCTTTGTCATTTTGGGTTTGATTGTGTTTTTATGTCTCTTTAAATGTCTCACAAAACTATATCATTACTTATATGGTCTTTGTTTTTCACGTTAGATCATAACTTTTTTATCTTCAGGTTTTACCAAACTAGGACTGTATGCTTTGATTTTGTTTCAGTAAGTAAATCTATGTGGTATAGCAGAGATGGACGGACTTTGGGTATAGTCAGTAAAGTCATAAGTTAAAAAAAAAAAAAAAAAAAAAAACTAAAGTAGGCTACACAACTCAAATAAACATGGCCTACTTTTATCTGTCCACCCCTGGCTTTGACTCTTTTTTTCCCCAATATAACTTGATTTAACAATTAGGTTATTGTTTTTAACATATCACAATATAAAAAAAACAGCACAAACTACAACAAAAAATGTAGGCTAATATGTGTGCGTGTGATAAGCAAATTTCATAATTTAAATATAAAAGGCCTACATATAGCCTACATGACTTGAAATCATAAAAAAAAATAGATTTTTGTCAATGACATCATTTTCATGTATTTCTGAAAGACCTTTCATTCTGTAAATATAATGAAATAATTTCTGTGTAGGAGCATCACGGGAGGAGACGTCATGACGGTGTGCGGATACGTCACATTACGTCACATTACGTTATATGGCCGAACACAGCAGCAGCACGGGCCCGAACCGGACCGGTACCGCGTTAAACAGCACGTTCACCACCACCCGTGACCTGTCGCCTTTTATTTTCGCGGGGCGGAATCTCCGTGCTTCCGGTGCCGAGTTACCGGCTGGGTGTGTTCGTGCGGCCCCTCCCTCCCGGTTGTTGTTGTTGTACTTACCGACAGTCGCGCGCCGTGGCTCGTGCTGTCGTCCCCTGGTCCGTTGGCTCGTCGCGCGCATGCAGCAGAATGGCTCGAGCGGCGGGTCCAACAACGGGTCCAACGGTCCTAACGGTCCTGACGGCTCCAACGGCTCCAGCGGCCGGGAGCGGCAGCCGCTGTCCTTCAGCCCGCTGCCCGCCGCCGCCACGACGCGGGTGAGACGCTTCATCCAGGAGAGGCGGACGCTGCCGCTGCCCAGGGTGATGGTGGTTTTCTCGGCCGCGGGGGACACCGAGAAACCGAGCGATGCCATGTCCAGCTCGGACTCTGCGGAGGACGAGTTCCGAAAGCCGGCGTCGCCCTCGCCGAGCCTCGCCCTCAGCAAGCCGCTCCAGTCCCCGCTGAGGACCCAGGAGCAGGAGGTGGGTAGGCCGCTAAAACACAAAACCAACTCTAACACAGGCTAACACACCGAGAAACACAGAGTAGACACAGCTAACAGGCGGTACTACTAGGTAAATATCAGATTTACTACTGGCTAAATGACAGCTGTCATCTACTAGTGTATTACACATTACAAATATTACACTATCACTATTACAAATACAGAGATTAGGTAACTTACACATGAACAGCAAGTTTGAGTCTCTGCTTCAGTTTCCACAGAACTAATGCAATTATAGGATACAAATTATAAACAAATAAACTATATCATACTAGATAGGGGTGAAGCATAATAACAATGTCCCCATTCATAAGGCGCATTATTATTACTGTCTGGGCTGAGTATGAAAATGATGAGAGTGGTAAAGTTACGTTGTGGCCTTCATGGTCACCAGGTGTCAAACCATCTGAACACCTGAGACTCAGAGAGGGACTGACACCGTCAAACAGCTCTTGTCCACCATCATCATCCCCAAACAAGTCTTCATCCTCAGAGACTTCACATAACACCTCACTAAAACATTTTATATTGTTATTTTCATCCTTTAATTGATCAACCTTGTAGATTGGAGGTTGTGATTATCGATTGTCTCTAAAATGGACTGAAGGCAGGAAGGATGTACTCTAATGTCTTATGTATAACAGTGTATTGTTGAAAGCACCTCAGAATAGCAACGAGTAAATGTCACATATTTCAGTTATTGTTGGGTTTGGTGGTCAAACTGTCCGGACCCTGTCATAAGGCTGTGTCACCTGACTTGTGTTAATAATGAGCGAGCATGTGATGTGCCAGTTTGGGACCATGCAGCCCGCTGAAGGGTCTAAACATGGCTACAGAGGAATAATCCTCTTATGGTCCTCTATGGTCCGACTGTAAAGTCACAGCTGATCAGACACTTGGAGTGACACATTTCTCCTCACACATCTACTGGACGCACGCCATCTAACAACAACAACAACAACACAGTCCTCGCTGTTTATATAAACAATCAGCATATTTCCATAGAGGTCATGGGATGGAGGAGAGATTGTTTTATTCAACTACTATAACATAATGTAGTTAAATAAGAGCTGTTGGTTGTAGTGCTGCCACAAAGCTGCAGCTTGTCTATAATGTTATTGAAGATTGTTATGTTAATTAAGTGTTGGACAGACTACTGTGTGTGTGTGCATTTGTTATTAAGTTATTTAAGATTAGGCTACATTGTAATAAAACGCAACTGTTTGACATACATAAGAAATATGCTGACTCATCACAAGTTAATGGCTGGGATGACAAAAAGTTCAGGTCTCATGAGAGATTTCCCTGCTACTCACCAACATCATTTTTCATTTTACTGAACAAATTTTGTTTGTCGTCCTCTAGAGTTCATAGGTCAAATCCTCCTGAATCGTCCTGAACCTCTGATTAACAATAAACAGAAAACCTGTAGTTGTAACATAAGTAAGTAAGTAACACAAGTGTTTGTAGTAAAATGTGTTTCTCTATCTCTGAGTTTTCCAGTTGTTTTCAATCCACTCAGCTGTTCTTTCTTAATGCTTTGTGACATGATCATAGTGTTGTGCGGTTGTCGACTGCATTTCTTGTAATTTACCGGTTTTATTTCTTTCTTTCTTTTCTCTTATAGTTCCCGGAGGTCATCTCTCTGAACGTCGGCGGCACGTACTTCACCACTCGTCTGTCCACGCTGCGGCGATACGAGGACACCATGCTGGCGGCCATGTTCAGCGGGCGTCACTACATCCCACGTGACGCTGAGGGGAGATACTTCATCGACCGGGATGGAACGTATTTTGGGTGAGCTTGGAGAAATATCAGACATGAAGATTAGAAATACCCGGGAGGGGAAGATTGTGTGTGAGAATAGGAAGATTTCTAAAATGAAATTTGTTTCTAAAATAACACTTTGCGATATAAAAGTGGCTCTAAAGCTGCAGAGGGGAAATCTTCATAATCTGCTATGGAAACAGCTTGTATCCCCGGCTTCTGCTAGTGCTATAAACTGATTTATATATTTAGCACTGGGCTGCTGCTTTTGCAAAATTAGTTTCTTATCTTATCTTTGGCTTCTCTGGCACAGCGTTACAAACCAAAATACAGGGCAGTTGACAGCACAGGATGATGATGAGAGCAAGCAGCTGGGACACAGCAGTGTCACATGTTGTGATTTAAAATATATTGAAAATACAGTACAATAAAATAAAATGGAGACTGAGCAAGGATTATAATCTGGAAATAAAACTTTGGGCTTCCCTGTCATTTTGCTGGCTGTTTTTACAGTTCACTGCAATTTTATCTTTTTCTTACCTTTTGATTTCTGTGGTAGATTAGCCTACTATTGAAACTAAAATCCTTTTCAGCATTTTTACACACCCTCTCAGAGTTTGTCTACCAACATTGATCTTTCTGCAGATATGTATTTTTTTTTCCGTATATAGCCGGTATTCTGTGTTCATGACATTTCCCCGAAAATGTTTAAAACTCACACCAGTTTCCTAAAGCTGCAGAGCAATAACAAAATCTCCTGCTCTTGCGTCTCCCTCTAGCAAAAGGTCAGCCGAAGCCACATCATCAGCATACTTAGTGGGTGTTGCATTTTAAATTCATGAGTACCAGTATATGAAAATCAGAACAAAGGGCTTTAGTTACACAACAACAGTGTGGCTTAGCATTGTGAATGCGAACAACAAACAGTCAGTCAACAAGACAAACCGGTTAGCTTAACCCTCCTGTTGTCCTCGGGTCAAATTTGACCCATTTCCAAATGTTTATGTGTCAGAAATCTACTTTACATGTAACATTGAACTTTGGAGGGAGGGAATGGTGGATCTCACTCTTTTTATGTCACTTCACTATTGAGCATAAAAGTCCAAAAGAATGTGTGAAAGTGGTGGTTATGAGCTGAAAGATGAACGTTTTGAAGAGGGCAAACTTTTCATGGAGGACAGGAAGAAGGTTAAAACAGGGCAGTGATAAAAATGGTAATGATATTAAGTTATAAATGAACTGACATTTTCCAGACTTGCTTATAAATAATAAACAGGACAGGGCACAGTGTGTACAGTCGGTGTCAGTGAGGACGGTTATTACAACCTGAACTGACTGAGAGCCCATCAGAGTGATCACAGTTCATCCTGAGGATGTGAAGCTCTGTGGCTGAGACACAAATAACGTCGGCCTCATGGTGGCGCTAGATGGACAGTGAAGTGTTTCAACCGGTGTCGGTGGGATTCATCCGCCCGGGGGGGGGAAGGCCATAATGTCTGTGCTTGAACCTCATAAGTTATTTCAGTCTGGACCAAAGTGGATCAGCATCAGCGTCTCTGGGGCGGCGCTGCTAGCATGGCTAAAAGGGAAAAGGCAAATTGCTTTAAATATGAATGTAATAACAAGCAGAGTGGAGATGTATGACTTATGTAAGAAGAAGTGGGTTAGGGTAATTTCAGTTCTGTGTGAAGGTCCCAGCGCGTGTCCGTGCGAGGAGGTGCGCATTAAAGATTTAAACACAATGAGATAACGGGATGAGATGGAAGACGTTGGACTATATAAAGTCATATAAAAACCTTCAGAGGACGCCGGGCGGCTGCAGCAGCACAGGCGCTCTGAAGAGGCCGTTTAATTTGGGATATTAATGCTGGGCCTCGCTGGAAAATGAATCTTCTTTTTTCCACTGCTGGTTTGTTGGACACTGCAGCAGTTTTTTTTTTCCTCTGAATTTTTCTGCATCTGTTTCATCCTCTGCGTTCGCAGGCCCTCCAGCTTCTGCTGCAGAGAAGCAGAGTCAAAATCAATTTATTGGTCAAGTAAACCAAGTACAAGGCTGTCGAGTGGAGATGTCAGTTCAAGTACAGACCTCCAGCCAAATAAAGATAAGCAGACATAAATATATAGCTGCAGTGCACATGCAAGAAGGTACGAACATATTTATAATTTATAGTATATCACAACTTTGTGCAGCAGGCTGGATATTAAGGTAGTGATTTAATAACTTTGCTCAACTGCAGAGGAGTTGAAGAGGGTTGATAACAAAAAAAAACCTGACTTTAACACCAGGCTGGATACCGCACTTGTTTTTGCAAAGTAATGTGAGGAACTAAAGAAAATCTGAACTGGTTTAGTGAGTACAGGTAACATCAGCTGGGAATGTGGACGGACCGCAGGTGGACATGAAGCTGAAATTCAAAACCAAGGCAAAGTCATCAAGAGGAAAGTCAGAGAAGTTATGGTTTAATGTCTTGACATAGTCAGATCACTCCCCTCTCATGATTGACTTGAAAGAACACAGGCTGTGGATGATGTGGATAAAATCCTGTTTCACTGTTTGTGTTGTTTTATGTGTCAGTGCAGATACAAGAAGTGTCAGGGAATCGGTTTGACAGATGTTTGTTCAGAGACAGAGTCAGCAGGCAGGATCAGACAACTCAGGACTAAACTAATACACTGATTCAACAACTGTGTGAAAAATCAAATTGTCATAAGGCAGTCTCTTGCATATAGAGTGTTTTGTGAAAAATGAAACAAACGCGGCAAATTAAAATAATTAGGAACATGGCTGTAAAGAATGTCGATGTGAGGCTGAAAGATACCACAGATACTACAGGGAGATTTCTGATGCATAGAGTTTAATAGGTTGGAAACAAAAAACTCAAAACTCAGTTTGACATGAGGTGTCAGATTGGACTGATATATCTAACTTCACCACTAGGTGTCTCCACACATTTAATACCAAGTTGATCATGTTGCATTATTGTCCAAGATCTGTTGCAAATGCAACGAAGGTTGGATTTATCACCTTGACACCAGCCACAAACCATCAGCAACCCTGTCAGCCAATCAGAAAGTGAATTATCGGTAGCAACCCTGTTAATAAAAGTGAATCTATTAAGTGTTTTGCTGCAGCAGTGATGAGTAAGTTGTGTCAAGATTTGCTTCCTGTTTACAGACTCATGAGTGTGAAACAATTAATCACCACTGTTCTGTTTTTATCAGCTCCTCCGGTCGTCAGGAGGAGGAATCATAAAGGAGGAACACGGTTTTGTGTGGACATGTTGTAAGTCACACTGTTTTCCGTCCAAAGGGACATCCTGAACTTCCTGCGAGAGGGCGAGCTGCCCCACAGGGACAGAGTGAGAGCGGTGCACAGAGAAGCCGAGTACTACGCCCTCGGCCCGCTGCTGGACAGCCTGGAGGAGATTCAGCCGCTGACGGGGGAGAAAGTCCGACAGGCTTTCCTCGACCTGCTGCCCTACTACAAAGGTAACTCAGAGGACGACGGCTCGTAGTATTTATGACCCGGGGGGAAATATCACAGAGTCTGAATCTGACAGCAGCATCAAAACTTAATCCATTTACACGACTGTGCACTAAAGCAGAAGTCTGTTGCATCGGGTCTTGTAACTTCAGACTGTGTTTGGTCACAATGACTCATTTTAAAGTGCAGCAGATTATCTATTAGTTTCTGTTTGTGTTGTTCACATGGAGGTACAGACAGCTGTCAAGTAATGATGAACGATAACTTATTTTCTCCACCAAAACCCATCACAGATAACTTCCTGCTTCTTAATACCAATGATAACCAATAACATTTTTATTATACACAACTGAGGCGAAGATAGTGAGTAAAGATGAATTTAACATTATAGCTTTGCCTCTGACTTAAGACAATAATACAACCAACATCACTATTTTAATCACAACAAAAACATGAACATTTATGACTGACTTCAAAAATTAATATTTATTATTGTTTCAAATCAACTTAGGGGGCAAAGAGACTGAAAATGAGCAAAATTAAGGCAATGTTGGCTAACTATAATTGCTCTCGTTATGTCATTATCGGATTTATCTGTGTATTTTGGCTGATAATTATCTGTACCGATGGTTATTGTACATCCCTGCTGTCAAGAAAAAGAGGATTGTCTAGTTCAAGAGCTTTTATGGATGTTTATTTGCAGTGGACTTCAGAGATAATAATATTCTCAGCAGATGTAAGTCACTGAATTTTAAAGCAGGTGCTTCATGTCTGTTTGTTCAGACTCCACTGAGTTATGAGTCAGACGCAGAGGACGGGCTCAGGATGCTTTTTGTCTTCAGAAACCATCTCCCTGTTGTTGTTGTTTTTTAGAGCACCTGTATTTACCTCAGTGCAGTGTATTTACCTCACAGTTTGAAAGCCTCTGCAACGTCCTCACTGCAAACCGCTGCACATTAACAATGTCCTACTGATCACAAATCAATACTTTATCAGGATTACCCCCGACTGCTGCGCTCAACACCTGCAGTCCTCGCACAAACCAGTGCTGAGAGTGTAACAGTGCATGTAATCGATCCAAGGATTATTGTTTGGTACATGATGAATCAATAAACCCTCTGAGTACACAGCGTCAACATGAACTCGGTGTTTCGAGTCCCAGGTGGAAAACTTTGGCCGTGTGTCAGCTGTTTACATACGCTGGAGGAGCCACTGATGTCTTTTATAGTTTCCTAGTAAATTGTACATTAAACAAAATGCATGTGACACATTTGGAGCTGTGCACTGTTTACGATGCTGCAGTGAACAAAGAGTGTTGGCAGGTTCTGTGTTATTTTCATCCAATCTTACTCATCTTTCAGCAAAGATCAAATTGAGCCCTTGTTTGCAGAAAAGGCAGAAACGGGTCCGACAGGCAGCTTCATCATTATTCTAAACCTTTTTCATCTCCCAGTTAAAGTTTAACCACCGACACTAATGAGATGCAAAGGATCGACTGTGCTCTGTCCATGCTAGCTGTAAAGTTTCTTTACCTTTCAGGCGGGATGGGCCAGTCAGTTGTTCTACACATTCATTCATCTCTATTTAACCTGGTTTTATGTCTCTTTACTAAAGACCTTATCATATTTAATTTAGTTTTTTTTTTTTGCTAAATCCCTCTTTGTTTTACTGAACCTCCACAGCTGCTCAACAAGGAAACGGATGCAGTATTCAGTGTTTCCTCAGACTGCTGAAGTCTCTTATTAGATTCAGATCAACTTTGGAATATATTTGCAGTTTTGCACACTGTACGAGGACTGAAAGAGACTGCACCTGTCCCTCAGTACTTTGTAAACATGTGATTGAATAAGCGATGAATGTTAAGGAGGAAGAAGGAAGAAGGAAATTATCACAGCAACCAAAAACCTGACGAGACAGACCTTTAAAAATAGTGAACTGACAGGGCTCCAGACTAACTTTTTTTAATAGGAGCAAGTGACCCTTAACTTAAAACTTTAGGAGCGCAAGCAGAAGTTCAGGGGCACATACTGTAAATATTCACATTTCCTTTACATTCATGATCCTCCTGACTCCTGTAATGGCAGAGTCCAGATTCTTTGAGTCATCCTGACTGAATTCTTAAATATGTTTTACATTTGTTGAAATGGGATCAATAAAAGTATCTGTTCTCCTTTCAGACAATCTGGAGCGCATCGTGGAGATCGCCAAACTGAGAGCCATGCAGAAAAAGGCCCGGTTCGCCAAGCTGAAGATCTGCGTCTACAAGGAGGAGATGCCGATCACGCCGTACGAGCGCCCCCTCTTTAACTCTCTGCGCTTCGAGCGCTCGGACAGCGAGGCCAAGCTCTTCGAGCATCACTGCGAGGTGGACGTTTCCTTCGGACCCTGGGAGGCGGTGGCGGACGTTTACGACCTGCTGCACTGCATCATCAGCGACCTGGCGGAGCGCGGCATCACGGCCGAGCAGCAGTGCATCGGCGTCTGCGACAAGCACCTCATCAACCACTACTACTGCAAGAGACCCATCTATGAGTTCAAGATCACGTGGTGGTGAGGCCGCAGGGAGACGGTCGTGGCCGATGGGACCAAAGCGCCAAAGGATGGGTGGTCCATTTTTTATACAACTCAGCCAATATTGGTTTTTGTATTGACGTTGCCAATATTTTGTGCTGATGTCTTAAAATGGGACCCTTTAAATCCTGCTCCAGTTTATAAACACTCTGTGTTCCCCCACAATTTTTTATTTATTTTTTGCTGTCCTGTCGCAGTCAGAAACGCTATAAAGCAAACGAATAACCCTCAGTCGGTAGTTTATTAGCTCCACCTACCTGAAACTAATGCAGTCCTTAAATAAACCCTCCCACTGGGAAGGTTGTAATGTTCAGGTTTAGTTGAAACGGTTCCAGAGGTGTTGACTCAACTGTGTGATCATGTTATAGTTTGTAGGTTGTGGCGCTGCTAAACTGCATTGTATTTTAAAGTGTGTTACGTTGTGTAGCCCACTCCCATTGATATCAAGTGGGAGAACTAAGTAACAGAAATGTCTCAGTGCAAGTCAACAACGCCACAAACCTCTGCGTCGATCATACAGGTGAATTAACTCAAACAGTTTCAACTGAACCTGAGCAGCCGGAGCTCAGTCAGTGTCCCTCTAATAATAAACTGAGTGGTTATGTTGTCGTCAGTTATAAATGTACAGCGGTCTGCAGTGGTGCATTCTGGGACCTCACACGGGGCGGCCTCTGTGATCAGATGGGTTTTGGCAGCGCTCAGAGCACAGCTCACAGTCACTGGAGTTACATGTACAAGCAAGTTGAAGAAAAACATCACCACAGCTACATTGTGTGTGTGTGGGAGAGAGAGAAGTGTAAGTGAGAGGTTTATTTTGCAGCTTGTGTCGACGGTGGTGTTGATTAAAATGAAAGATTATCCGTCAAAAAACAGGATCAGGTTTGTGTCGACGTCTAACAGAACAGATTTCATTTTAATCAGACTACTGGTCGTCTAAACAGATATTGGTAAATGTTTAAATGTAGTGAAACTCTTGCACAAGTAGAGCAGATCCATTAATACAGTTTGGTTTATTTTTCCATTTGCATGTGTTGATCTATTTCAGCCATGCAGTGCCAAGCCAACCGGTCCAGATCTGTATCAGCTGTGTCCTCCGAGGATAAAATCATGTCTGCTTAGTCTTAGCGGCAGCCGTTTTCACTGTTTATTTCTCTTAGTTTTGCTTTTTTATAAAGTAGAATGTATCTAATTGATGATATCAGACTAAGTATAGCTGCATATTGGCACATATTCAACTTTTAATTTGTAAGATACAACCTTGAGGAGCTTAACTTTGACCCAAAGTCTCTTATGAGGCTTAAAATCTCTTTTCTTCCAGCTTCTGTGTGTAACAAGTGACTGTGTGTTGGACTTTAATGGCTGCCAGGAACGACCCTGAACGCCTCGCAGCACTGCGGCTGAGCGAGACCAGTGTAGCACGCCGACCAGGAGCTGAAGCTGACGCCGACAGCGCCACTCTCGCTATGCAGCTATGCAGGTAACCAAGGTGATAGACTGAAACTCTGAATGTGCAAAAAAAAAAAAAAAGTGCAAAAAATCAAAAGCCTGAACTGATTGTCACACGAGACCAGTTCTGCCCATCATCAGTGATATCCTAAAAGCTTTTTTTAGTATTATTATGATTTTAATTATTATTTCCTTCCTACATTCATAACTGATTGATCCTTCTTTTACCCTGATCTGGATTGATATGTGACTTTCACTATGTTTCCAGTCCTCGGTTGGTTCAAAACCTTGTGGTGAATATTGAGTCATGTAAAGAGAAAGTGAAGTGAATCTGTATTTTTTAGGATTAAGTCACAGATTAACTGTGATAAAGAGTTTATTTTAATTATGCAACCTCCTGAGGGCTGTTGTGTGTTTTTAAAAGAGGTTGGGTTGTGTTTGTTTTGTCAAACGGTCTTCACATGGTTCTGTCGTGTCGGTATGAAGGAAGCTAAATTTGTTGCACACTAATGTAAGTTAGCAGATGTTGTTGTGGCAGAAATACAAAGAAAAAGTTAAACCTAACACGTTAAGTACTTATTTAATGTCAACCTCACCTTTGCTTCTCTCAAACATTAAGACATTAAAACTCATCGAGGCTGCGATGTAGAGCGTCAACACATAAACTAATGTGACTGTTTTCCTACTGTACTTGATAAAGTCTGAGCACCTTGTGATTGTAACCAAGATATATATGTATATATAAATATATTTTTTACCTCAAACAGCTCCATAGTCTTTAACTATAGAACAGCATCATTCATCTTCACTAAGAAAGTGATGTACTTTGATAGATAAAGCAGGAGAGGCGTATTCTTCCGTTGGAGCACCACTAATCTTGATTTACGTTGTTACGTTTGCAATGTTTTGAATGTTTTTTATATTGTTATTTATTTTTTGTGTCAGCTTCTAGGAAGCTTTAGGTCTATAGTCATCTTTGGGTTTAGTTTGTAATTGGAAAAAAGCACCATGAGATTTTTATTATTTATGGTAAAATTAAAAATAACTTCAATGATAAAATGTGTCCCTCTTTATTTTACTAATTGGCTCATTGATCACTTTCCTCCAAAACACATTGATAATAAGGTTACAGATTTGCTGTTTGGTATTTTCTCCTTCTTATTCTAAATAACAAAGAGTTGTTTTCTGATTCTGCTACATCAACTATGATCTTTTGTTTTCACTTGTGACAGAAGCGTTTGGTTGTGACGAGCCTTTGATCTGAAGCCCAAAGGTTTGGTTTCTACCTGGAGTTGTTCTGTCTGTGTTGACTCCACACAGCTACACGGTGTACAGCTCCTCTTTGTACATTTTCTCCTCTGCAGCTTCCTGGCAGGGGTGGGCGGATCAATCCCCAGAGCAGCCTATTGATACGACCTCTACCTAAGTCTTGTTCTGACTGTTGAGGACTGATACCAAAAACACACGGATCCCTCACATGGTAGCTCACATCCCCGCCACACAAACACTCTCCTTGCTGCTGAAGTATCTGTCTCTCTGATGCTGGTGTGTGCCTGTGTGCAGTGAATTCACATAATGAACATAAATTGATTGTATTACTGAAAACCATTTTGTGATTAAGTAATCAACAGAGAACAGAAAGAAATGCCTCATTTGGCAAATGATTTGCTGGAAATTACAAGATATTAAGTAGTAGCCTATTAATAATGTGTTCTCCCCATAAATTAGACATATTTCTCCCCAGTACATAAACTTGAGTAGTAGCAATATCATCACTGATATTGGTGAAGTGCACCTTGTTATTAACTAGGTGTCAGATCAAAACTAAATATTGTGATACTGTGCTGTTTCCTGACAGTGAACACAATAGGAGTCAGTTTGATATTTGATATGTTATTATATCCATCACTGTCTTAGTTTAGGCGTCAGCAGTAATGAGGCATGTGGTGAAAGCCACACACACAGTTAAATGTATAATTCTCTGACAGACTTGATATTCATAGACATTAGAACAGTAATATCTAATTCTGTACATAATTAATAACTCAGCCAAGTGAGGATTGGACTAAACGTCAGAAAGACAAAGTGTATTTTACAAGAGCACAAAACATGGACATTTCCTTTTAGGTAAATAAATTCACTACACAATACAGGTGTCACAAAAACAGTTCAAAAGTAGTTAGTGTCCTCCAGAGCAAATCTTTAAACCTGCATTTTCAGTTGTGTTTTTCAGTAATCTGGCATCTACGGAAAAAAAAAAAATTAGGAGACACGCAATATCAGCAGTGGTTATGAGTTTTTATTGTTTTACCACATTGATCCAAACCAAACGTCTGGACTATCATTATCTTCACAGGATGAAACAAATGGGCATTTTGGGCGTTTAGTAAATATCTCAGCAACTGCTGACTGGATTGTCAGGACAGTGGTGATGGTCTCTAAACAATGAATCCTAAAGAAGAGAGAGCGAAAGAGAGAGAGAGAAACACCCAGGAAAGAGCCCAGTGGCATCAGCACCATGGAGAGCTCCATACAATCAGACCCTGATAAGAGAGAGTTCAAACAACATGTTTTAGGCATGATTCAGTCTGAACTGTGTTTAGTTGTTTATTTAGTCATGAATATTTAATTTGTTAAATGATCATCTTGCCTTTACAATTATTCTTTGATAGGGGTGACATAACCAGTGATGTGTGAGTTATCTCTTATATGTTTCATTAGGCTACATTATTTGATTTATATTGCTGTTGTGTTATCATCACTATATGATATATAATAATGTAATGACCCAGTTGTGTGCTCTAATTACTCTTAGCGGCATGGCTGGATTCATAAAACACCCTATGGCAGAAAGTTCAATGTAATAATTTCATCATTCCCCAGACACACAGAACCCAATCTGAAACATTGATTAACTGATTAGTTAGTGGTTGATTACCCAGCACAGAAAAATGAAGGGAAACTGATAAACAGCATAAAGACAAGATGGAGGATGGAGGACAGAGATACTTCATCCTGTGGTTCAGAGCTGCACATTTATCATGTAGTTCTGTATTAGACGTGATCAGTGATGGTCTCTCTATCTAGTGAACTTTTTTTTTTATTGGGGCCCCTGAGGGTCTGGGGGGCCCTGAACAGTCGGTTTATCCAGCCTCAGTTATCATTACACATTTCTCCGCCTCCCTCTCTCCCTCTCTCCCCATCGCCTTCTCTCTCTCTCTCTCTCTCTCTCTCTATCTCTCTCTCTCTCTCTCTCTCCCAGTGTTCACCTACGTCTCTCTCCCATGCTGAGGGGTGGAGGCTGACGGCCGCTGCCTCCTTTTTCCTAAAGGAAGAGAGAGGAGGATGGAGGAGGAGAGCGGCTCTTCGTCTTCAGTCAGTCGGTGTTTCTTCTTCGCAGAGCGGCTCGATAATCAGGAGCTTCTTCAGCCTCACTGGACAGTCATTTTTCATGGGAACAGAAAACGTCTTTACAATGATCCGGGGAGTGACCGTTGATCCGCTGCACCGACAGGTAGGTCACAGTGCACCGTGTGGCACCTTTACACACACACACACACACACACACACACACCTTTACCTCCGCTGCTGCTGCCTGTAGCCATCATCACCACATCCTGGTACTAATGTAATCATGGTATATACATACGGGGGGACGGTGGGGGTGGAGAGTTGCATAACAGTGGAAGGCGAATCAGAGATTAATTAGCAGAATAATTATGAGTGCGCTGTGTGGAGAAAACGGAATAAATCAAAGCAGCCGTGTGGATGTGAACATAGATGTGAGATGTGATGGCTGATTTCCTTCACCGTGACATGATGATGATGATGATGATGGGAGAGGAGAGAGAGGAGAGGGGAGGGGAGGGGAGGGGAGAGGAGGGGGGCGCTCGGACAGAAGACCCTGTTGAAGAAAATGATCCAGGCGGTGAGAGGCTGCAGGCCCGCGGCCCTCACGTCTCCACAGGACCGAGCAGCTCAGATAAGACGCTGCCTGCACCGAGAGCCGCGCTGGTGCGTGTAGGCTACTATACACACACAGAGAGAGAGGCAGAAAAATGAACTGCCATTATAGGAGGCTGTTATTATTATCTGGATCACCTTCATCTCCATGGCGACGGGAAATCTCCAGCCTGATAGTTTGCTCTCCGCTTCCTGCGGATGCACCTGATCCCGCAGCAAAATCATTTAGCCTAGCCCGCTGCTCCATAATAAAATCATGTTCTTGTGCTGGGCAAGACTTTTCTTAACCAGAAGGCCGATTGTATATAGTTTATATGAAAACACCACTCAGCAAATCCTCTAACCGGATAATTCAGGTTCAGACCACTCTCTAAAAAGTTAGAGCTACAGGCTATTTATAACTAGTAAATTCTGAATTATATAAACCTTCATTATAGGAAATAACTGTTTTCATGTTTGCCATCTGAAACTTAATTATAGACCTGTTGGTACCCCTCTCTAATAAGGTAGCATTTGTTTTATAAGTTGTAATGAATTGATTTATTAATAATTGATCAATATGTAATGTAGGTGCTTTGTAGTCAGGCAGTTATAAGCCATTGATAAGACCAGCTTTTGAGTTGCCAGGTTGTGGAAAATCCTCCTTCAGCAAAGCTCTTTAATTCACCAGAGAGGACCCCTCCTAACAATGGACGGATAGGAGGAGGGGGCTGCAGGACATCTGAACCAAAATCCATGAATAAACCAATCAGCATCTTAACATTTACAACAACAGACGATTGACTGGTTTATTAACATTTATAGTTGCATGTGACTGACTGACTGACTTCTGCTAATGGTTCTTTAGAAAATGAGAAACCCAACACACTTTGTTGATGTCACACATTTATGGATATTTATAAATTTGTTATAAATAAAGAGAAACTTTTAATAAAAACACATTTCACACTTAGTGTATTTAACAGTTAGTCCAAATCTGTAGGTTAATAAATGATGATGATTATACCATATAAATGTGTCACTCACTGCAAATGTGTAAATTGAAAGTTTATAAATGGATTTTGGTTGAACCGGTGGTGTTATCCCTGATGACTTAAAGTGTTGTGTCACATGATGAGTTTCCTCAATCTGACAAAAAAAGTTGTTTAATTACAGCTAATAAAACCTTTTATAAGGTGCCATATCAGGAATTGTTCCCAACTTATTTTATACCATTGTTCACCTGCTCATCATCCCTAGGTTACAGCATAAATATACTGAATTAATTAAACTTTATTTAGTCAAGTAGCTTCCTTCAGGGTGAGAGCTCTTTCTCAGGAGAGAGTTGAGAACAACAAACACTCATAATAATTCAGCACAAGCAGCATAATAAAGGCCAGAAAACCACAGTCAAGAAAAAAATAATTTAGAAAACATTACAAGAGTCATATTGAATATCAGGTGATAATCCTTAACCGTCACCGGGGAGAAAGACAGAATCACTTCCTGTCATTTATAAGATTCATACCAGGATTAGTGTGTACATATGGGACATCTACGGTTAATTAGTAACTTAGTCATGTATTGTCGTGTGTTGATATGTGAAGAAGTTTAGCAGCAGTAAGTCTTGATGATTCAAAGCATGATTCAAATATCAAATATCACCAGAAAACACTAATGGCTCATAATGTTAGAAGTTGTTATGTAATCATGTAATTAGGGACCAACCAGTAGGTAGCCTATGTTTTTTCAGGGTAAAAAAAACAGTTATTAGTAATTATGCAGACCAATAACTGATAGGTTATTTGGAACTGATATGCCAAGATAAAACTACTGCTACTTTAAGTACATTTTAAGTATTTCTATTATTTTGTCCACCCCACTGACATCACTGGAGGCAAACAGCATTTAGTCTGTATTATATAATAGGCTACAACACAACAGCTCCACACGCATGCAGCAGGATTTACTGCAGGACTGTTGTATTAGACTGCATCAGTTTTAATGTATATGTAGCTATATTATCAGTTGCTCTTCATCACATGACTGCTGGAGCCTACATTTACGCCATTTACGCTTCTTTTAGCAGCTTTCACTAATTCAGCTGCTGAGATCTGCTAGTTACTTTAGCTTAGCAGTTGCGCTGGCTTCTCTCTCTCTCTCTCTCTCTCTTGCTCGGTCAGTTTTGGATCAACAGATGAGCTTGTTCGTCAGTCTGGTGTTTTTGTAACTTCAGTGTGGAGGATTGAGATGTTGATCATGACTTCGGTGTCTGTTGTTTTATCTTTAACACACAGCTACACTTGCTAACTCTATAGTCTTCCACAGCAGCTGCACGGCGGCTGCATCAGAGCACATTTTCAAACTAATTTATGTTAACAGCTAATAAAAATAACAATTCCCATTATCGGTAAAATGCTTGATATTGCAGCCGATAATCATCCAGTCTGATAATCTGCAGATCCCTATCTAAAATACTTATTAATTAATGTAAAAGTGATAATGGGGTCTGATGTTGTGGTTTATCCCTTTAGGATTACAGATCATTTATTGAATCACCACATATCATAAATCAATCCAGTTATCTGTAGCCTGTAATCTCTGATGAACCTCTTAAGAAACCAATAATGCTAATAAAATCAGTAGGTGAATAATAAGATTTAATCTTAATCCAGATGTAACTATAGTCGGTATTATTCTGTGGCTTAGACAGATGTCTGTTTTCTCCAATAAAGTCGGTTCCAGTGTAATAAAAGCTTTAGTCGTCTCCCACTTCAATAAAAATCATTCCTACTGAAATCATAGTCATATCCAATAAAAGGTTAGCTGCGTGGACTTATTGTCATCTCTGCCAAAAGCTTCCTCCTCCAAAACAAACCACTGTTTTATTTTCTGGCGTTACCCAGTTTACTCTGCTCTCTGCAGCCGCAGCAGCAGAAGCTGCAGCTCCTGACACTCACCGTTATGTATCACAGTCGGTGTTTGAAGGACACGATATCTCAGCTGGTAACATGACTCAACACCCACCACAAGTCGACCTGTGTCAGTCTGGCAGTCTGGTTCGACCTGGTGTGAACCCATCTGAAGATGTTGTACTTTTCTTGTCACAAGCAGCAACGGTTTTGTGCAGCAACTGGGTGTAAAGATTCAAAAACAGCTCATCTCTAAGAGCCAGTTGGTCAGGTGAAACCTATTTTGATATATTACTGTGCAAAACAACCACGTATTTTAGAGCTATGATTAAAGAGCTGGAGAAACAGGTGTTACTAAATATGTACACCTACCTGCTAAGTGTTCGTGATGCTGCAGTAGTTTCCTGTTTAGACGGCATGTTGTTTCCCAGCAACACATTTACACATTACTATCAAGGACATTGTTACTATCTAGAGCTTTTTTAGGTTTTACTGTTGCAACATGATTTAGTAATTCACCATTGAAATGAGCAGGTTAGCAAATCAGCAGCAGATTTTTTTTTTATTGAGTAGTCATTATTAGCTACTGTTTGCTCAAATCAATGAGCGTAGGCAGCAGCGAGTGCTTGGTGACTGTTTTCAGGCGACAGATCCAAAGCCTACTTGGTTTTTGTGATGCACCTTTCCCATATTGGCAAAAAATCCCACAGTGTTTCAGTTTTGCTTGTTTTATTTTTGTATGATTTGTTTCGGTAAGGACTTATCCTTCAGTCCCCCTCTGACAGTGAACGGAGAGCTTAATGTGTTTCAAGGCACCACACTGAAGAGCAGCGATACACTGTCTCTGTATACAGCAATGGCTAATTAGCTGTATTTTCAGGGAATCAGTTGTTGAATGAGTCTCGTTTTCATCCTCTGAGCATTAATCTCACCTAAAGAGCTGGAAAAATATGTTTGTTGTGTCTGCTCAGCTGTTTGTGCGGCTATAAATAACAGCAGTGTCCCCATGTGGCCTCAGCTCAATTTCAGCCACATCTGGATAACAGCTACTTAGTTAATAATCTTCCATACACAGCAGACCTAATGAAAAAGAGAAATAGAAAATGTCGTTAAATCTCATAAAACAAGTGTCAATTGATGCAGTTGTATCGACGGGGTTTCCTCTGAGTTGAGGTTCAGTGTGTATATACAATGTATAAACCGCATCCTGCCGCAAACCAAGCACGTGCTCCAGTGTTGATAACTGATGATCATATATTCAGGAACCTCCAGTTATTCAATTTAGCTTCATTACTAACTTCATGGGTGGCCGCCGGTTCACCAGATGAGCTATTCCAGGCGCCCCTGGATCCAGAAGTAAAAGTCCCATTCATTTTTTCTCATAGACAGTGTTTCATTACTCACAGCTGGAGGTCTTCTATGGCTGAGATAGACATGAAAATTTACTGGTTAAATTATCAGTGCTGGAGAAAATACCAGTTTCATTAATAATAAGTCAAAGCTACAAATTCGTGTGGATAAAACAGACGAAGGACTCCTGAGGTGCACCACTCACTGAGCTGATATGATTCCCATGTTTACAGCTTCTCCAGTCGTCTTAATCAATTAGCACTGACAAAACAAAACAAAACATAAAGAAACAAATGTCAGCTTCATTTCTTCAAAGTATGCCGTTGAGCCTAGCAGGCAAATTTCTTGCAGCATCTGGAAACGAGAGCTTCTGCAGAGTTTGCAACCAACTCACTGAGTTAATTAGCACTAAGCTACATCAGGCAAGGGGGGGAAAAAACAACACAATGCTGACAAAGATGTTTGATGATTAACGGATAAAAACTGAAAACCCTGCAAAAGTTTCCTTCCATGTAAAGTCAAGGATCTACTGTTTTGTGAAAAGTGGTAAATCTGTCACTGTTATCTGTAGCTAGCAAACACTTAGTTATTTACACATCCAGCAGCTGCAGAGTAACATCAGGGGTCATGTTTGTGTTCACGCGATGATCCATCCAATATTCGCTCTCTCTTTTTTTTTTTATATCTTAACCAGCTCCTGAGAAAATATGGCTCATCGGCGGCTAAACCATGTTCATTAGCTGGTCGCTACTTAATCTGCCTTTTGGTTTCAGTGTTTTACCACAGTCAAAACCACAGTGATAAATTAAGAGTTGTGGGCCATAAAACCAATGTAGAAAATAAGCAGAACGTACAACATTAACCACAGCACTATAAGGCTATTGTTGGCTTTCATTGTTTCTTTATTGTCTGGACCATTATAACAAACGTGCTTTATAAATAAAAGCCTGATTATTATGTTTCTATTCTCAGCTATTCATGTATTAGAGGGGAAAAAAATCCCCAGATGTGACATGAATGACAGTTTTATGCACAAAGCCGATACAAATACATTGTTCTTCCTGGGGCGTTCTGAAACGAGATGAAACAGACAAATGTTATCCAGTGCTGTGGCCTCATCCAGCACATTCCTGCTATATTGTGAGCACTTGGTAGACTGAGCGGTGCGTTGCCATGGAAACCAGCGCTGCCGAAGCTCATAATATTCCCCTGTGAATGGAGAGCAGAACGGCTTCAGCACAACCATTTGTTCCAGTGGTAAAAACACTGATGGTGGCTTATAGGCCGTGCGCACAGGAGAGGAAATCAGCCCTGATCTCAGGACAGGAAGAAAAACTCTGTATATTATGTGACAGCCACGTCGGAGGCATCGCATAACAACTCCACTGTATTCATGGGCGCTGCATGGATTTATTTTTATCTCTGTGCTGTCCTACTTAGATCCTGGACAGACATGGAAGAAGTACTCAAATCCTTTACTTAAGTCAAAGTAACAAGTCTTACAACACTGTCAAACCCACACAACTGATATAAATAAATAAATAAATAAATAAAAAAGTACTGTGCAGTAGAAGGCAATATAATCTGTATAATGTTCTTAAAATACTAAAAGTTAATGACAACTGTCCCTGCAAGATTATATATTGTCACTATCAAACATGAAAGCAGTTTTTTGTCTTGCTGGCTATAATTATTCCAGGAGTCAAAACCACTGGATTATGAAAATTTGATAAAATAATCAAAATATACACATTTAAATAATCGCATGTCAGAAGCCCGACCATTAAAACATAACTTACCCCCATAAAATAAAAGTACTAGTTGCTAATTAATGTTCTGTACAACAAGCCATAATATCTTATATAAGCTCTTTATCATGTCTTCAGTGCAAAAAATCTTAATTCACAACAACTAATTAAAATTGCTCAAATAATTGGAGTGGATAAAAAATGTTAACAGTTTTTATTTTAAAGAATGTACTAGAAAACAATATAATATTACAGTAGGCCTACATAAAGTAAGGTTAAACGAAGTAAGTTCTAAATTGCATTACATCCAATAAACTCTCTTTATCGATTATCCAGCAGATCAATAATAGAGCCAGATCTAAAATACCTAAATTAAAACAAATTAAACAAAGAAAATGAGTAGAAACATCCCAGGTAGTAGTATAATATATATCATATATAGTAAGTTAACAAATATAACAGATAACAGATAGCAAACAAAATACCACAGGAAACTACTGGGGAAGCTTGTGTTGAGTCATAATCGAAAGGCGACAGCCAGGACACCAAGAAAGGTAAATATAGAACTGGACATAGTTTAGATCAGAGTAATAAACCTCATTTATCTTCAGTGGATAATTACCGTCCTCCTCAGATCTGTTTACCCCACAGTGTGACTTCCTCTCGGTGCTGAGGAGCTTCCTAGCACCCACAACACATTACAACCTTAATTCAGAGTTACACACCTACTGTGTACTGCAGGACTTACTCTTACAAAGTAGCTTTTGTCAGTGTGGGTGGGAACACGTTCTCTCTCAACCTCACTGCAGCTGCACAGTTTCATGCTGAAACTATTTCGTACTACTCGTGTACCTGCAGACTGGACTCAACTCACGTGGTACTGGTAAAAATAAAAAATTTAAAAAAAGGCACACAGTCTATTGTTTGTGATATAATCTGCATGCATGGCGTGATTGTGTAGCTGCCACTCAGTCTGAGAGTGTGCACATTAAACTGTTAGATTTGCAAAAGCAATCTGTTTTTTATTTCTCTATTTCAGCCTCCTGTCCCTGACTAAAACAGATTTCTTTTTTCTCTCTCTCTCTTTCTAAAATGGAGCGTTTCTAAAATGGCCTCCAGTGTGTGTAATCTGAAAACACCACTTTCAGGTGTTTCATTGTGTTAAACTGTAAAAACGTCGAAGGCTGCTCAGGGACAACGGTCACTGACTGTGTGGCTTTAAAGAGAAATGCAACTTTTGGTCACATGATCAAACTTCCTCTGAGCTTTTTGTTTTAGATACCAATGCAGTTGAACTTACGGCACAACTGGAAACATTAGAGTGAATTTAAAATGATTTTATCAGACAACAAAACACTGTTTTTATCACGGCAGTGCAGCAGTTTGAGAATGATGCTGGTTTTAAGATTTATATAGTTCACATAGTTCATAGTTAGGTCGTTGTTATCGGGCTATGAAACTAAATCTTCTTTTTCTAACCCTAACCTAGTTTACTTACTGTAAGTAGTTTGTTTCAAGCTAATGAAGATATTGTTGTAACCATGGGGATGACCTGTACGTTGGTACCCGGCACAGTTACTGCATTTATTGTAACCATGACAACCGAGGAACGTTACGCCTGATGCTGTAGCCGCAGCATTTCAGGAAATATTATACAGATCGTTTTTTCATATAGAGTATATGTTGAGGACTTGTTGAGTGACATGACAACTTTAACTCCCTGTTGTCTCTTCGTCAGTCCTGCGTGTGATACGTCAGTGAAGCCGATGAAGATGCAGCACAGCTGTTGTCATTAACCTGCGTTTGTGTTGATTTTGTCCCGACTGTGATCATGATTGAGTCTATTGGGCCTGGGTCTGTCTCCCTCCTCAGTCCTCAGCAGATGCTGACTGTGACGCAGTGTTGTTGTTGTCAGCTTAACAAGAGACTCAGCCGTGTTTTGAATATTCTCTATTACTAACAACCTGGAAACAATATGGTGCATCCAAAGCACTTAACTGAAAACGTGACATGTTATAAATATTTGATTTAAATGAGGTGGGCTACAAGAAACAATTCCTCCAGTTATTAAAAACACTAAAACATTTCTTTTGAATACTTTTCTCAATGATTTGAGATCCAGTTAATTCATACTTTAAAGGAAATACATGATATAATGAGTAGCCTAAATTTCACCATTAATTCCAAGTTAAAAGTATCAAAGCAGTATGTTACAAACTGAAAGTAATCATAGGCCACACAAATGTATACTTGCATAGTTATATCATCATCATCATCATCATCATTATTATACTACTAGATTGAGGTGAATTGTAATGATACTCAACAGTTTTACCTGGTTGGTATGAAGAAATCTGAACAATAAAATGTCCAATATTTAATATAAAATGAAAGTAACCCACAAAGTTGGACTTTTGTCAGTATCACAACAACAACAGTGCCAACTATTGCCGATAACGACCGCCATGCTTCCTGTCTTACAGGCCTGAATCCACCTAGAAACCCCATGGAGCAGGATGTGGAGAGCCCGGCCATCATCAGACAGCCCAAGTTGCCAAAGCAGGCCCGTGAGGACCTGCCCAAAGCGCTGGCAAAGATGGAAAGGACAAAGAAGATCCAGCGGTACGTCCAGAAAGACGGCAAGTGCAACGTCCATCACGGGAACGTTCGAGAGACATACCGGTATCTGACGGACATTTTCACCACGCTGGTCGACCTCAAGTGGAGGTTCAACCTCTTCATCTTCGTGCTGGTGTACACAGTGACATGGCTGTTCTTCGGCTTCATGTGGTGGCTTATTGCGTACATCCGGGGTGATCTGGACCATATAGCAGACAATCAGTGGACTCCATGTGTCAACAACCTGAATGGGTTTGTATCAGCGTTTCTGTTCTCCATCGAGACGGAGACCACCATCGGTTACGGATACAGAGTGATCACGGACCAATGCCCCGAGGGGATACTTCTGCTTTTAATTCAGTCAGTGCTGGGATCTATCGTGAATGCCTTCATGGTGGGCTGCATGTTTGTTAAGATCTCGCAGCCCAAGAAGCGAGCTGAGACACTAGTGTTTTCCACCAATGCGGTCATCTCCATGAGAGATGGACGACTGTGCCTGATGTTCAGAGTCGGAGACCTCCGAAACTCGCACATCGTGGAGGCTTCAATCAGGGCCAAGCTTATCAAGTCTAAGCAGACCAAGGAAGGGGAGTTCATCCCTTTGAACCAGACGGACATAAATGTGGGCTACAACACAGGAGACGACAGGCTCTTCCTCGTGTCGCCACTCATCATCTGCCATGAGATAAACCAGAACAGCCCCTTCTGGGAGATCTCACAGGCCCACCTGGCCAAGGAGGAGATGGAGATCGTCGTGATTCTGGAGGGGATGGTCGAGGCCACAGGTGAGTGCTCGGACCCTGAGGGCTGTGCTTTAATACGGCCGAGTCGAAGAGACCACTGGTCAATATCAAAACACATCAATGTTTTTGGAAAGGTGAAACATAACTAAGGCCATTTATTGAAGTCCTGTATTAACATGTAAATTTGTCGCACTTGCACTTCAGTTGATGCCACAAGATACTCTTCAGTTATTTGATGGCTGTTGTTACTTCATCTAAAGGTTTTACATGTAAAACGCACAAAAAGCTTCTGAAATACGATGAATTGCTGATTAACTATGAACAGAACAAATGGTTGAGTTTGAGTTGAAATTGGTTTGTTAATCTAATTGTTCAGTAGAAGCAACATTTCAAAGGTCCAGCCGCTCAACGGTGAGTTTAGGTTGCTGCTTTTCTTTGTCTTAAACTACGGAAAAAGAAAGGCAAACTTTTTTTTCTAAATGTATATACAGTAGTAATATGTTGACGTTTAGCACAACATTAAGGCAGAAGTAAGCGATCCGGTCGTTTTGGCTAACTTCTTGTCAGCCAATGGAGTTAGCAGTCCCCGCCCTCGTCCCTACGTCACCACATTCACGCGCATCCCTTGGCTGCACACACAGAGAGGACCGCCCCTTTATGCCGTTCTCTCTCCTCATTGGATAAAGGTTGTAGGATACAAGGAAAGTTTTCTCCTCGGCTTACAGCAGAGCAGAGTGACTGGCAGACCCGTGTTTCAGACCAAACACTCTATATAAGTGATTGCTGTCGGAAGATATAACTATTTAAGACTTATATTAACACAAAAATTCCGCTTACTTCTGCTTTAACTACTGTATTTTAGTTGACCATGTTCACCACTTTAGTTTTTAATTTTTACCAGGCTAATATTTGCTACTTAGCAGCAGAGATCAAAGACTTGAGCTGAGCCTCATGCAGGTATCTGGTCGTCAGGATCATCAAAGTTATTACATTTAATTTTGACTGTCTGTATGTCAAATCTCAATCTGTTCCAGTTGTTTACAAGAAAAAAACAACACTACCAGTGACAATTTTTGGATTTAATTTCTTTCAAGATTTTGCCTTATTGTACTTATTCCTGTTTGCATCCTTCATGAGCACCACAAATAACATCCCATGACCCTGTAATGTGTCCCAAACCTTGTAATGCTTCGTTTTGCCTCCTATCTCCAGGTATGACGTGCCAGGCAAGGAGCTCGTACATCGGCACTGAGATCAAGTGGGGCTACCGCTTCACCCCAGTCCTGACGCTGGAGGACGGCTTCTACGAAGTGGACTACAACAGCTTCCACGACATCTACGAGACCAACACACCCAGCTGCAGTGCCAAAGAGCTGGCCGACATGACGAACCGCACCCGCCTGCCCCTGACCTGGTCCCTGGCCAGTAAGCTGAGCCAGCAGGGGCTGCCAGAGTCCGAGCAGGAGGGTCAGGAGACCAAGACCAGCCCGGACAACCAGGAGAAGAGCCAGCAGCAGACGGAGAGGAACGGGGACATTGCCAACGTAGAGAGCGAGTCCAAAGTGTAGCGAGCACAGCAGAGGAGGGCAGAAAAACAGCAGGTTGAAGGTCCATATGAGATTATTCGACTGCGCTGTATTGTACGCCTCCCACTTTGGGACGACCACACGCGAGCTTGCGGAGCACAGGTGAGAGTCTGAGGTACTGAAGGACGACCAATGAGCACAGTAGACCAAGTACCCCTGCACCAAGAACCGCTTCTTTCTCAGTGATTCACAGTTCCCCCAAAAACAACAATAAAACATGTCGACATGTGGCCCACCGCTGAACTGAAAACCCTGTGCGGCAAGTGCATGTTTCAAATATAATGTGATGTCCTCCTGTCTGATGAGATTCCTATTATTTTTTCTATTAAAAATATTCCTAGGGGCATTTGCATAAGTATTTTTGTATATACTATAAAACGTTTTGAATTCTTTGTTTTGTTGCGGTGTGAATATTTGACAAATGTTTGATACTACTTCCTTTAGGTTAGTTCTGTATATATTCTATGCCTTACTGTATGTATAAAGCTTTCATTATTTGTTTTTCACAGATATATGAGCATGTATAAACATTATCTGCCGTTAATTTATCTTGTATTGTGTATATACTGTATGACGATAATGTTACAAGGAAAACATACATCTCAATGGATGCAAACTCTAGTTTAAACCAATGACAAATTCTTCCCCAAATGATAGGTGTTTGTTTAAGGTAGTATTACGTGTCTATGATGCTATTCCTCGAGAAGCCATGACTTGCTGTTTACAGCTGAGTGACTTCAGACAATGGCCCTTTAAAACTGCATTTAGTCACTTTTGCACATTGGAGGCCTCTAGTGGAGAAAGTTAGTCACTATTTCAGTCTCCAGAAATCCCTCACATGTCACCTAACAGTATCAAAAACCAATAAACAGTAAATTGCATATTATGTACTTGATGAGGTTTTTTTTTATGGATGTGTCATATTGTGTGTACGAGAAGAGGTCATAGACCTTATAGACCTTATAACTAAAGTGTGTAAAGTGGTTTTATCTGTAAAATATACTTTAAGCATTTAAATCAAAGTACTTGTTCATAGGTCAAACCTTGATATACCTCATAAGATTATCAGAGGTTTTAAAAAGGAAAAACTGACTGAGAAATAATCAGTAACTCACCATCTGACAAATATGTCCAAAAGTAAGTAGTAGTATAAAGGACCATAAAATGAAAATATTCAAGCGACAACATGTTAACGTTTCATTTAATCATTTTCTTTATTTCACTCAAATGAAAAATGCAATTATTATTATTTATATCCTTTCCCAACAATCAGCATCATCCATCTTCGAGCACTGATGCTTTTATCACTGCATCATCATCAACTGTATTTCTCAGTGTAACTACAGAAGGTCGTAGCTCATAGTTTAGTATTATTTCATTATGACATTTTGACGAACACTTCCTCATTAAGCACAAACGTGTGAAATGGTTTTACTCCATGAACCTGAAATGATTGAGATCAATAGTTCACATCTCTGAGTTTTGACTTAATAAAAGGTCATTTTTTTCTGAAACTGCTGAGCACTGAAAGAGTACACTGAGCATTTAGGGAACAATTTTCAGCCTTAGATTGAAATTATTACTTGTTTTTTCTTCTGGTAATGCTGGTAATGAAGAAACATGTCATGTCTTAAATAGTTGTGGACAGGAGACAGGTGCAGATTTATCAGACTCTGACTACAAAGGAAATAATCCATTACAATCAATCAATTAGTTAGTTTAGGTCTCAGTAAGAAAAATAGTATCATCAGACTTTTTCATTAAAGTTCTGCAACTTTAAACCAGTAGATTAGTGTCGTCAACAACCAGTTTAATATCCAAACCAAATGTCTTATACTCACAGTTCTGACTCTACTCATGGTGCATTCATTTCAAAATAAAAGTCTTCTGGTGAGACAATTTCATTTTAGATTTAAATATAAATCAATCAATGTCTAAAATCTGAGGGTGTAAGTTTATCTTGTGAACATCATGCTCATTTAGACGAGTTAAACCACACGTGACGAATAAAGCTCTGATTTTCTTTGCAGTTCTGTAAATCTGGTAAATTACAGTGATCTAAGTTTAAAGGCTTTTATACGTTGATAGATTTATGAAAAGAAATACTAAAAAAATCTTCAAGCCAAAAGAAAAAAAACCCCAAGGACATCAGACACCAGCCTGTTGTTACAGTACATCACAAAATGACAGACTAATCCACATTTGAAATACATTATTTAAAGTACAAGAGCCTTAATGCGTTCTAACAATGCAGAGAGTCTGCACACACAGTACAATGTTGAAATATAAAGTTAGTTTTTTAAAATAAAAAGTAAAACTGAAGGACCTCTTGAAGTTAGGTCTACAGTATGTCTGACCATGATAAGACTGTTTCTGTGTTTTGTCACAGCAGGAGAGCTCCACACTAATTAGTAAACACAGCAAATCATGACATGATGATATGATAATGAGTCAAACTGGCCTCAAACAGAAACACATCACCAAATACAGATGTTTGTATTACACGATGTGTTCAAGCACCAAAGTTAAAATTGAAATAAACGTTCAGGAAAACCACACGGAGTGAAATGTTTAGAGTTTATGACTAGCTACTGTTATCATTTTAATATTAACACAGTGTGTAAAACAATATGATCTGACTCAGTGCTGCCATTTAACATGTATCAGTTCTTTACGATCAGCTCGCCGTATGTAATGCAATGATTTTTTATTTTTGTTTGATGAAGCAGCTGTACCACTGCGGAAGAAATAAAAAAAAATACTGAATATACAGTATAAGTTAGTTTAGGCACACATAATTCTTTAAAATCAAAACCTGTCTCTAACACAAGAGTTTTGCGTTTTCATTTTTCTGTTTCATATTTCTAGTTTTTACAGGACTGACATAAACGTAAGCATCTCAACAGGCCAGCATCGCCTGCACTTCACCTGTTTTCTACTATGTCTTTCTCACACTCTACAAGATAGAATAGAATAATTGTTGTTTTTTAATCTTACTCTAAATACAGTTAACACCCTTGTCATGCAAGTTGGTGAACTACTGTAGCTGCTGGGTCACAGCTAACATGCTAATGCTACTCAGTGAGTCTTTTTTTTTACACAGAGATCTTGTTATATTGCTGCTAAGAAGACGACTTTGATGTGTGATGTTGATGCAAGCCAGCGTGGAGGAATCAGACGCGTGACGAAACAGAAACACAACGTCTGTCCCGTGATGCCCGCTTTCCCTTTGACACAGACGTTAATGTAGAATAACAGTGGCTGTGTTTGTACCTTTTATACAGAACGACAGGGTGTGAAAAGAGGCCGGGGACAATAACTCCCCGTCCCCTCCTTCTCTTTTCTTTGCACTGCGCAGAATAAAAGAAGCGGTGAGCAGTGAAGACAGTGCGTCACGTTTTAAACAAGGAGTGCTTCCAGAGAGTCTGGGTTTCTTAAGGTGCAGAAGAAGCTTCGGAAAGATAAGGCTCCAAACTATTCAGGAGGTTTGTGCGTGTACCATATGTCTGTCGCCATCGAACTCAAAACACAGACAGGGAGCCGACACTTAAAGCATTAGTACCTTTTTTTTTTTTTGTGGGTCAAAAGGTGGCTACCCAGCAAACACCTGGGGCGTCAGAGGAGGGGGCAGGTTGTCGTTGTCCACGTTGTTGGCGTCGATGGCGGAAACGTTGCAGGGCAGAATCTCCAGCGGGTATTTCTCCAGGATGCCCTGCACCTCCCGCTCCACGCTCTGGGGCCAGGAGAGCAGGTCGGCCTGGAGGCTCTGCGCCGCCTCCATCAGCTTCTCCTGCTTGGTGCCGATGCTCGACAGCAGCTCCAGGTTGTGGTTGAGCTGAGCCAGGACCGGGTTGGTGGCGCCGGGCACGCCGCCGCCGGCCGCCGAGTCGGTCTGGGTCCAGTCGCCCTCCGAGCTGTTGAGTCGCGGCGAAGCTTGGCCCGACATGTAACGCTCAAACTCCTCCGGGGAGAGGTTGAGGGACTGGGCGTCCAACTTCTCGATGAAGGCAGCTGCACAGCACTGAAAACAACCAAACAAACACAACAACACAGGGGACACAAGTGAGAATGATCTGACACTGGCCACACACAGCCAGATGGCTTCCTGGTAAAGGAATAGGCTGAAAACGTGCTTATTTAATGATAGTATCATATCATATCTGTAAATTATAGTGCTGTCAATAGATTAAAAAAAAACAAAAAACTAACTTATTATAATAATAATATAGCAGCTTAGCATGAAGACTTGAAACAGCCAGCCTGGCTCTATCCTAAATAAACAAGTTCACCAGACAGCACCTCACAGCTCAAACAAAGGTGTTTTGTTTCTAAAATATTTTTTAAAAATAGAAAAAGGTGACCAATAACGCATAAAATGTACTTGTTGTATTCACCAAAAAAAGCCACTGTCCCCTCCCTCTGGAACTCACTCCCCAAAACCCATCTGTATCTGCACACACCTCCCAACATTCAAAACCATGTTCAAAGCCCACCTTTTTAAATGAGCCTTTAATGTATACGTTTGTGTATTTTATACTGTTTTAATTGTTTTCTGGGCAAATTGAATTATAGGCAACTGGACTTGTATTTGTCTGGGAAGACATTTCGCCTCTTATCCAAGGGGCTTCATCAGTTCCCACGCAACAAGTCTCACTAGTCCGCACTAGCTAGACAAAGACAGTGGAGTTTTAATTGCTGTTTTACAGTTGTATTTTATTCTGACTGAGCTCTATTTTATGATTTTTAATAAGTGTAAAGTGTCTTTGAGCATCTGTAAAAGCGCTTACAAATAAAAAATTATTATTATTATTATATAAATCCTGCTTTGCACATGTAAAAACCACAGTTTCCCATCTGAGTTGCAGAAACCTTTCATGAAATAAAAAGGAAGAGGAAACAAGCGGACCAGGTTGGTGAAGTAGTATCCGTCCTCCCCGGTCATCAGCCTGCTGGGGTTGCAGAAGCGCGTGATGTACTGGATGTTGGACTGAAGACGCGGAGGATTCGCCTTGAGCACGATGTAAATGAGCGCGGGGAGGAAGTCGTCTGCAGAGGCCGGCTCGTTCTTGGTGATCCTGATGGCGCTGAAGATGTGCTTACTGCAGCGTGTAATGCACCCCAGTTTGTCTCGAGGAACCCTCTTTGAATCCATCTCGATGACGTCTGCGAGCACAAGTACAAACATGAAGCTGTGCGAGACTTTGGTTTATATCCTGCTGAGATATTTGCTTGTTTATCTGACACTGACAGAGAAACACACGGGGGGTGAACAGGAGCAGAAAACACTGGCCACGTTTAAATACCTGCAGCCACACTGTGAGTTCAAACATGTGTGCTGACCTGTTATCGCTTTGACCACGTTCTCTGAGACTTCAGGGATTTCCTCATCGAAGGACACGCACAGCATCTGGATGGTGACCCAGTGTAGCGCCCTGCAACACAAACAGTCCCATTACTGCTCGCTGAGGTAAGCCTGAAGCTTTTTCTCTTTTTACCAATGTGTACCACCGTACACATCGGTTACAGTCAGTTCCCCTGGGGGGCGGCGACCCAGTGCGGTTAACAGCTGCCGCTGTGCATTCACACGTAAGAGAAACATGGAGGAATCTGCTAAAAATGGCCGCTGTGTAATCAAGTGCAAAAACAGAGTCAGACAGAAGTTTTCACAGACTGAAGCAGATTAAAGAGAAGCAACACGCTGTGTAGCTGTAATGTGACACTAAAACCATCTGAATCTGAATGTGTGTGTGTGTGTTTCCACTCCTGCTCTGTGCAGTCACATGGGGATGTCACGATTATGGATTTTCTTGGTACGATTATTCAGAGAAATAATCACGGTATTAGGATTATCATGATTATTATGCATTTCACAACACTGTGAATGTGTAAAAATCGGTAACACTTTATTTGACGCCTGTCTCTATAACGCATTAACCATACTTATAATGGGTTATAATGCAGTTATAGCACTGTATAGCTATAGTTATAAACACTCATAAATGATCATAATGCTTTGTAACAATAATCATAACACATTATAGAGCATTATAACTCTATTATAATACTTGACCTTATAAGCCATTATAAAATGCTCTGTGATGTGTTATGCTTATTGTTATAAAGTCTTATGATCATTTATGAGTTTTTATAATGATAGTTAAAGTTATACACGTTTATAAGCCAATTATAACACATTATAACTATATTTATAGTGCATTATCGATGTGGGCATTGTCAGCGAGTTACTAACAACTATACTGACCTTATAAGTCATGATAAAATGTTTTATAGTGTGTTATGATTATTGTTATAAAGCATTATGATCATTTATGAGTGTTTATAACTATACTACTATACTTACACGTCACTGCTCTGGAAACACTGGTATAAGTGTCTTTTAATAAGGGGCTGCTAGGCTACCCCGTATGTTGTTGTTGTCTGTTGTTGTTGTATTGTTGTATTTTTAACTGGACCCAGAGTCTGTACTAATAAATTATCTATCTATCTATCTATCTATCTATCTATCTATCTATCTATCTATCTATCTATCTATCTATCTATCTATCTATCTATCTATCTATCTATCTATCTATCTATCTATCTCTATCTATAGTTATACAGTGCTATAACTGCATTATAACTTATTGTAAGTATGGTTATAATGCGTTATAGAGATAGGCGTCAAATAAAGTAAACCTAAAAATCAAATATATTAAAAAAAAATGTTTTTTAAATGACATGATTATAATATACACAAAATATTTTCAGTATCTATTAATACAGGACCAATTATGAATCCCCCAGGGGAAAAGTTTTAAATATTTCAGTGATTATTTGTCATCTATACCAAATGTTTAAGTTTATTTTAATCTTTTTTTATTTTTTAATTCCTACCAATTTAATGTTACATTTGTTTGCGTTGCGTGCGAGTTGCGCTGATCTGCCGATACGGTTCCAACATAATCTTTTTTTTTTGAAAGTGACGGTATTGAGGAATGTTTACGATGAATTAATTGTAGCTATTGATACCGCGATCAATTGTGCAAACAAGTAATGGTGACATCCCTACAGTCGTATCATTGTTATGATGTGGATCCAGGGAGGCCGACCTTATCCTGTTCTGTGTGGCCAGATCCTTCTTCTCGTCGTCAGTGGTCTCTGGGCAGAAGACGCTCTTGTACAGACGGGTCATGATGTACTTCTCCACCTGGTCCATCACCTGCTCCACGGAGTCTGAAGAGCCTGGTGGACGACCACATGCATCAGAGGTCAAAGCCAAAGAGTCACATTCAAACAGCCGAGTGGAAAGATTCTGCATGTGCTGCCATCTAGTGTGAGTTACGTTCTGTCAAGAGTCGCTCTGCTCATTTCATCTGGGATTTCAATTGTAGGTTTAATGTGAATTAGGTTTAGGTTTAGGTTTTAGGTTTATTTATTTAGCACACATTTAAATTCAATGGTGCACGGAGGGAACGAAGCCGATTGGCTTGTACATAGTAAGTTCCACCCCTATAACAAATGACAAGAAGACAAATTCAACGTTATATGAGCAAAATGAACAAAAATGAGAAAAAATGGAGAGATAAAGAGCAAAGTGATCAGTAACAAATAGAGACAATAGAAATAAGGTACAAAAAATTAATTAATGAAATCATAAAAATACAGAGTAAGGATATGGGATATGGAGAGAGCGGGAAATTCAAGAGAAGTTGAGATGTATTTTTAGCTGCTTTTAAAAAAAAAATCATTAATAACATCAGGACTAGGGCTGGGCATCGCTACTGATTTACTGAATCAATTTGATCATTCATTCGATATTGATTCATTCAGAGACATTTCGGTTTTTATACCAATTTTGCTTGGTTATGAAAGAGATTTTCACAAAACTAATGCTGCAAATTGTACAAAGATGGAACTCTCTCACCTGGTGTATTATTAAAAATAGTAATGCTCACAGTTGCATTAATGCACATTAATTTAATATGACCCACTACAGAAGTTAACAGTACAATTCTTCAGTACAGTTGTGGGTGATGATGATCGCTATCGTGCAGATCTAACAGAGGAAACAGGAAATTGCCCTAGACATTAAAAGATCGATCTAAGGATTTTATGAAGATCGAAAGGAATCAGAAAATCAATTTTTAAACCCAACCCTAATCAGGACATAAATGTTAGAAGTTTCTCTGAACAAACCTTTAAAATGACTCATCAGGCGGTCGGCCATGCCCTGGTAGAAATCCTGAACGCACTCTGAAAGTTCTTCAGCACTGAGATCCTGTCGAGACAACAAGTTTTATTGATCTGGGGCCTGATTCCTGATTCCTGATTATTTCTACACACGCTCTTGAAAACGTTCCACAGCTGAATTATCATGGTAAAGGTTGTCATTATGCCACAGAGTACAACAGACCTTCTTGCTGGACATGTTCACGATGAAGGCTCGAGACTGCTTGTGGATCTCCCGGCCGGTTTTATGGAGGTTTTTCAGGAAGTCCACGAAGTCCCTGGACACTTGGTCTGTCTCGAAGCTGGCGTGGCGGCTGATGGACGGACTGGGGCTCTTCCCCTCCTGGGTGTCTGATGAGGAGGAACAATCACTTTTTGTTTTGCTAGTTTACTGTGAAATGTGAATTTTTGCCTAGATGTAAATTAATATTCTTAATCAAAGTGCTTTTTCAACTTCATGACCCCGGAGCTTAAAACAACTAAATGGGATTCAGCTCTCATTCTTTTATTATTCACACTTTGTGCTTTTCCTGCTGCTGTCTCACGGGAGACGTCCGTCTTACATAAAAAGATGATTAATGAATGATGACATCCACGGAGGAAGCAGAGAGTTCAGCATCAAACCAGTCAGGGAGTGAAGCTGTGGCGTGTGCCGTGGTGCCGTCGGTTGGTCGTACCTTTCTTGGGAGTGCTGCGTGACGAGGGGCTGAAGAACTTCTTCACGGTGGTGACCTTTCGCGTCTTCTCATTGGTTTTCTTCTCCTCGAACTTGGAGAACGGTCCCAGAGAGGAGTGTCCCGGGTGTGGTGCTGCAGACTGAGCGTGGGATTGACTCTGGGCCCCATGACTACTGGCGTACGCCGCCTCCTCCTCTCTTTGCAGCCTAGCACAAAGGAAAATGTATTAATCAGTCATCAATTTTATATTTATATTTTACAAAAAATATACATCGACCATCCTCAGAAATAAGCTGTGTGTATAAGAGGTTTTAACAATCAAGCTTTTCATTCCAACGTGTGCAAAACCTAATTTTAAAAGGCAATGCTCCGTCTCTTTGGACATTACGTTACAGCTATGCGATTTTCCTCAACTTGTAAAACGGATTTACTTCACGAGAGAATTATATAAGAGAGAAAAATCCATTCTGTGTGCTTCAAGTGGCTTTAACATATTAAAATACGGTGGCCCCACGGTATGAAAAGCGTTGGATAAATCAATAGAAAGGGCTGACACACTGGGTTCGCCTTTGTCAAGAGGCTGAATGACACTGTTTACCATATTTAAAGCTGCAGTTGTGTCGTGCTTTTACAATAGGCAGTTTAAAATGTTAATGAGGCTTGTTATGAGTTTGAACAATCACAGAAAGTCTGACGCAGAACATCTGTACGTCCAGATTGTCGTTCCCCAGGAGACGGAGACACCGACGGAGACGTGTCACCGACAGGCAGCAGCAGGCCGCTGGTGAAGCTCTTACTTTTCTGCCAGGGCCCAGTCGTCCTGGATCTGTTTCTGCCGGACCCGCTGGTACTCCTCCCTCCAGCACTTGGAGCACAGACCTTGCCATGCTGCGTTGCCGTAGTAACCGCATCCCTTTTTGCACAGCAGGTCTGATTGGTCCACATGTATCCCCCGTCGCTCCGTCCGCTGACTCATAATGCCGGTCAACCTGGAATGAAAAATTCATCATCTGATTTATTAGTGGATTTGTATCCAGCGCACATTATTACACTGTTCACATGCACTGTCGTTTGTACACAGGCGTCACAGCTTAGGCAGAAAGCAGCCTTGATATTATCATGTCTGTGAGCTGGAAATAAAACTACATATTTTATTTTTATTGTCTTTAAATATTTGTTTAAACATTTTCTGTGTGTGTGTGTGTGTGTGTGTGTGTGTGTGTGTAACCTGGAGGCGGCTACGAATGTATTATCTAATCATGTATCGTAAAGTGATAAATAAAGAGACACTTGATGATTATATAACTATTACAATTTTATAAAGTTCAGAAAGAAATCAAGATATCCTAATATTTTAATAATTACTGAGTACAGTCTGCCACAAACTTTTGTTTCCCATAATGCAACCTAGTTATTCTACAAAATTTTATTATTCAATGTTTTGTCACTTTCATACATCATGTTTATCATTATTGATTATAGATTCTTCACATGACACCTTCCCTGTACTGACACAGTATGAGGTCCCTGATACTTGAAGGTTTTGCCCAATGCTTCAACACTTGAACCAGCAAAACATTATCAATAAATATGCACTAAAAGAGACAAAGTCAAAGTGATAAGCGTCGCTGTCAGTGACAAAGTTATGGTGTTATCAGAGCAGAAAACAGTGAGTTTTCTGCTCAATGTTTGAAGACTTTACAGTTCAACACAACACAAACAGAACAAGTTAATTACAAAAATATAAAGATATTTAGCAGCTTAGGAGACTGTGTGTGTCTATGACACATGGCTATAAAATAGAGGAGGGGAGAGAGGACCTGTCTTAGTTGGCAGTGGCACCCTTATTTGTTATCAATCAAATCATGTAGCACCAAACAGACCTAATCTGGGACTGGAGGAGCAGGTGGAGGACTGAGGCAACAGTGTAGAGTTACATACTTTCACCAGATGTAAATCTAACCTTATCTGAATTTACACAACAGAGATTAAAGACAGACATTCATTCAGTTTCTGTTTTGATGATAAGGGCACTGATATCTCCCCGATAGCAATCCAGTTTAGTAGAGATCTGGTGGCTGTGAAGGCCTCAGTATTATTCACATTCAGTAACTTAACGTTAGACGATCAGTGAGCCCTCCGGTCTGGTGTAACGACAGAAACTATTGTGATTCCTCCTGTGTCTACCGTTACACTCGTTTCCAAGCCATTTAACGTTACCGACGGTCTGTAGGTCAGTCAGCTAAAAAAACAGGCAGCGGGATTTCAATTAACACACGGAGGTAATTCACCTTAAATGTTATGTTCACTGTCTGATCTCTTATATCGTACTTTAATGTGACATAGACAGACATGGAGTGTGGTTTAGTACTCACCTGTGTTGTTTTCACCGACCTGAAACAGGAACAGACTCCTCTCTCTCTCTCTGTGGACCGAGGCGTTACGGTCCGGACACTGACGTCATCAGAGTGCGACAACGCCACAGTCTGATGATTACAGTGCAGAGGTTTAAATTAGAGGCATCAATTTAATTAATATAGACTTTGTCATCAAGACAAACAGCCTCGATGACACTGGGTGGTACTGTTTGGAGTAAATCGCCTGTTTACCTCGGCAGCAAGAGCTAATTTTCAAGGAGCGGCCTAAGTTGTCATGTAGCAAACCGCCAACCGCACACGGACGGAAGCCGGTGAGTTCTCACAGCGCAGGACCAGAGAACTTGCTCTGGCAGTACGTAAGTGTCAAACCACAGGGTTTTAACCACACCGAGACTGAAATGATAATGTATTTGAATGACAAGAGTTTAACATATAATTTACATTTTCTACAAGTTTATAGGCTACATTTGATGTTTCATCAGCTAATTGGCACAACGTTTAGGCCTAGATGAAAAGTAAAACCTCCTACAATAAACACATTTTTTGTCTTTTACCTACAACTATTATAGAGGTGGGTTAAGGTGCATATACCGGCATGTTATTCATGTAAAACTTTAACGGCTGCTGAGGAAATAATCCAGTAGCTGTAGTTGTAGTAGACTTTTGGGTGTATAGAATTAGCCTACATGAAAAGTGTGTTGATGTGTGGTCCAATTGAATGAAAGGGGGCAAGCCTGAAGGTGTGGGGCACTTCCTTCAACTTGAAGTTGTCTCTGTGTTAAAACAATGGAAAGATTTAACAATTTAAATTGTAGAAAATTTTAAATATAGAAAATAACATCATACACTGTTATTGGACAACCAAAATTAGGTTAAGGTAAACACACACAATCACATACATAATACTGTAATAGGCTATAGTTAGTGGGAAGGGAACCCATTTGTAATCAAAAAATGTCATCATCATGAGGAAAAAGAATAAGAATAAAAGCCGTGTATACTGTATAGTCCAAAATAGACACAAGTGCATAAACAACATCCAACATCACATGAAAACATCATTGAAAGTTACAGAACAAACGTGTTTGAAGGAGTGTAGTATATTACCCACCTGAAATTCTTTACTTTTATATTTTGAATTATCTTACTTTCTTCTTTAGGTGTCTTCTTTTCTTGCTTAAGGAAAATGACCCGTTGGAATGTGAATGTTTTCTTTGGCCAAAAGGCTAAACCTTAGCTCAGAGCTTAAGTTACCTTTCTGGACATCTGTATTTTGGTTTGCCCCATCTATGTTTACAAATGACCTGGTCGAGAGGTTAAATGTCAGAGGGTAAATTCTATGGGTCAGATGCTGCTTTAATTTATGGACGATCTGGGTTAGGTACATTCTTCTCTTTGGAGAAGGTTAAGTTTTGGATTTAGAAAACACATAAAGCTATTGTACCTTACTGTTACCCTTACCCTTACTTTATTATTGCTCTATGGCTGAGCCGTGGGTGCTATATTTCGTTGTACAGTATTCTTTCGTTAGTATATGACAATAAAGGAACCTTAAACTTTAATTATTGAGATATAAGATTCAGCACATGATGTAGGTGTATTGTTTTAAAGTCCTTTTTTTTCCAAGTATACAACAGCCAGTAATCTAGAGTGTTATCACTACTGCACATGAACTCAGCCAGAGGCTTTGAGGTTATGTCTGGACAATATAATTTGACTTCATACCAGAGTTACTGGAAGTGGATTTTACTGATTGGCCGGCAGCGTCTGTCCCCTCTAGACTGTGTGCATATTGACATTAAGGTTAATGTTCAGTGGATGTATCTGAGTCTAAATGCCAATTGGATTACAAAAAATTCAGTGACTTCAGTGACACGATTTAAATACCACCAATAGCATCAATACACTTCTGAAACTGGTTGTTTTTAGCAGACAACACTTGTGCTATACAGCCACATTTCAATACGCTTTGACATAGGACACAGAACATGTTTAAACAGATTGTGGTCCAGGTATCCCACCGCCCTTTTCCAGTCGGAATTCAAATTGAAGAGCTGTCAAGCAGTCAACCCAAAAGCTGTGTTTATCTAACGATGGTATAAAGTCTCATTTAATTTGAGCTTCTGTGTTATGAATTTGTATTTGTATGCAGAGTGGTTCAGTCAACTGGTCAAGCTGATAAGGTCATCCTGGCAAGAGCAAATAAACACACAGAGGGTCAGAACACTGCAGACCTGATTCACACACACACACACACACACACACACTGGTGAGACAGACAGACGTACAGTAGCCATGATACTGATGGGTCGCAGTTTGTGTCTTCCGTCTCCAGCCACCGTCCAGGAGCTGTTCTCTGTGGCCCGAGACGCCAGCATCGTCCCCGACATCTCCCTGGACCCGGTCCTCACCACCTTCTTGTCGCTGGACTCCTCTGCAGCGCTGCAGCATCAGTACGCCTTCTTACAGCGGAGCATGAGCAGGGAGCAGCAGAGTACGTTCAGCCTCAACCTGACTGAAGGGCTGGGGGGCGGCAGCAGGGTCGCCTACGGAGGAGTGGGGGTCGTTGCTCTGGCTCTGTCTTTGCTTTTTGACCAGGTTGCCCAACAAGTGGGTAAAATGTTCTGTTTTGTCTAGTGTTTGTATGTCCTAATACCAAATGTTAGTACTGCATGCACATGGAGTGGAGAATTCATTGCATATGATTGAACCCTAAATGTTTGCAGTTTATTTCACAATTTTTCCAGGAAGTCTGTCAGTCCACCAGTGTGGATTGTTTGATGTTTGATAGCAGTACAGACATTCCTGTTCATTCCCCTCAGTGTCACAGCTGTACTTTGTAATTAGCAGATGTTAGTAATATTTTTTTTCTTTTCAAATTCTCGCTCTCTTTTCTCTCTTTTTTTTTAATAAGGTGCTACAGTTACAGGACAAGAAGGGAACAAACACAAACAGAGACAGACATTAAAAAAACAACTTATTACAAGGTTTGACAAGACAAATTAACGCAGACAAGTGCTGTGTTGGTGTTAGCGGTGCTGTACATATGTGGTGGAACGTGCATGTATGTGAGTAGATGTTAGTAATGCTGACACACAAAACAAAGGTGATGAACATGGTAAACGTTAAACATCAGTATGCACTTTCACTGAAAACACACTATAGCACTCAGCAGACTTGTGTCTCCTTCTTTTGAACCATAAACATTGATGATATACTGTCTCATTAGGTGCGGTTTCAAGGATCAACAGACGGTGACCTTTCCACCGAGAGATCTCAGTCTAAAAGTATTTTTGGCATCAGCAGCTCCTCAAAAATCGGCTTGCTCATCCACGTCTACCTGAGCATGATCCCTGGCATCGCCAACAACCAGGAGAAGATGGCCGAGACCACAGAGCTCTACGACAGACTGCTAAAACTGGAGCTGATTGATCATTATGAGAGGATGACCACTAAGAAGAGAATGAGCACGGTGTCCATGCAGCAGTGGGTGACAGGAGCTGCACTTCATCTGCACATGAGAATCCACCAGGTCAGCTAGAAAAAGAAAGTTAAATGCACCTTTCTATTGAGCGACTAGTGGAAACATATTCATCAGATGCACAAACACAACTTGATGAATAGGATTAGATAAGAATAAGAAGATAAGAATAAGATTGTTGCTTTGAAACTTACAGATCTAATAGGCAGGGCCGTTGCTAGGAATTCAGAGCCCCCTGAAAGAATACTAAAGTGGGCCCCTGTCCCATGACTTTTCCACTTTCTTTATTATCATTTTTTATTTAGCCTACTTTGTTTTAATGCTAATGCAGCATTACTATGCGTATTAGTCAGGGTCTTATGCAGAATAATTCAGTCATACAAAGATTAGACTACTGGGGTTTTTTGTGGGCCCTACTGGGCGCTGGGCCCCTAGAATTATCATCACCTTTCTCCCCTATACAACGGCCCTGGTGATACCAGGTCGCTGTCTGCTAACTTATCTGCCATATCACCATAAATCTTGATAATACTGTATGTCACTGTTTACTCTGGGGCTTTCAAATTGATCTAAACTAAAGCCTATAAACTTTACTCTGTCTCCAACAGGTCCGACTGAACTCTGTGCCATTAGGATCAGCGGAATCTCTGCGTCTGTCTTATAAAACGGGGTTAAGTCACCTCGTTCAAGGCTACACAAGCTACCTACGGAGAAGCATCCAGGAGACCGAGGCTCCGGGTCCACGAAAACCCAAAACCAGGACTGGACCGAGACACTCGAACACATCCGGCATAACCAATGTGACTTGCTCAAGTAATCGCATTTGCAACGTGAGCCAGGTTCATGCTGTTGGTGTCCGAGCTGAGAGATATAATAAGACTGTCGCCCCCAATGTAAGTGATGAAATCAGCAGAAACAATGTGGCAAACGAAGGAGAGGAAACTGCTCCAGGTCGTCTTGTTAACAGAAAGACATCCACCAATTCAACTGAACAGGAAGAAGGCTCGTTGGGCCTGTTAGTCATTGAGCCGCTGAGAAACGTGAGTCACAATGTGCAGCATCACCGCTGTCAGTCTCCGGCCATACAAGAAGCTCTGGTGACTCGCATTATGAACGCTCAGGACCTGGAGAGGAACAGAAACTTCTTTCTTTTTCCTGATAAAGTTTTCCACAGCCTGCTCAGGCAGAGGGACGACTTTGAGTTAAAGACTGATTAGACAGAAATTAATATCATGCAATTAAATGTTCAATCCCAAATTGCACTTAATTGCACGATATGCTGAGTATAAACTGACAACTAAGAGTCAATTTGTGCTGTAAATGACATAGAAAATATAGCAGCAACCTTTTTTTCCCCTAAATGTCCGACAACTATTTTCTCTTGTCTAATAATAAAGATGTTACCAACTGATTGTCACATTGAATGATTTTTGACAGTTTGAAAATGAGCAGATTGATCTTATGTCGCCACAAAGACAGAATGAAGACAAGGAGTTTATTTTGAATTCTGATGCAGTACATCCAGCTGTGAACAGATCCTTGAAATAATTCAGTCAATATGATCAGATTTGCATTTATTGCCTACCCTTACTTAGGAGAAATAGAAGTAGTCTTTGATCTGACTGATTCTGCGAGAAATTGTTGAAGAAAAATCATCCAAATCCATAGTTTCAGAGTTTGCTGTGATGAGTTTATTAGTAGGCCTAATCCAGAAAACAGTGAGCCCAGTGTCACAGAGCATGTCCATGGCAACCAACTGACCCAGAAAGGTCATGCAGGGGGAGAGTTGTGGAAGGTGGGGGGTCACAAGGTCACATGGGGAACAAAGGCATTGATTGAAGTAACAGGAGGCATATCAAGAGACAGGGAAGTCGTCTTGTCACACATGAGTGGGTTTTACAAGAATTTTCAAGATGAAGACAGAGATGAGGGGCTTCGTTGGTGAAGATAGCACCATGATACAAGTGAATGCCAGTGTTTTGAGGGGAAAAGATCAATATAGGCCAAACCAGTGGGCTGCAGAGCCAGAGACACTCATCGGTGTCAGGGTTTTTCCTCATTTCACTACACCAAACGAATATTTTTCTTCCACAAAATACAACAAACATACAGCACACATTGGACATAAATGAAATGAAAACAGTATAGGTTCAAGGTTCAATTTATTTCATGTCCCAAAGGGCAATTTGTGTTGCAGCTCATAGATCACATAAAAGTAAAAACATAAAACACAAAAAACATATAGACTAGTTAGTGACATAAACACACATCAGTATAAATAACAATATAAATATCATGTGCACTGACTGTGGTCATTTAAGAAATATAGAATATAAGAAATAATGTTATAGCACTAGAAAATCAAAATCAAAGATAACACTGATAAGAACACAGTGGGGAACAAAGGCATTGATTGAAGTAACAAGAGGCATATCAAGAGACAGGGAAGTCTTCTTGTCACACAGGAGTGGGTTTTACAAGAGACGACTTAATTTTCAAGATGAAGACAGAGATGAGAGGCTTTGTTGGTAAAGTACCATAATAGAAGTGAATGCCAGTGTTTTGAGGGGAAAAAATCAATATAGGACAAACCAGTGGGCTGCAGAGCCAGAGACACTCATCGGTGTCAGGGTTTTTCCTCATTTCACTACACCAAACGAATATTTTTCTTCCACAAAATACAACAAACATACAGCACACGTTGGACATAAATGAAATGAAAACAGTATAGGTTCAAGGTTCAAGGTTCAATTTATTTCATGTCCCAAAGGGCAATTTGTGTTGCACCTCATAGATAACATAGGAAGTAAAAACATAAACCACAGAAAACATATAGTGACATAAACATGCATCAGTATAAATAACAATATACATAGCATGTGCACTGACTGTGGTCACTTAAGAAATATAGAATATAAGAAGTAACGTTATAGCACTAGAAAATCAAAATAACACTAAGAACACAGTGGTCGAATAAGGTGCATTAGATAAAGTGCAGTCTCACAAGGAGACTGGCCTAGGCCTAGTATAGTGATAGTGATAGTGATATTTATGATTAAGATTAAGTGAGACTAGCCTCACTTGATTCAGGAGATACTTGGTAAAGAACTATTTTATTTTTGCTGTTGTTGTTGTTATGGGCTCACCGTCCGGTTGGTGGCGGGGAAGCATCGATAAAGCAGCAGCGGCGGCAGCAGACGGACCCGCCTCTTCACGCATGGTGGTGACGGCTCACGGCTCGCGGGGCACCGTCGCATCAGTTTCGACTTCCGCACACTACTATGAACAGGAGGGACACCTTTGTACCAGAAACCACTGTTAAGCTCTAACACGACGTGAGTGTTTTTAAATCCCTTTGTCCCTCATTCAACTCACTTTTCAACCCGGAAGCGTCGACGACGAGCGGAACAACTGCAACTCCAGCTCGCGGCGTCGCGCTAAAACCAAGAAAAGTGTCGTAACGTCGTGAAAAAACCCATCCAACGGTGCCACGTTAGGAGGAACTAGCTCGTTTATATTAGCCAGGTCACCGCCAGCTTAGTTCCCAGTGGGATAAATCGGCTCTGTGAGTGTTTTAAAGCAACATTTTTAACATTAACTACGCACATTAGCTGTTGTGCTAAAGTGCTAACCAATACATCCATGGTGCTAACACGAAGGAGCGTCGTCAGCTACATAACGTGACTGCTCGGAGGTTTAGCTTCAGATAAACATCAATTTGAAACACTTAAAATGGCGACATTATAAACCAGCGACAGCCATGGATGTATTATATTAATTATAAAATTAGCCTGTTTTAAACACATCGGTATATACGAGATAAAACGTCAGGACAGTTTATAGGAGCTTGTGTTATCTCTCCGTCTCTGGGTCGAGCACGAGTGAAGCTTTTCTGAGCTAAACTCGTCAAACTAGTCGGATGTGGGTTGAATTAACAGCTTGGACACGTTGTTTAAGCAATTTGACGTTAAATTAATGTATTTAAAATTGTTTCTCACGTCGCTTGTGTCAGACATTCACTGACTCACATTAGGAAAACTATTACAAACATCTCAACAATCAAAACAGCAGATGTTTATGGCATGACTCAGGAGGGCGGAGGAGAGATTGACTCTTTCACACTCAGCAGTTTTATACTGTTGATTATATTTTTTGCTGTGATTTCAACTATTGAAAAATACTGTATTGAGGGATGTGAAGTCTGCATATTGTTAAGGAAGAGCATAAAGGATCAAACAACAGGCTGTGGCTGTGATTTCAGACAGCTTGGTTAAAGGTGGAGTCGGACAGGTATCACTGCTGTGTGAACAATACACCCACCTCACCCCCTGGGATCACAGCCTCGACTCAGCAGGATCCTGTTTCTCATGTTTTACATGATGCAACACGGATGAAAATCCACTTTTCAATTGATGTTCTGTGGGGTTTTTTTTTTGCAAGGTGTAAGTTTTGCACCTTCCTATAAACCTCTTTACAGCTAATTGGTCACACCTCTCACTTCCTCCCTGGATAACCTGACAATAGTCTCAATAGGTTAGGTAGGCTCACAGTTTGTGTCTGATATGTAAGCTAATTTTCATGGTAATGCAATAATACTGAGCTATTAGATTGGTGCTGCGTCACCAAAAGAGGCTTGGTGTTGTTTGAGTTTCAGTGTTTTATTGACATTTTCTTTCAGAGTTGGACAAGATGTCAGATTCTGACTCTGATCCCGACTACAGCGAATACTCCAGACACCGTGTGAACGTTGTGAGTTATCAGCCTCTACTCAAAATAACTGTAAATATTATTATTTAATCCTGCTGTTTTCTGTGCAACGCTGAAAATGTCTTTTTTGTTTGTGATTTGTCCTCTCAGAGACATGGTACAGTCATCGCCCTCCGTCCATCGGGTAAGAAACATGGGATGTGATGAAATAACTTGAATTTTTAAAAAAAACCTGTGTCTGGTAGATAAACCACAACCAGCAACATCTGATAATTTCCTCCTTGAGTTCCAGTGAAAGTTAACGAAGCCACTGATCTTGGCACATAAACTTCAGTGTTTTACTTCTTGAGAAACAAAAAGAGGAAATAATTGGCTGTAAAGTTGGAGGAGATTCCTTGGTGGCGTGTTGCTTAACATTGTGCTGTAGCTTTTATAAATAAGAATAGAAAACCTTTGTGCTGCCCTCGACTGCATCAAACCAAGTTTCTTTTCTGCATTTTTTGTTTTGTAGAGGCGATTTTTGACCAATGGCTTGGTATCGACCCTATCACCAGAAAAGAGGCTGGACAGCGGATGAGAGTTTGTACTTTCTGGCTGCCCATCCTGCTGCAGCGCGATGACTCCAGCCCCACTGCTACCTGGGCCATTGAGATTGGTTTAATTAACCATATGTAAGTGGGCTTGTAACTGGGATCTCTGAATTAATGTCTTGACACCCGGTGATTACGGTGCTAACGAGATTGTGACTCTCTCACAGCGACAGTGAAGACATAAGTCTGAAGCAGCTGCACAAGCTGGAAATAATGGAAGCAGTCCTAAGAGCTATGGAGAGAGGAAGTGTAAGTGCAGATATTTTTAATACAGCTTTTGTTACAAGCATTGTTAAATTCTTACTTTTACTTCTTGATATTGTACGATTTTGACATTTTTTACTTTTGATATGAACTGCCTGTTCTCTGTTTCAGAACAAAAGAGACCAAACAAAGGACATTATTTCAATAAGCAACATGTTTAACTTGGTAAGTTAAACTTACATACTTCTAATGTAATTAACTAATTTTTTTCCAATGCATCAAAACTTCGGGATGAAAATACAAATGGTTCACGATTCTCTGGTATTTATGGGATGTGATGTTTTCTCATTTACCAGCGGTCGCCTGAGGTTTTGGACGACGCCTTAATTTGGTTGGAGCGAACAGGAGAACCTGATATTCGCTATCGTGTCATGGGGTTCGGTCACCCAATCAACTGCCTCACAGCCCTGCACCTTATCTTCACTGAGTGTAAGACACACACACACACACACACCTGTCTACTAGAAAACTAATCACATCTGACACCGGCACAATTTGAAGTTCATGAAAAGTGAAAACAAATAATGAAGCTTATTGAAGTTCTATGAATGTGGTTTTTGCTTTAATCAGTTGCCAAGTATATTCAAGACATGGGTGCAAACTTGGAGCGGACACTGAAGGCGCTGATGGCTCGACCATCTGAGTATCTCATAGAGGTGAGAAACCGTCAATGCTGTGATGGATTAAAGCAACCCGTACCTTTCTGAAACTTTTACACTTTTTTATTTAAAGGGGACCTATTATGCTTTTCCAGCTTTTCAGACTTATAAATATGTTTAAAATGTTGGATACTTGCTTGAGGTGATGAGAAACTGCCATATCATGAGGTAGGCGCGTGTTGAACTAATCCCTGGGGGCAGTTTCAGGCAGCTCTGAACCGCTGCATTGAATTAGAGCGTTTCAAAGCGAAGCAGGAAAGAGCCAGAATGGAGGATTACACAGACAGCTTGTATGTGATAAGTATGGAGTTTTCTATCGATTACAACTTTGAATAATGCTCCACTTGGGTCCAATATCACAATAATAGCCCCTGAAATAAGCACAATCGGTTCGTTCTCATATGGTTCTGAAACAAGTCTGACCAATCTTATCATATTAGGTGGCCAAGCACACAGAGATATTTAAAAGCAATTGGGACATACTTGACAAATGCAGCCTTTCATGTTTTCTCCAAAACAGTAAATATAATGTTCATACTTTGCAAAAACTATTGAAAGTTAGAACATTAGAATGAGGATTAGTTAAATTATAAGTGACGTGTTTGAAGGTCGGTCTCTTCTTGTCAACAGAGCTGAACCGCTCTGCATGAGCAACTGTCACATTGACACACAAACCTAAACCAGCCAGGTTTGTAATTCAGGACGTGATTTCCAAGCTTTGAACAGAGTCCATCCTCATCTACTCCAAAAGTGTCCCTAAGCGCAAGATTCAAATCATAAATGTGAATCCCCAACTCTGTAGGTTGAAAAAAAAAAAATAACACACACACATAGGATTAAACGGAGCGTGCTAAAAAATATTCACATAAGTTATTATAGCCGTTTTCCCACTAAAATTAGCGGGTCGACGCAGGTTTTTTTTAAACATGGGTCGACCCGCTAACAATCTGCATTTGGCTCCTTTCCCATTGACCAAAATGCCCCCCCGCTGGGGGATCAGACAGAGCATAAATCAGCCACTCTCATCCGCGGTGCAAGAAACACACGCAGTGTCATGCCAAAGCCGCCCGCCGTGGAGTGTCCGTCCGCCGAGGCAGACGAGGCGTCTGGCTGACCTGAGCACCAGGACCGCGGAGGACAGCCAGTCTGCTGCGGCCGGATGACAGATGTCCGCGGCCCCTACACGTCAGTTAAACAGACTGTCACTTCTTTTCTTTTTTTCAATCGTTTTTGGTCAGTGTTGTTTGATCTTTTGATCCCAGTCTCAAATGAGAGCAGAGCTTTGTTTTGGTACATGATAAGAGACGCGACCGGCGCGATGACGTGGCGTCACGTAACGCTCAGCGCCATCACGTAAATTAGCGGGTTGACCCGGGTCTGGCGTTCCCACTGCAAGCCGATCGTAGCCGAGCCGATTAAAGGCTATTTTAACCCGTGTCGCTTGCCGAGCGTCGATTTTTTGACCAGTGGGAAAGGGGTATATGAATAGTGTAATGTTAACCATGTTAACTAAGTGAACTTCCTTTCTCCTTGTGGAAAGTGGTACTCAGCTAATCCCTTTGATGATAACAGTGTGAGATACACCAGACACAGAGACAGAGTCCACTCAGGACAGGTTAAAAGTCAGAAGCCAGAGAAGCTCTTACGACCAGTGCTCTGTGTGAATTTACAAGGGGTGTTGTGTCCTGGTGGTGAAGCCAGGCAGAACTATCAGAGTGCCATATATTTTGTCTGCTGTTCAATGTGTTTTGGGAACGACAAAGATAACAGCCTGAGAACATCTTCAGGCCACTCACTCACTGATTGTACTCCTGTTCGGTTGTGTTTGTGTGACTCCATTCATGAATGCTTTATTAAAACTCAAGAAAGACAGCTGACGTGTTAAGATATCCTTTTTTAAATACTTTATTGAAGGAACAACATTTTTTTGCCACCACAATAGCGAAAATACATAATATGATAAAAGGTCAAAATGATGAGATAGTAGATGAGGAAAGTATGAGAAAAGTAAACATAGCCTAAAAAAGGCAACTAAATTGAAATTGAATAATATGAGATAAAAAATATATAAAATATGAGATTAAAAAGTCAGCGTTGAGGTGAGGCAGGAGGAAGAGGTGGGTGGGACTTTGGGGGGAGGTGGAGTTGTTGATTTTCTAAATTTTCTGCTGTGCTGTGTGAAATGCCAGAAAGGTAAGGGTTGCTTTAAAATAAAACCTAAAAGCCTTAAACTGTGATGTCACTAAATCATCTATGTCTTGTGCCTGTGGATATAAAAAATTGAGTTTTTCATGTTCCTCTTTCAGAAAAGTGACGAAATGAAGAAGAAGGGAAATGACAGCTTTATCAAACAACAGTATCAAGAGGCTGTAAAGTTTTATTCCAAAGCTATCAAATATTAGTAAGTAATGAGCCTGTGAATCTTCTCATTTTATCCAGGTCATAGTTATCTCAAGGAAATTTCAATCGAACGCAACTGGACTTGGTTATTTGTCTTAGAAGACGCTTCACCTCTCATCCAAGAGGCTTCATCAGACAGAGACTGATACATCCCAAGGACAGAACACCACACACCCACATCTGGTGTATGCAGTCCAATGCAACGAGGAATGCAAAGACCTCTACATTGGAGAATGAAGAGTTCTAAAACTTGAACTCGCGTGTTAGTTTGATGAAGTACGCAGAAGACGTTCAATTACAAAATTTTATAAGTCCAATTTCTCCGTTTTTGTTAAAGTCCTGCCTTCATCACGTCGGGGTCACCATTTGAAGAGTTCTAAAACTTGAACTCGCGTGTTCGTTTGATGAAGTATGCAGGAGACGTTCAGTTACAAAATTTTAGATATTTATTTATAAAAGAATCAACTAGGAAAAGAGATCGTGTACAGAGCTCCGGACCAGACTAAGTTTCCCTGACCAACATGCTGCAGCAGCATCAGTTCACGAAGTCTGATGCTGTCTACTGTCCCTGTCCGGTTTTATAGTTACTGATTACACAAATGCAAGATATGATGTAATTGATGTAATGTGCATCCTCATTGGCTGGAGTCCGTACGCCATGACCTCGTGTCTGACCCCAATCTCATGCTTGGTGCTGATCAGCTGTTGATAGCTCCTATTAACAGGGATGCAAACAGCGTGCCGAAAAGCGAAACTCGCTTTTTTCATGACCAATTAGGTGACTTGTGTGAATCGTTCAGATCCGAAGAGTTTTTGTTTTGAGCGGGGGGGGGGGTCTCAGCGTCTCAGCTGGGGTCAGTAAAATGTTTTTCTAACAGGCTGACAGTGACAATCACGTGAAACTGAGGCGAACTCATTCATGGTTGTCTCTGATTATATTGATAACAGCCGACCTCCAATGTAGACGGGCGTCATGCGCGGCGCGCTCATTAAAGCGGCGCGTATCCGCGTGCATTCGGTGGAAAGACGTCGCCTCCGCGATGTAGAATGTTTTCAATTAAAGTGAAACTAACACATTATATAGGCCTATATGTCCATTACACACTGAATGAAACATCCCATGTCTTTATTTATTCAGTTTATTTTAATAGTAATAATTATGACTAACATTCAGTGAAGACCTAAAATTCAGTATCTCCAAAATTTAAACATTGCAAAGGATTCTTTTTTAAAAGCATTTTTAATATAGAAATGTTGGCCTTCTGAAAACTATGTCCATCTATATGCACTCAATACTTGGTTGGGGTTGAACTACTGGAAATTGACTTTTCCATGATATTGTAATGTAATTATTTGTTAATGGTGAGCCCCCCCCCCCCAACATGCCAGACAATTCCTCTCTTTTTTGGTCCTGACCCGTTTGCATCCCTGTATTAAGCAAGGGACAAGAGAAAGAGAAAAGGACAAGACACGCAACCCCCGCATTCGTCAGCTTTCCCCTGTGTCAGCTGACTATCACAGTTACACTAGGTACGAAGACCAGATATCCCAATTGTTTATCAAACAACCAGTACACTGAGTCCCTGTGTGTAACTGCTACTTCCCCTGTCATGTGTATGTCATTCTCTGGGCTGTAAGAGCAAAACACAGTAATTACACCAATTATAGAAAAGTTGATTACATGCTTCATTATTAAACTGATTGTCACGAGCTTATCATATGTCTAAGGCAAATGTCAATATCCCAAACATTATAGCAATATACGATTTTGGGGTAAATATCACAACAAGAAACAAAACAACCACTGCACAAACGCATGGCCCAACACAGGAGAGCTAACTCCTCAGGCCTGGACTCTGCTGTCCATTTACATCTCAAGGAGAAAGCCCACTCTTTGAGGACAACAATGTTGAGGACAGATGGTTCGAAAGAGGAGTAAAAGAAGTCATCTATAATCTAAGTAAAAGTAGAGAGACCATCCCTCAACAGGGGAGGAGGTCTCAGACATCTCCAATTTACAATGCTGCCCTTTCATCCCTTTGCAGGAGATTCAACAACTACTATCTAAGAAAAACAACTGTTCAAAAAAGGCCTCATGTGACACCTCAACTCGCCTCAACGACTTTTATAACACAATAGGGCACTAACAAAGTCGAAACCCAACTTTCCCCCAACGACTGTCGTTAGCACATGAAGCACAAAGGGGTCCCAGTGACATCATCAGTCTTGTGAACGCCCCTCACAGAGGTTAAATATCTGGGTCTCCACACTAGATATTTGGACCATTCACATCCTGGTCAGATGCGAGCATGAACTGATGAAGCCTTTTGGATGAGTGGTGAAACATCTTTTAAGACAAATACCAAGTCCAGTTGCATTCGATTGAAATTTCCTTGAGATTAGTAAGTAATGTTTTTTTTTTATATCTCTTCAAAAGTATGTTTTTTCCAGACATGAAATTTTAATCTGTATTGCACTGAAATGTTTAAAAAGGTTTCACATTTTCTTTGTGGTGATAAACATGTAAAATAATTCAGTAAAATACAATAAATAGTTTGATAAGCTAAAACCTAACCTCATACTAAAAAAAAAAAAAGGTTTAGTCGAGAGCTAATTTCACAGATATTGTTAAAAACTTGAATCACATCCAGGTTTCTTGTCAGTATTGGTCTGTAAATGTTTAGTAAACTGGTAAATTTGTTGTTTTTAACTGGAACTCTTTTTTTCTCCATTCAGCCCTGACAACCACTTCCTGTATGGGAACAGAGCTCTTTGCTATATTAAAAGTGAGAAGTGGCTGTAAGTAACTTATGTTTCATTCACATACATATAAATAAACACCTGAAGTCTCCACTGTGTGTGAATATGCCTGTTTGTTTTGTTTTTTTACAGAAAAGCAGTTAGTGATGGGAAACGAGCCACTTTGATAAAACCATACTGGACAAAGGTACTCTTAATTTGTCATAAAAATGTTAACAATGTTTTGTATATATGTATTCTTTATGCAGCTGATGTATGAGTGGTGTTTCTAAAGTCATAATGTGAACTGTGTTTCCTGTCGACCCTACGCTCTTCACATCCGTCACTGATAAACAAATATTATTTCTGAGTTTAATGTCTGTTTTGTTTACAGGGTCACTATCGTTACTGTGAGGCTCTGTTCTCGATGGGAGAGGTGAGGATGGCCATTGAAGCCAACAGCTCGGCCCAGAGTCTGTGTAAATTTGACTACGAGGGAGTCAAAGACCTGGAACAACAACAGAGCAAATTCTGCATCGTATTTTCAGTTCCTAAAGGTATTTTACCCCAAATTGATGATATCCTTGTTCTGAGACTACGTTTGAGCCTGTTAAATATATGTATTCATTGACTAGCTGTTAAAAGTGTCAATTCAGTTTGAAGTCTTCGTAAAAAGGTTCAGTTGAGATGGCAGGAAAAATTACGATAATGTCGTGTTTGCATATTTTGCAACTGATTCCTGAGCGTTGGCGTGTTATCTAAAATCTGAGTGAAAGGGACTCCTGTGTGTTTACTGGGCAGATCTACACTGAAGTTAGTCAACGGCCTCAACACAACTTATATTATATACTAATGTTATGCTATGTTATGTTTAAGTTTAATTTATTTATATAGCACCTTTAAAAGCAAAGAGCATTTGCACCAAAGTGCTTCACTGTTATGTTATGTTATGTTATGTTATGTTATGTTACAGCCTCAGTATGTAGTATTGGGGCTAAACCGTGACATCCACCGTTCAGATTCTAGGTTGCAGCGCTCACTCGCTCACCCCTCCCGTCGGCAAAGTGACGGTGGCCGCCGAGGACAAACACGTTCACAAATTGCTAACAATATCTTTGACCAATTACTGTCGTTTTTTTTTTTTAAACACACGTGCAGACTTCCACTCGTGCCATCAGTCAGGTTTCATAGCAGGATGTGCCTGTTGCCATGGCGGAAGATCAAAGGACAAACACACTCCGATATACGGTATGATCAGCTGTAACAACGGCACTGCTAAAAAAAAAAGACGTGGGTCGCTCTGCGCTCCAGCTGGTTCAGCTGCAGCTCCACAGCTGTCAGAGGAGCCTCTCTCTTCAGCCTGGTGTTTGGCTGCACTTTGTATAACAACGGTTCAACATTGTAAGATCTAGCTGCTAACGCTGCTTAACTAGCACCGTGTGTTTTATAACCGCAGCATAACAACAAGAACTACGTAGATCATCCTCCGGGCACAAGCTGAGTCACAGACTCTAAATAATAGAGCGTTTGAGCCTAGTTTATCCGCTTTTGCATACCGTATTCAAAGATGGCGATGCAACATGACAGCCTCCGGTGGGTGCACCGGCCACCGATGTATTTGTAAACAACTCATTCTAAGCTACGAGACAGCTTTCATTTGTATGCCATTGTGATTAGATTGATAAATACGTATTTATGAAAGCAATATTTTATTTTTCCTAATAAAAAGCCAAATAAGCTACAAACTGTCCCTTTAAGAGATCAAAGAGGAAGTCAAAATGGGAACAAAACAACTCAACATTTTCAACGTATTTTTCCAATGTAACCACGTTTACACTCTGATTTAAAGCTCTAATTATAACCTGATTATTGATAATTATCAAAGTAACAACTTATTACTGAGCCTCAAACTGAAACTCATGTTCATGTGCTTTTTTCAGCTGTGCCACCAAAGACTAAGAACAAAAGGTATGTTGGTGCTGCCTGACACACACTGTCCAGACATGGTTGATAAATGTTTTAAACCAAACCCACTGAAGCTCTGTTGTGTTTTCCTGTAGAGGCTCGAGCACAAACAGAGCAGAGGCAGCGCCACCGCTACAGCACTTCACCGTTGGTCTGGTAAAAAACATCCCACAACACAAGGTCAGTAACTGAACAGGTTACATTTGTCCAACAAGAGGGCGACTGATTTCTTATTTAGATTATTGCACTAGTGATCAGAGGACCAGATTTATACAGATGGACATTGGATTAGTCCTGCAATTAGGTTTAGTATTTAAATTTATGAGTATTTTCTCAATTAATTGATTAATCATTTATAAATGAAAGTGTTACAGCTCTTTCATTTTGAGGATTTGATGCTTTTTATTCTTAATGGAAATTAATGTTATATCTCATCAGTAATGGGCTGTAGATCTATTTGATTGTGTTGCCTCAGATTGTAGGAAACTGTAACAATTAAAACGTGAAACCTAGAATGAAAAATTAATTGTTTTTGTCCTTTCACTTGACCTTCTTTCAAGCTCTTCTTTATTTTTATTTTTTTACTGTTCCATTTACAAAAACTGTACATTTTATTTTCAAATTACTACTTAACAATATAAATATTTGCCATTCAGCCATCTGTTTTTTATTTTAACATTTCTTCTTTTCTTTTTTTTCTGGAATTAAAATGTAAAAATCACAATTATTTTATTTATATAGATATTTTTATGTTGATAAAAGTCTTCTTGCACAGGGACAAGGCCTTGACCAAAGTTTAATGTAGTTTAACGTCTTTATAACTTGTGTGTTGGCAGGTCGCTGAGGTTAAAGTGGAGAAGCAAAAAGGTGAGTTATTTTAACACCTTTTTCATGAAGTGGGTTCAGATCTAGATACAGTTGATATTTGTGGGTGAAAAAGAGTCGCCACGTTGAGGATCTTGAAGTCAGTGGCTCTTTATTCAAGCAGTGCACAGAATCTCAGGAGCTCAGAGAAATTCATCAGTATTGAAGCACGATGCAGAGAACTCATAACAGCTAATTAAACAGACTAACTTTTTGCATTGGTTACACTGGTGCGTCTAACTGTTTTATTAGGTGCACCAGCACAAACTTTAGATGCACCCAAATTTTTCATTGCGTTGCATTTAAAGCCATAAGGTCACCCTTTTGTCGCTCTCCATAACTTTCATATAATGTGAATTATTTTTAAACAAGAATTAGGTGTAGAGAAATGCTTGTCTTTGTTTGAAGCACAATTATATATAAAAAGAAAAAAAAAGTGTTTCAAGTGCTGCACTGAGCTGAAATTGAACGTCTGTTGTCCTCAAAGACAGAACCCAAACTTTCTTGTATTTAATCTCCACTGTGCTTCAACAACTTATCACATAGCACAGAATTTAAAGCGCAGCAGAAACATGAAGAAAGAATTTGTGTCAAAATGATAATTATAGCTCAACACAAACAGAAAGTCATGTTGTCATCTTTTATCCTTCGAGTAGTTCAACAAGAGCACCGTTGTTCTCATTCATTCACTTGTTTTTCATGCATGATACTGGTGCAAAGATGACACATTGTGTCGCAGTCACATGACAAACAGACCGCGAGCTCGTCTGTAGCCGCACCAAGACCACAAGTGTGCTCAGACTCACGTGCGTATACTGTCCCCGTCGGTCCCGACAGGAATCGGCACGGCCCACGGCATCGACTTTGTGCCGAAGTATCGGTTCTCGTGACAACCCTAGTCTCCTCAGTCTGCTGCTATCGCAGAAGGACCGGGGCTTGGCATCCCACCAGGGGCCGAGGGCTCCGTGTCCTGGCTGGATGGACTCTTGAGTAGTGGGGATGGTTGTAGGCTTAGTTTTCATAATGAAAAAACTTTCAATGTTATTACTTCTCTTCATTTTCCCTCGTTTTGTCACGTTTATTTTCTTTTCAACTTAGAGCAGTGAACAGGACCACAGAGACAAAGACCCGCCCAAACTCTGTCTCTTAATTGGTTTAGACCACGATATGATCCCACCATGATTGTGCGTTTGGTCACAGGAGAACACACACAGATGATGATTATTAGTCACACTCTTAAAAAATTTTGGTCGCTCTGGAGCCCTGCATAAGACACGTCGTATTGACGGCCACGTTATCTGATTCATTGCAAGGAAGGACTTTGCCTCTCAGTTCAAGTCCACTTTCCAAATTAAAACTAAACCGAGACTTCTCACATAACTTTCCTGCAAGACAGGACATATAATCAACACGGTTAAATGAACACACAGTATTTTTCCATCAATGTTATACGTGTCATTTATTCGTACAAAGAGGCTTCACAGGGTTCGTACGTGGGCTCTGAAACAAGAGTTCACTGTCTGTCTGTAGCATAACTGTGAACTCACTTGTAAGACTCTGTAAGCTGGTTCATTCCTTAGTGTCTGTTACCATAGCAATCAAGGATGTGATGTCCCAGACCCTACACTCATAGATACACACTAAACAGTCGTGGAGCAGGTGTCCCATCAAGGACAACGCTCTTTATCTGGGACCTGCGGTGAGTTTTCTGTCGGTTCAGCGGAGACTGACGGGGACCTGAGGGTGCGTTTTTTTTTAAAGCAACATACATGGACCCAGACCTGACGACGACTCGAACAGGAAGTTTACAGGATGATGATGGCGTTCAGAAAAGGGGGGCGGAGTTACACACTGTGAACTGGTATAACCCGTCTGGTCTCCTCGAAACAGCAACAAATACCTCTGTTCAGGACACAGAGACACTTCGATTGTCACACGTTCACCAGCTCAAACTCAACTTCTCAATGACTCTGAAAAACCTCATGGCTGATTTTCTCCTCCCAGGGAAAAGTGAGCGAGCTGTGCAGATGAAGGAGCGAACTAAAGACCCGAAACCCGCAAAAAGGTTTGTGGAAACACTTTTTTCACTGCTGCTTGGTTTCACTTTTGGCTCTACTGATATAAAACTGTGTTTGGGTAAAACAAAGTGTACTCACAGCAACATTTCTCTACACTTTGTGTCCAATTTTCTTTTATTGAACTTGATGTGAGTTTGTTTTCCCGCTGCCTGCATTCACTTACCGCTTAATGTAATAACCAAACATGGTGAAAACAGCCTGACCACTCATTACAGCCGAGAGCAGCCTGTTGCACTGATAAAATCAGAGAGGGAAGTCAAATTAAAGAATGCAGACGTTACACGTTAACAGGCCAGAATCAGTTTTCTACTGTCTATTTCAACCACATAAATGAATGATATGGTATGTGTGTATAACTAATTAAAAGTGTTGTGTTTCCAGTGAGGTTCCTGTAAAGGAGGTAAAGGAGGTGAAGGAGGTGAAAGTGGAGCCGAAAGTGGAGCCGAAAGTGGAGCCGAGCACCACAACAAAGAAGAAATCAAAGAACAGAAATGTCAAATCGGAAAAGGAGGCAAGTTCTGTATCATATCATCACATTGTGTTGTTGCTCCTGGTATCTTCGCCCTCTGTCTTGAGCCGTGGGCGTCATTGAGTCTTGTGAAGCTTCTCCAGTGAAATGAAATGTTAAAAACTGACACATGCCTGATAAAACACACCTCATTTCATCGAGTCACTCTGTTGTTATTTGTACATACCAGACGCGCTATTCTCATGGTGTCAGTGTAGCGTTGAAAATGAGACACATTGTTGTTAAGTGTCGTGACCATATAAGTGGATGAAGCGTCTGACCCGCTGTGACCTGTGCTCTGTTCAGACTGAGAAAGTGACCGACAGTAAAGCTGCTGTGTGCAAAGAGCTGAAGTCGGCGGTGCAGGACGCCCACACCGCTCTGGCCGACCTGCGCAGCCGCAACGCGGAGCAGGCCTTCAGTCAGGCGCTGGCGCTGCTGGAAACCACCACGCCCAAGGTAATCTCACCGGTCATATGCAAACTAGTATCACTGCTGCATGAGGTTATGTTGTTGGACGACTCGGGAGCCAAAGCCACCAGCGTTTTCTATGTTATATAGTGATAACAATAAAGGAATTATGATCAATTATTTACATTGGACATTTACAACGTGTTTAAACCTACAAGCAGAAACACACATGGACATGAGATCAGGAGGAACCACAGTAAAATATGAGATGATGCAATTAAATGAGGTAGAAGGTAAAATGGGGGTTAGGCACTGAGACAACATAAAGATAAAATGAATTGAACAAGTAAAGAAGCAGTAAGAAACTGATAAGAGCAGCTGAATAAACAAAAGTGCAATAAAATGAGACAAAGTGACAGAATAGAATAAATAAAAACACATTTACATTTCGCGTAAAAACACACAAAATAAGAATAAAATATGGATAAATGAAGGCATTAAGAATAATACCAAGAGGTGGAGGATGTTAATGAAGTAAGAGTTACAATAAGAGGGTAAATGACATTAGGGGAATATATATTTGTTTGAAGTAGTGTATGTTTTGCAGATTATAAACCCTCTTCAGTTGTGAAACTTGAGCTTCTACTTTTTCTCACATCATATGCTGCGTTTGTTTGCTCCTGTTTCTTGTTTCTTTTGTGATGTCACAAGAATAATTCGTTTTTCCTTTTTATTTTCTTAGGAACTTGGACTTTTCCCTGTGGACGTGCTGGTGCTGCTGTACGGACGAGTGTCCGCCCTGACAGAAATAGGCCAGTCTGAGGTAACGGCACATCAACAGCACAGCAGTTATTACACGTCAAGATGATAAAGATGATCCTGTGCAGATCTTTTACACAGGGTTCACACAAATACACAGTATATTAACACACCTCTTGCTTATACTGCACTCATACACCAGGTTAAGGTTGAGAACATGTTGACATTGTAGTGCTTTTTTTGTCTCAGATTAATTCCTTTTCATATTCAAATTTAGGATGTGATTGATTATATCTTCTCATTATTAGTGTAGTTATTTGCTAATGGTGTAAACAATTAGCCTGGCTCTCGCCAGACCCTTGTAGTTCCCCAAAGCTCCACCAGAGGCGCTACGCTCAGCTTCACACAAGGGTCTGGACTCGAGGCCAATGCAAACTTCTTCCCCGGAGCAAAAAATAATGAACCAATCAGGATCGCCGGGCGGGACTTTCTGAGGTGTGACGTAGCGCTGAAGCGACTGTTTGAGTCAAACAACAATGGCGGCTCGCAGTGAGTGGCTGAAGTAGCACGTCATTCAAGATAACGGACAAGTGGTTTATCCAATCACATACAAGATTTTTTTTACAAGGCCCCGCCTTCTGAAATGAATCGCCTATGGAGCAGTCCCAGACCCTTGTGTGGAGCTCAGCGTAGCTTTGCCGAACTACAAGGGTCTGGCGAGAGCCAGGCTAGTAAACAATTGCCTCACTCAATAAATGTGCAGCTTTTTCTTGATACAATAGCTCCACAAATCATTTTACTATAATATTTATAATTGTAGATTTACACCCTGTACTAATGTCTTTACCTTTACCCATTTAAATTAGTTTTCTTGCTTCAAGTCCAGGTGTTTTTTATGAACTGGACAATTTAGGTAAATATTTTATACACATGTGTTTTTCCCGACATAACGTGCGGCTGCTTCGTGAAATGCAGGAACTTTCCGTAGCACAAAAACTTATGGAGAAGATGAAGTCGTTTGAGGAGAGGAAGTTTCAGTGTCTGGTTTTCTACGCCATGGGGAAGGTGTATCTCAAAGAGAACAGGTACAGAGGTCCACAGGTCACATTTCAGTGTCATTGACTCGTTCCGTGTTTCAAGCTGAATAAATACTTTCCGTCTTCTCTTTAGGTTCGCTTTCGCTATGGAGCAGTTTTCAGATTCTCTGCAGATGGTAAAAAATCAAATAACACCTGGTAAACTCACCTGGCCTTTAACAAAAGAGATTGTCAAAGAAACACAACCTGAGTATTTCAAGGTAAGTTGTTAGTTGTTCTGTGTACAATACAAACAAATTGCAATTTCTCATTTTAAATTCCTTACCCACTGGATATTTTCCATTCCACTTTAGTGAGTGCAGACTACAGGTCAGGTTGTCTCACATGTGTTTTTGTTTTTAGGAAATTCTTGAGGGTGCTATAGAGTTGTGCAGATTTCCTCCTCCTCCTGATGCCATTTGTCGATTTGAGAAATGCCACAGTTCCTTGAAAACTGAAATCTACTTCACTGATCCAGATTTTAAGGTAAAACTAAGAAGCAACAGGCAGAAAGCAGCGTTTGGTTAAGGGTTTACATACTGTATAAAACCAAGGCTGAATTTGAACTGTTTGTGCTTTGCTCTTTATTTAGGGCTTCATTCAGATATGCTGCTGTGAGAGCTGTACGGTTGAATATCACATCACCTGTTGGAAGACGCTCAAGACAACGACTTTCTCTGAAAAGACCGAAAAGGTAAAATGAGATTTATTAAGAGCGTTTCATCATCAGTGTTTTAGAGTTGGCTGTTCACAGACTCAACCCGGCTGTCTTGTGTCTAATCCTGTCCACTCTTGTTATTTTTAGGATTTCCTGCAAGAAGTGTGTTTGACTCCAGACTGTGTTGGTCAAATCTCTAGTATCAAAATCTATGGTCCCACAGGTTTGGTGAAATGTAAGGTGAGTTAATCCTCTGGATGTGAAGAGGAAGTTTCAGAGTCGCTGAGTTTAATAACGACAGGATCAGTGGTGAGCTGATTGTTGTTTCTCTTTTCAGTTTGAAGCTGTCATCCCCAAACCACAGACACCTAAGAAGCCAAAAGTGAATCAGGAATGTACAAGGTGAGGAGGGGTGTATAATCATTATTCCTTAAGCTGCAGTTTATCTTTTCTTTAATGACTCAGTTGTTTTCATATTTGCAGTTTTGACAGAGGCACTGAACTCACTCTACCTACACTTCATGGCAGACAACTTGAAACTTGTTTCACAAAATCTGTCGAGCCTCAAGCAGCTTCCATAAGACTGAGCCTCTCCCCACTTCATAACATCATATCTCAGTAGTCCTTTTAAAAAAAAAAGTTAACCTCATGAGCAGCACAGTTTGACACTGGATGGAATCATTTTGTTCTGTGGTCATGTGATAAGATTGTGTGTATAATCTATCCAGGGTGACCATGGTGTGTCACAGTTCAAGTCGACCTGTGGCCTTTCTAGAACTGGCCTTGATAAACAGCGCCACCATGTGGCCAGCTGGGCTCATGTTTCTTGGGCAGGTAATGCACAAGGTTAGAAACAAATTGATAATTAGAGAGTTAATCAAATTTGGCAGTTAATAATTTTGAAATGTTAAATTAAAGTCTGGTTGAGGAGCAGCGACCTTTAATGCCCTTCGTACAGAGTTCAGCGAGGTGCACTGACACAGTGATGAGGGACAGTCGTATTGTCACATGAAAACGGGACGGACGACCAAAGGTCACATGAGGTCATACAAGATAACAAATGGATCAAAAGACAGCAGGTGGCAAAATGTGTTTACACTTCCAGAGTAACACGTGGGGTCAACTCTGCAGGGGTCAGAGGGTTAAACCACACACAAGAAGACAGTTATTTTGAGTTTATGTAGAAAAGAGGGAGTTGAAACAGCAGAAGATACTGTCCTCAGGTCAGTGGAGCTGTGTTTCTCTCCGTTTGTGGTAGAAAGTACTTCTCTACATATGCAGCAGATATAATAAGTGTTTTTATAGTTGACCGTGCTTGAGAGTTAATTAAAGCCTGAGTCCACTCTCAATGACATATTCATGTCCTTGATCCATTTAACAGTTGATATGTGCATGCTTTCTAAATAACTGCCCTTTTCTTTTCTTTTAAGTCTGAAGAAGTTAAAATCAAAGGAAGAGCGTCGGCTAAAGAGGAAGGCGCATAAACAGTCGTTTCAGGATAAGCAGGTTATCAAGGATGAGATCATGCAGAAGAAACAAGACTCTGCAGCTCAGAGTCAACAGAAAGGTACGGCAGCACACACAGCATGCCTGAAATGTTTGTTTAGAAGTATGTTTATATTCTCATCAGTCGATTTCAAGTATGTTTTCATATCAGTACATTTTGAGAGGAGAGGAAAAAGGTGGGAAAGAAGAGATTTGAGTTTTACAAATCACACATATTTAACACAAATACTGTGAGGATGAATAAAAATCAGCTTTAAAACGTAGTGCTCTTTGTTGGACAAGCGGTGTGATAGGTTGTAATAGTACCAGGTTTCATTTTGCTTGCAGGCAACAGCAGTTTTGTTTTGTGATAATAATCAGTTGTAATCTTTTTGTTTCTTCTGTGGCCGACAGCCTGGTTGATGTACAGGGATCGAGTTCTGCTGCAGATCAGCCAGAACATGGAGCTGCTGAGGCAGGAGAAGAGCCTCCAGGTGTCGGCCCTGACCAGCAGCCTGGGGCCGTGGCTGGAGCTGGACTCGTCGAGGGGGAACGCGTTGGCCCAGAGGATGTTGAACTGGCAGCAGGAGGAATCGCTCGGCACGTTTTGTCAGGCTGTCGAACTCCTACTGGAGCGGAAGAACCGGGTTTGGGCTCGTGTCCTGCTCCAGCTCCTGAGCAGTTGTCTGGAAATAAATCCGAAACTCAACAACTGGGCGTGTCGACTCAACGACGCAGGTGAGCAGCGTCATTTGCAAGTGTTAATATGAAGTTCTGAGTTTACAACGGCACCAGGTTGTTAAGTCTGACCGGCTGATTTCTGCTTCACAGGCCTGACCGCTGCAAAATCCTTTATTGAACGTCACTGTGAACACTTGGAGCAGCTGGACCTGACTGTGCTGCTCAGCTTTGACCCGTTGCAGGAGATGATTATTGACAGACTCGGTACTAGGCCGGAGATTTTTTCAAGCATTGGCTTGACAATGACTGAATACCTGAAACAGGCATCACCGCATGACATGAGACTGTTTATCTGGACTCTGGAGGAGCATAGAGATGACTATCTGTCCTGCCACACTATACTGGATGAATATTTTGATATGATGGGTACGTTTGTTTGTAACATCGTCTGAAGACCTGTTTATGTTGTGCAGACTTTGTGATTTAACTCACAGTTCTTTGTTTTTCAGATGGTCTTTGTTCAGTCTTAAAAAAGTCTGACGAAAATCAAAATGTAAGTCTCAAACATTTTTTGTTTTCCTGGGTTGATATGACACAACATAGAGCTGAACATAAATGGGAAATATGCTTGTCATGTCAATAGTTTGCTGAGAAAATCATTCTCAGGATAGTGCAGCATTAAGACTAGAAATGGAGGGAAATGACATGACTATTAAAGGAAACACTGTGCAGACATCTGAAGTAAATCCTCACTTGTTTTCATTTCAGAATTCTCCTATGAAGGCTAAGAGTCGAAGTCGGAAAAGGAAACAGAAGGTCAGAAGTCTTTGCTTGAAAAATGAAAGAGAAAAAAAATACTATAACGTCATATTTTAAAATGTAGGTTATATTTCCTGCCTCTGAAGTGTTTCCTGTCGTCTCCTTCTCAGGGTCTTTTGGCTTGGACGGGCCCGAGAGCTGTAACTCCAAGAGAGGAGTCGGACCAAGACTTATTTGAAGATGATTCTTTGTAAGTTTGTTTCTTCATGTGGACATTTTGATTTATATTAAAACTGTTGTTAGAACTTTTTTATTTATTAATCATAAAACTGTTCATCCTCCTGTGAACAGATCATTCCTTCACCCTGGTGATCCGTTCACTGTTCCCAACCATCTTCGAGAGCAAGTGGCTGATTTTGAGGATCAGTACAACGGCGGCAGACACAGAGGTCACTATAAACAGATTTTGGACAACAACCCCGACCCAACAAAAGAGAGTTTGTATGAGTGAGTGAGATAACAAATCTTTATTTTTATTCATTACTTAATCAGGGAGGAAGTTTTTTTTTTTTTTTAAGTATTTTGCTTGTTTTCCAATGTGGATGTTGGAGCTTTCTTCTCTCCAAAAAGTAACAATCTTAGTTTATCAGTATCTATTCCTTATTTTTATCAGCATTAGAATATTGAGTTTTCTGAATATTTATTAACATTTTGTATTTAATCCCGTGCTGCAGCTACTTTGCCCAGATCTTGGAGGAGCACGGCCCTCTGGTCGCCGAGGACCCGCTGCTGGTGGGAGAACTGGTCAATTTTCCTCTGGTGGCTCAGCAGAAGATCCAAGAGGCAGGCGGTTTCGAGTCCTTCCTCCTGGAGTCCCTTCGCTTCATAAAGATGGGGAGGTGTATCGGGCTGGCGAGGCACGCTGTGACCCTGCAGCAGGCCGGACACGGAGCGAGCCTGGACGACCTGGACGACATCGCGGACCATCCGTCCCCCGATTTGTACGAATGTGCCGTCTCGAACTCTCTGGTCGATTTGTCATCTACACAGACTGAAATCTTCCCCGTCCTCCCGAATCCTTACGCATTTAGCTACCAGCCAAACGGTGGCGTTCCTGTGGTGAAACAGCCCACGTACCCCAATTGGAGCAGCGGTGACAATCCACAGCAACAAGCCTCTCTCTTTCCGTCTGCAAACCCCTGGGCGGCGTGTAATAATTGGTCGGTGGGTGATGGGTCTGGAGACGGACGTATGGAAACGTGTTCGTCTGTAGACGGAGCCGCAACATCGACAGCTGAGGAAAACAGTTTGAGCAGACATACAGCAACACAGGTTCATGCCAGAACACTTTTTTAAATTTATTTAATTAATTCACTAGATTAATATCTAAACATGTTTATGCAGGATGAACCATTTTGAAAGTTTGAATTTCTCTCGTTTCGTTCTCAGACGTCTCCAGAGAGCATGAGCAGTGTGGCAGTGAACACGGAGCTTCTTGAGCCTTTTGAGAGCTGCCCGGTGAGTTGAGAAGCTTCAGGTATCTGTGACTGTTGAAGGAGAGTCTGACTGAAAGGGTTAAAAACTAAACAGCCAATAGTTGTAACAGTTAATAGTAAATAAATAAATCATGTTTTCCACGTGGCTCTACTGCTGCTCTCTTTTTAACACGACGCCCTCAACTCTCAGTGCAGTGTATTGTTTATTAACAGCAGTGGATAGAAACCTGTATTTATTGTATTTATTTTATTTCAATTTTATTTTGTCTGAAATCACAAAAATCATTTAAATTGAATTCCCAATTCAGAAACTTGCATTATTATTTATGGATTTTAAATCTATTTCTGCATTTGTGTGTTTTTAATGTGTTTTGTGGTATCGGTGGGTTTCAAGGTCAAAACATGAAGTGGATTTGGTTCTTTAAAAGTAAACAGATTTCACATCCAAGCCTTTACTGTCTTCAACAGCCTAAGATCTTTTATTGCTTTTTGTGTTTTTGTAAATGTTTGCAGCTAAATCAAATGAACTTATTCAGATTTTTGTGGCTACAGAGAACCAGTGTCAATCATCACTTAGTCTGAACTAACCCTGACCTCTACATCTTCTGGCTCATTTATTGTTGACGCTCATGTGTCCAGGGCGACATCAACTGTAAGGAGAGGAGCAACGAGATGCTGGAGAAGCAGATCCAGTTGATTGAAAACGGCGGTGATGAAATCAACAGAAAGTTAATGAAAGAAATGCTTCCCATGAGGGAAGAACTCATGAGCATCGTTTTCAGTACACGTGTAGGTCCATAACCAGCTGTAAATACTGTAAATGCATAAGTGAAGAAATTGATCCAAGAGGCTGAAGTGTGTGTTTATGTTGTTGGTGGTTTTCTGTTGTCAAGGTGACGAACAGAGAGCTGGCAATATTCCAGCAAAAACTGGAGGAGGAGGTGAAGAAGGACCAGAAGGAGAAGAAAGCAAACCAGGAGGTGCTGAAGTCCCTGAAGCAGGAGATAGAGGCGCTGGCGGAGGAACAAGAGAGGTAGGACGGAGGAGGACGGATCAAACTGGACACAGTCAAGTGATTGGTTTAAAATTATTATCATTTTATATCTGTGTCATTTTCTTTCACATCCGCACAGTCTGGCCAGAAACATCAGAGAGAAGAAAAGCGGCTACGAGGCGAAGTTCACCGATTTCCTGGAGCTGGGGTGAGTGAACACAGAGAGAGAGAGAGAAACTAAAACCCTCCTGGAGTTTTTGGCTCACTTCTTCTTTCTCGTTGTTTCTTCAGTAATCAGTCGGCAGCTGAGAAGATGAGTCTGGAGGATGAGATCAATCGGTGTAAAACCTTGTTCAGCTCGGCCAGCAGGAGGTCTCTCACAGCTCAGGTACCAGACACGTCTAACACATTCATACATGTCTGAAGGATGCCTTTACATTTTGCTTTTTCAAGTTGTAAAAACGACACGTGAAGACTGAAAGAGTTGCTGGTTTTTTTTGTAAATTTAAATGTCTTTGTAAATATATCGGTTTATCAACACAGCATATTTACTCACAGCTCTCAGACTGAGGAGACTTTTCCACGCATTAAGATTATTAGTTACTAGTGTGAGTGATGAGGAGCGGTTGAACCATCTTCATTCACACTGCAGTAAATGGAAAACACTGAATAAAATTGTTAATTTCCTTCAAAATGGCGCCAATTGATGATGATGATGATGATGATGAGGATGATGAGTCTCCATTTTGTTTGTCCTCCAGTTGCTGGTGGCGGAGAGCAACAGGGACCAGGGTCTGTTCGGCCTCTACAGGGAGCTGAACACCGCCAAGGCTCTGCTGGCCAAACTGGACGAAGCAGTTCACAGGTCAGAGAAGTGAAACCACGGCTGAGACTCGACGAGGATCACGTGCCTGTCAGATAACGTCACGTCTCATGTTCTTCGTCTCTCCAGGTTCCCGAACCAAGACCTGGAAATGGCGAGAAACGGCTTCAGACTCAACGTCCAAGAAATTGAAAAGAAAATCTCCACTGCAGAGGTACAGGATCCACCCTCCACTAGAGTGTTTTCAGTTGATAAATGTTTTTTTCTGTCGGACAAGCGGAGCCTAAAGCCAGGTCGCAAACCACCGCGCCAAAGGCTCCACTGCTGCTGAGGGCGGTCAGGTAGCGGAGAGCGGAGACAGATAATACTACGAGGACTTCCAGATGTGCTGCACACACCAGGACTTCACCGCCGCTTGGCAGCAGGAGGATGTCGGCCTCGCCATGGGGTGTTCAATCTCCTCCTCCCTTTGCTGCGGCCGTTGAGGTTATCCTCTTTTGGGCAGTCACTGGGTCAGAACCACACATCTTCAGAGTAGGGGGGGGGGGGGGTCACCTTGCTGTCAAAGCAACCTGTCTGTGGACGGAGCTACACGGCAGAGCTCTCAGACAGGCGGATGGGGAACATGGTGAAGAAACAACTTGCAGACAGCCTGGCCAGGACAGATCGCAGTCTGCTCCCTGGCAAGTACAAGTTTCGGCATTACCAGTCTCGTGACCAAATGGTGAGAGCAGCAGACGCCCAAGTACGAACTGGAAAGAAGTGGAAAGTCAAAGAGGAGGTCGACTTGACAATCAGGAAGCTGCAGCACCGCCCTTTTTCTGGCCAAGAGCCTGAGGATGAAGAGAGGAAAGCCATGATGGTAGGAGAGGTGACGAAGGCTGAGCAGGAGGGACAGCGGTGTCCCAGGGCCAGCAGCAAGGTCGGACGTCACAGAAATAAGGTGCGACCTGTGGAAGACCCCGCACGCCAGGCTCAGCTCTCTGATTGGAGCGACCTACGACACTCAGCCGTGCCTCCGTAACCTCCACCAGTGGTTTGGCAGTGAAGAGTCTCCTGTGCGATGCCACCGACAGTGTTTACCTCGAGCAGCAGCTGCAGTTTACTGGGGAAAATTGTTGAGACACTACTCTGACCCGTCGTTGTGATGTGGTCTGCAGCCAGGACAACTGTGCTGCTGCAGCTCACAGCGGCTGGAGGCTGCTCATGAGAGGAAACGAGGAAAATACTCCGACCTGGCTGTGGAGTGCGGGGAAGCTGGCTGGAGGTTTGTCACGGGGCTTTGTTGGCTCCTCGACCCTTCGGCTGCTCCGTGGCTTCGCAGGGCCACGGGGGAACTGGCAGAAGAGGCAGAAAGAGGCAGCTTCTGGTTATGGGTGAGGAGGAAGGTCGAGGAGTCGGGGGTCGGACGGTACTTAGGGCATCAGCAGGAGGGAGAGATCCCTGCCATCGCTCCGCCACCAGGAGATGTTCTGTTGTTCAAGGAGTGCAACGTCTGTGATTGCGCGGTACTAAGGGCGTACTGCTTAACAGCAGCACCGGGGAGGTGCGTCAGGCAGACCACCAACCCGTATTGCAGATCTGCAGCATGTAAGCCACTGCTGCTGTGACTCAGGTTCATAAACCACCCAACTGGAATATGTTTGATTTGATTGTTTTTGGTGCAGATGCAAAAGTAGTTCATCAGCAATGTACATGTATGACAACATGTATGACAACTGCACTCATGTTCCTAGACCTCAAAAGAGCAACTGTGCGAAACAGTGAGTTTAAAATGATGGATTCAATGCTAAATATCTCATTTTTGAAGAATATTAACAAAAGCCATGAAATATTCAGTGCTTTTATAAAGTGGTAAACCAGTTTAGTTCTGACTCTCCTCTGTCTGATCCACAGATGCAGTACAAGGAGCAGATCGATCAAACCAAGAACGGCAGAAGAGTCAGTGACTTGACCCCCGTCAGCGTCAACCAGTCTGAACCTCCAGCAGCAGTAAGAACCAGGACCAGTCGTCTTTATCATTGATCATGTGTCATATACAGAGTTCACATTCAGATAGATCTAAGTTTGAGGAGGATCTCTGATAACCGTTTCCTGTTTCCTGTTCTGTTGCAGCTCGCCAAAGAGTCTCACCCTCACTCCTCAGCCCAGGCGTCACACATCAGCCCCCCGACGCTCCCCAAACCTGCAGCGGCGCCACAGCTGCAGCACAAACCTCCGCCCGGCTCCGGCCCCTGGGGGGAGATGGCAGCAGCAGCTGAGCCACAGCTGCATAACAAACCCAGGAACTCGTGCTGGGCCGAACCCGGGCTTGAGCCCAAGTTCCTCCGCAGCACCGTGTTCAACAGCGCTATGGAGCGGCTGTCGGCCATTTTCCCTGACTACTCAAGGTAAACTGGAGAACCGGTGTCAAGTTCGACTATTGACTGTATAAAGGTCATTTTCTCACTATTCTATCAGTCTTTCTTTCCATCTAGTAGAGCAAGATGGACAAATATTAGCTTCAGTGGCTGAATAACAAGACACTGCAGCACAGAAATATTAAACTAGATGTGAGATCAGTGTCAAGATTTCACCGTTTCTTTCCTATGACAGTTTTATCTTTTATCTATAACATGTTTAGCTCAGTGTGAAAGTTGGATCAAATTCTTAAAATTCAAATCTAAAGAACATTTTGTTTTTATACCTAAAAATAATCCTATTGGCAGATTATTAGACAAGATTTAAACCCCAAGTTTTGGGGCAAACGTCCACTCACTGGTATTAAAATCAGTTTACTGTGTGTGTGTGTTCAGGTCGGACCTGATGATGCTTATTCAGGAGTTGCGTTCGTCCACCGGTGGAAGCCTCAGCAGCATGGGGCTGCGGGACGTTGTTGAAGGAGTGACCCAGATGATCCTGGATCAGCAGGTAGGCGTCGTCTTGTTGAGTAATCAAAATAGTGACGTAGTGAGCAGAGACACATCTGGACCACATGTGTGGTTTTGGCCTTTACATTGATAAGTCTCTTTCCTGGAGAAAGACTCGTCTCTCTGGCTCTGAGCTCCTCACCGACAACCTGCAGTGATGCTGTCAGTTCAGGGTGGCAAGACAGTGATGGTGATGGCTGTTTGTTTTTTTTTCTTCCTCTCAGGAGAAGATGAATTCAGTCAGATCCAACATGGTGGGGCGCGAGAGTCCGGCTCAGTGTGCTACTCATTCTCTGGTAAACCCAGTCCCGGTCTGGCAGCCAGTGGTGGCGCAGAGAACCACACATCCCAACGCAGTAAGTCCAGACTGGTCCAACAGTCCAACACACTGACACTATTCAAACGGGTTTGATGTGAAGACGTGGATGGAAATATGACTCTGGAGAAGAAATAAACATTTTAAATCTAATCTAACTGTATATCAGGGATCAGGATTACCAGGATTATATCTGATTTATTCTATTACCAGTCAGTCTTAAGTCATAAATGTAAAAAAAAAAAAAATTAAAATGGATAAACAAAGAATCAAAATAAACATTTCTTTTTGTTGAAGTCAAGTTTTATTTATAGAGTACAGTGCTGTACAATATAAACAGATGTAATTGTCTGCAACAACAGTTTGATTAAAATAAGAGATGAAAGGCAAAATGAAAACAAGACACATGATTTTACCAGTATTTTACTGATAGGCACGAAACACAAAGTACAGCTGAGGCTGATGGGAATGTTTTTAGCTCTATGGTAATAATTCAAAGAAGTGGACACATAAAACAAATACCAAGTAGTTTTCACTCTTCAGGAACGTCTGCACAGGCTGTTTCAACCTCATTTTACTGTCATCCATAAGGAGGGAAATAAAACTTTATTAATGAAGTACTGGACAGTAATGTCAGGTGTCTAGTGTCCAGTTTGGATCTGACTGTGTGTGTGTGCTTCAGATTAACATGGAGGATCCCTGCATCATCTGTCACGATGACATGAGTCCAGACGACATGTGTGTGCTGGAGTGTCGACACAGCTTCCATAAAGAGGCGAGCAGCATCATTATTAACTCCTAACAACTGTCAGTAGGAACATACAGACAGGATTTGATTAATTACTCTTAAGTCACTCTTGAAGTGAAATGAGTCAGAAAAGGTTCATTTTCTCTGACTTGTCCTTAAGTTCTTTCAAATATATTTTACATGACTTGACCTTCAGACCAAATCGGATCTTTTTTTTCTCCAAATAATTGTTATTTTTACTGAAGTGTTACATTTACTGTAGTTAAGTTGAAATCTAGTCTATATATATATACATGATAGCAGAGTGTGTGTATCGACTGGTTCTGATGTGCTGCCCCTGTTGTGTTTGTGCTCAGTGTATAAAGTCGTGGCTGAAGGAGCAGAGCACCTGTCCCACCTGCAGAGACCACGCCCTGCTGCCGGACGACTTCCCCGCGCTTGGCCGGAGACGCCAGCTCCCTTAATGTCTTAAAGCTGCATGCCTTGATGTTTGTTACCTGAATGTTTGCTTTTATGTTAATCATTTCATTTTATTACGCTATTAAATTTTTTTTTGTATTATTGAATTGTTGATGTCGAGCAAGATATCAATTTATATTATGAAGAAATAAAACATTTCATCAGATCACCTGGTCTGGTCTGTCTCATTTCAGAGGGAACTCTGCTCCGTTGGTAGCATCAGGTTCACAGGTGTGAGGCACTGAGTCATGCTTTTTCATTAATTACAGTACCAGCCTGAAAGTCACGGTCTGCAACATGTGATGTTTATTAAACTGAAAATCACAAGGATTTTCACTATTTATCACCAGTGGTCAAGTGTATTCACTCATGAAGGGAAATGTTAAGTCAAAGTCACATCATTCATCAGTGGAGTCTCTCCAGAGTCGTCGTCTTTTTCACTTCAGAGCTGATTCAGGTTCATGTCCTGTCGTGTATGACAGGTCTCAGTTACCCAAGTGCTGGTGTGATCCAGTTTCAGACTCTGCAGAGCTTCAGGGGGAAGTTCTCTGTGATCAGATGATCGTCATGTAGCACAATGACCACGTTGACTTCAAACTCTGAAGGACGGAAACAAACATGTCACCTCACAATAACCAGCGTCAGTACGTTTTCTTTGTTTTTGTGACTTTACCAACACTGGTGTAGCTGTGGGCAGCAGCAAGCTAGAGCTGCAACAATGTGTTGATTACTTGATTGACATTTATTAATTGAAACAGACAATCCAATAATATTCATGGTTGATTGTTCAAAAGCTTCGATGTTCTGCTTCTTTTCCTTGTCACATCAGACTAAAATAAGCTTTGATATATTATAACTGGCACCTTTTCTGGCCATTTCTTATAAATCAAGAATACAAACTACACGTTGCAGCCCAAGGAGGGCTTGCTCTTAAAATACATTTTCCACATAAAAAGCTGAAAACATGGTAATGAGAGTGATTTGGAGGCGTTTACTGACCAACTTTGAAGTTGGTGGTCTCCAGCGTGGGGCTGGTGAAGAGCCGGGGGAACACCATGTAGATGGGGATGGAGAGGCTGTGACAGACGTCGCCTTCAGCGATCTGGATGTTCTGGATCTCTGTGGCGTCTCTGGCGTAACCTTCAGCACAACCTGCACACAGAGCAGAGGATGTTTTAAAAAAAAAAAAATAGATCCTGCATCCCTCGTTCAGTCCAATCCTGTGGCAGCGTGAACTCACCACAGGTCTCTACTCGCACAAGCTGCAGTTCAATGCTCTTGATGGGGACGTCCGAGTTCTCCACCACCACCTCTCCGGTCAGCGGCTGGCTGATCACACAGTTGGTGGCGTCTAAATGGCCTCTGATCAGAAACTTTGGCAGTGAAGTTCTCTGCAGACAGAAGGGAAGCGTTTCCTCTTAGTACAGATTTAAATCAAACCAAAAGTATTATATAATATGAGCGGTCTCTTCACCTCGCGGATGTTCTGCAGGGTGTCTGGAGTGATGGTGAAATTGACCGGGGTGGGAATGACCTTCGCTTTCTGTGGCTGAAAATACAAGAAACAGATTTAACACAACTCATCTGAGAGCAACAGTGACGACAAAACTGAAGCAAAAGATATTTAACATAAACTATTTCATAACATTTTCAGATTTTCAAGTGCGGATCTGATTCATACAAAAATGTTTGATCCCGAATGTGTTACTATTGGAAATCTCAATGAAACTAGACGAAGACTGACCACAGACATATCCAGACAGCAACATATTTTACTAAAAACATAAGTATTGAACAAAATATTGGTGTAGGTATTAAACAGAGCTCATTCTGACTTGACTGCACTGAACCCTGTGCTGGTTCGGTTTGAGCCTTGTTGAGAGCTGAATTTCCTTTTATTGTCATTGGGTAATAAAGCACAACAAAATTTAGGTGCATCTGTCCCTTATAATTTAAAAAGATAAAAACAAATATACAAAGAGTAATTTAAGATTTTTTTTTTTTAAAGTAGGTAGAATGCAAATATATACTGTATATCTACAAATATACAACAGATGTTACTAGTGCAAATTCACATTCACATTGTGCAGGTTTTCTCTGTGGGGTGTTGGAATGAAACTGAGTCTTGAGGTTTGAGGCTCCGTAGCGTTTACCAGACGCCAGCAGTTCAAAGTGTCTATGGAATAGGTGTGTGGGGTCTTCGCAGCTTTCCATCATTAGAGTAGTTAATTTAAATGACTTACCTGACAGTGCACGATGAACTCACAGTTCCTGCTCAGGTCTTTGGCCAGCAGGGAGCGCTTCATGTCACAGCGGAGGGAGTACTGAGGGGAGGTGGAGCAAAAACAGGATGGTTTTAACAGAAAAACTTGCAGTAAAGCAAATGACGACATCTGAATGACGTTTGAAAATTAACTTTATGTTATGTCCTTTCTAATTAGATTTTTTAAATGATCTTCTGCACAGCCTCCTGCTAACTTCAGACTAATTTCTATCTGAATATGTGTAGCTAAGTGTTTTTTTTCACCCAGATGTGAGACTGAAAAGCATGAAAAAGGTTGTGGTGCCCACACAGTAACTGTTCTCCCATAATATTACAGCGCAAAATGCCTCTTTTGTCCCATTTCTGTAATTATTTATGATGCACAAAGTTGAGTTACAGTCTCAATTCTTAGGGCTCAAAACTCTTCACCACCTCACTGACCTGGATGTTGACAAAGACACCGTGATACGTCTCGTACAGAACTTTGTTTCCTTTAGCGAGCAGAGGGAACTCAAACGGGATCTCAGTCTTCCCTCCTGGGATCTTCCCGGCCTTGGCCACCTCGATGTTACTGCTGATCAGCTGGATAGGCTGTAACGTGTGACAGGAGGGTGTGAATGGTGTGAGCTACACAGTGTAAAGACATCTTGAATATCAATATCGTGTTGTTAGGTTGACTGGGAGATCTTGTCCCATGAACATTAAATTGATCAGTAATAAAACTGAGGCATAAAATGTTCATCAGTGGCTGGAGGCCCAGACTTCAGACCTCCTGACTGAGAGCTGAAACTCAACTCCAGTTCACTGGCTTCACCTTGACAGAGTTGTAGAAAGCCTCGAAGACGCCCACACTCTTGGAGCTCAGCTGCAGGTTCACCAGTCCCTCCATGCTCAGAGAGATGCCGTGGTGCTGCAGCGGCTCCTTACACATCAGCACGATGACACCGGCCACCACTTCCTGTACACAAACACACACACACAGCTGAGATCCTGTCCGGTGGTGGGGGTGCTTGAAGATGCCCAAGTTTTACAATCATCATTTCAAACAACAAACCTCATTAGATCAATTCATCCTTTCCAACTCTGTTTTTTCAGGTCACTATTGCAGCAACTCAGGCAGAATTTGTCTGTACCAGAGTTGCACTGTATTCTCTGACCTGATTGGGAATTTAGTTTTTATTACCACTAAATAACACCCATATGCACCAGACAGCAGGAATAAACCTGGCCCTATACTTACTCTGATATCAACTCTTTTTGAGTAGATTGTATGTTTTGATAATGAGTGTATAATTAGAGTTTATAGTTTCTGATCTAGACCTGGTCTGACATGATCTGGGTCGTGATATTTTTTCTCTGTTTACATATCTGAGCTTCCCATTCACATCAACGGGAGGTGCTAAAGGCGGAAGCTACAGATTATAGCTCATCAGCTGCTGGTCATGTGCTAACAGGACGCCACCGCCTCCTAAATTACTAGACGGTTGGTTCTTTATTAATTTATTTAGTTAATTAGTTAGCTACACTGTTTTGTTTTAACTAAGTTCACATTTCACCGCAGAAAAGTCACGTTAGCTAAACAGGCTACAGAGGCTGTTAACGTACTTACCCCCTCATGATAAACTTTGTTCGCTCTTTTCAGTCTTATATCCAAAGTGACACTCATGTCTGGTCGTGGCTCGTCAGACAGACATTTAAAGAACTGGTTTGAGGCTCCTTTTTTTTGTTATCCCAACAAAAATAACAGCGTTATTCTGTTTATGTCAAACAAACCGTCTCGTTTCTTCCGCCCGGGGCAGCAGCGTCAACACAACATCCGGTCCGGTGCCTTCACAATAAAAGCATAATCAGCTCTCAGCCCGTGCTCCTCGAAAACGTTTCCGGCTTAAATTCTTCAAAGTAAAGATTTTACAAATCTAAAACAACTAAATAATCAATGTTCCGCAAAATATATTAGATATAATCCTCTCACTCTATGGAAATGTCTGAATTCTGTGTAACCAGGTTTTATAGGCTACGGTGGAGATGAACAGAATTAAATTTATGTTGTGTTCAAAGCATGACACTACTACTTTAGATCTACATGTCTAATGAGGACTCCAGACTTGAGATGCTTTGAGATAATAGTTTTACCCTGTCTCTGAAAGTAAACGATCAGCTCAGCTTTGGATTGAGGGATTGTTTTGACCAGATACAGTCAGTCAGCTTAAGCATTAGTGTTGCCATAACAAGAGCTGACAGTCAACAGACAGTTGAGTAGACTGTATAAAGAAGCAGTTGAGCTGTAGGCTGTGAATGCGTCGTCCTTCAAATGGCTTCATTCATTCATCTTTAGATCCATCTCACCACAGTCCTGTTTTCACACCTGACTTCAATAAATATGATCATCAACATACTTCAAAGCATATAAACATTGATTATTTATCATTACATATCTCAGCATGCACTGACTTCACAAAAATGAACACAACACTGAATAAAGAAACATTTATTTACAACACAAAATGATTATTTGTATTAGCCTCATTTTTATATTACCCCATGTTTCTTCATTATCCCATCACAAACTTTGTCTACTATTCGAGCAACATATAACATCTGTCCTCTGAGATTAATCTCCCATAGAAAGCATGAGCCAAACAAATTCAGTAACAGTGAAGCACCTGTTGATGTGTAACAAGCATTAACTTATTCTCATGATGATTTATATTTATTTTATCCAGGTCGGTGCTTTTTGTTAAAAAAAATGAATAACCCGTCTAAAAGACTGTGACTGTTATATAAAAAGTGGTGCCAATCTCATCTACCCCAAAACAAAACAAAACAAAAAAATTTAAGGGAATAATGTACCTTAAAAAAAAAAAAGAAAGAATGAAAAAAGCCTAAAGCATAAATTTACTAACCCAAAACCATGTAGGCCTATACTGAATTTTCCTTGGGGTCAAGGGTCAACCTTGATAATTCTACCAATAATTAATTCTGACACAGCTACCTTCCTAGAAAACAAATGTTGAATATAAAAAAAGACTTCAGTAGGCCTATGATTAATTGAATAAATAAAATGTTCACAGGAACAGTATTTCATGTCAGGTTTTCCAGTCTGTCATAATGTTGTCACAAGAATAATCAGTTCGGTTCTTACATGTAGCTACTTTTACAATAATTAAATCCAACAAGTCCTCCAATCTAAACAGGCATAGCCTAGGTCGTTTTTCTTTTACCTCTCTCTTTTGTACCACCCATATGAGCGTTACCTACTGCCGCAGTTGTCATGGTAACCATAAAAAAAGGGGCAGCAGGCTGCCTGAACACCGACAGTACCGATCTTCGCCAAGGTTAGCCTAGGCTACTACAATAACGGTAATGGCTTCTTTCGTTTTAGGTACAAAAACTACTTAATTAGGTTTAGACATTGAGGTACAAAATAACATGATTTCGGTTTAACACTTCTTTATGACTCATCACTTTCCCGCCTGAAAGTCCAGCTGTGTTTGATGGACCCATATCCGACCAACGGAGCCCCGGACTTTTCTCCCTCTGTTTCTGTGATAATCAGACACTTCGGCCACCGGATGTCGCCGAAAACGTCAGTAAACGTAAGTATGGGTCATAATAAACAGCTGAACAAACGACCTATGGGCTCGACCTACTTGTTGATGTGTGTTTAAATAGGCTTTATGCACAGCAGCACAGCTCCACTACTTCCTGAACTTAAACAAGCTCCTTTATTTCCTGTCTTACATTATTGGACAAACTAATTAATCCAGGTGTGTCTGACCATTGTTGTGACTACTGAGGTCAGAGTCAGACACACCTGGATTAATCTGTTTGTCCAATAATGTAAGACAGGAAATAAAGGAGCTTGTTTAAGTTCAGGAAGTAGTGGAGCTGTGCATAAAGCCTATTAGAGATTGACTGACTGGCGCAACACAGTATACAACAACATTATCCTTTATTCCTTTTTATAGTCCTCTTCAATCTTTAGCTTCTCTGCGTTTTCCTTGAGGAGCGCTGCATCGTTGGTGACTTGTACCTTGTCGAAAAAGTTGAAATCTGCCACATAGCGGCCTCCCGTGGTGCTGAACAGCACCGGCTTGAACTCGTAGCCCCACTGGATCTCCTGAGGGATGTAAGACGTGCGGCTCTGACACGTGGCCGCCGTCGACTCCATCGTGGCGTTGAGGGTGACGAGCAGCTCGAACTCTCGAGTGTGGAGGTTTTCTGCGCTCAGGCCTGCCAGCGGGCTGCGCTCGTCCAGGACGTGGTAGAAGGTGAGCGGGAGGATGAGGAAAGGGCACTCCCCACTGGAGTCCATGTGGAAGTCAACGGAGGTCTGGTGGACTTGGGTCTTCTCGCCCTCCTGCGTCACATGTGAGTGGAGGAGCTTCCCCGTGAGCTGGCACTGGATCAGGAGGCTCTTCCTCATGTTGGCCACTCTCACCATCAGACACAGCTTCCCCTGGCTCCAGCAGACCACCGCCAGCTGGCTGAACTTGATGGTCTCCGCTCGCTTCTTGGGTCGAGCCAGTTTGGCGAGAAAGGCGCCGGTGACGAAGATCTCAGCCAGGCCGGTGATGACGAGCTGAGCCACCAGGGTGAAGATGGCCAGAGGACATTCCTCCGAGATGTAACGAAACCCATAGCCAATGGTGGTCTGTGACTCCAGAGAGAAGAGGAAGGCTCCGGTGAGCGTCTCCACGTTCATCACGCAGGGCGTGTGGTTCGAATTCGGTCCAACCTCAAAGTCTCCGTTGCCCATGCCGATGAAATAAAAGAAAACCCCAAAGAGGAACCAAGTCATGACGAATGTAGAAGCAAACAGAGTGAGCTTGTAGCGCCATTTCATGTCCACCACAGTGGTCCAGATGTCATGCAGGTACAGCTTGACCATGCCCTCTACGTTGTCGATCCGGACATTGTTGTGTCCGTCCTTGGACACAATCCTCCGCTGGGCCTGGGCCTTCTTGTTGGTCATGTTGCTCTGGGTCAATTAAAACTGACAGTGTCTTCTTACTTTTGCGTCGCTGACAAAAAATAAGCAGACAAGATATGATTATTATCTAACTTCACATCCTGCATCCCAATAATGTGTCTTTGTAGCTACAGCTACAGCTCTCTGCCTATACCTCAGTACAATGGTGGATGAAATTGAATATGTGGTGCTCAACTTGTCTTTCTGGTTGCACTGTCATAGTTACTGTGGTAATCCACAGACCACATTGTGACCATACAAACTGTTAATTATCATGCCAATATTCTTGGGATTTTAGCCAATTCACTATAGTGAGCAGTAAACTTAAAATATAGCTCAACATTTTGGGAAATACACTGATTCCCTCCCTTGCTGAGAGTTAGATGAGAGGATTGATAATAATACGAGGCTATTGTAGCTTAGTGTAATGACTAGAAACAGGACAACAGGTAGCTGGGCTCCGTCCAGAGGTACCAAGGTCCATCTACTGCCACCTGTACAGCTCACTAATTAATATGCTACCTCTTGTTATTTACCTTTGGACAGAGCTAACCGACTGCTTTCCTCTTCCCTCTGGCTTTTCATGAAATATTTACGTGGAACTGGTAAAACTATGCAAAAATAGTCTCCGTACTTCCTGTTTTTATTGCGCAATTAGACATCCTTTGAGGACGTGATGTTTCATAACTGTGTACTTGAAATTAAAAACCCTGTTAAGAGTCACAAATATACTTTATGATAAATTAAACACAACACAAAAAGCATCTTTCCTAACAGTTATGATGCACTGAAATTATTCAGATGTTTTTAGGGTCCCCAAAAAAGCAAAGAAAAAGATATTCATTTGGGACATGGAAAACTACCAACTTTTCTGACTCCGCCTGCCCCCTGTATAACTTTTGTACGTTAGTCATCATTATCATCAAATCACTGAGTAGCCTCCTGAGTATAAATGTGAGCTGTTAAAAAATGAAAACACTGTGATATAATCAGATTTGTCCTCTTAAGACAATGGCAGAGAGTTTCAACAACACACCAACGTTAAATGTCGCGCTCCTCCAACAATAAAGAATGACAGAATATAAACTAAAAACTCACAAAATTCAATATATGACAAAATCAAACACTGTCTGCATAACATAGCGCTGTAATGTCTCAGAGTTAATACAATGCCATAGTTGAAAGTTAATCCTGTAGTAAGCCATTACAGGATCTTGAGGACACTTTAAATAATGATTGATCAGTTGATAAATCTGACGTGTATTATACTCACATCCCGTTGTGCTGTTTCAGACTTTTCTGTTTCGTTGTCTCGGGATCACACACAATCTGTAAGATGAAGCTGCCAGAGAACATCTAGTTCAGTGTCTTCTTTCTCCTATTGTCCCGGTTTGTGAGCGCTGAACTTTGGCACAGCGTATTCAGGTGAGAGCAGAGATGAGAGACAAAGCCGACCTGTAAACTCTGATCTAAATGTGGGTTGGCTTTCTTTCCCCCGCCTCCTCTACCTGGACACAGGTGCACACAGCAATCCTGAACACTTAAAGTTTGTTGTGCTGCTTTTATAGTTGTTGTCGCATTACACACACCCAGATTTACTGTTTCCAGCGCCTCGCAGTTCTCTGAAGGGCACTCTGACACTTTTGGTGTCACTACAAATAAATGGTCAGGGGCCAGGGCTTTTGAAATGTCTGTGGTGGAGGTGAAACACTGAAAGACGTTGTGGAAGGAAAAGAAGGAAGTGCTGAAAGTTAAAGTGCTGATTGGCATTTAAGTATGCAATTAAATAATTAAATTGAAGAAAGAATTAATTAAAGAACAGAATTTAAGTCACACTACAGAGTACACTACCTTAAGTTTTGACCACTGGTTGTTCAGCTTTTATGACCTTGAGTCACACGCCTTAGCTTTGTTATTAACTTCATTATTACCCTCATTCCCGGAGGTTAGATGTGTGTGTGTGTGTGTGTGTGTGTGTGGGATTACCTGTTGATTATCTTGTTTTTACCATCTAAGAAATGGAGAGAGAAACCGAGAGACAGAAGGAAAACAAACTTTACACAACTATTCTGTCTGCAGCAGTAATATAAAACTTCAAGTCACAAACCTTCACAAGGCCAAAGCTTTAGCAAGATGCTTCTCCCTTCTCTAGAAATATAAGGCACTGACAGAGAACAACAATAGACCACAAAGAAAATCAATGAAGCTGTCGTCTGGTCTGAGACATTAACATACAATATCAATAATATTGATCAGCAGAGGTTCAATATGCTCATAACGTCGCCATTTTGTGTCCTCTAATACTGAACGATCCAAGGAAGTTGAGAAAAGAGTGTAATATAAACTCTAATGATCAATTATTATTTAAAGTATAAGCAGATTTTAGTTTAGTTTTTTCTTTATTGCCCGCATTAGTGGCAATTTGCCCCACATTAAATTACAAACAAAAAGATAAATCACAAAAGACTTCCCACCACACAACGCAAAAAACTTAAAGGGCAATCTCCCTAAAAAACTAGACATAAGGTATGTAAACTTTTTAATAGGGCCGGGACTTTAACGCATTAATTACGATTAATTAATTACACAAAAATTAACGCGTTAAAAAATATAACGCATTTTAATCGCACTTATTAAATTTTTTTTTTTTTTCTCCCGTGTGTCTACGTGCGGTGCGCCCGCACGCAAGAGAGGCGGAAGTTTGAGAGGCTGACTGGCAGAGATGAGAGCTGGTGAAACGCTAGCATGGTTATTTAAAACACCATCTCTGATCTCTGCCTGCACATAGATACACAGACACGGGCGCACGCTAAATGTGCTATATAGCGCTAATTGCTCAGCTGCAGCGCTATATCTATGACCTCACTGTCACAGGTGCATCTCATCTCATTATGATAGGACTTCACCCTCAGAGCTCTGTCTTCAGACTGTCCTGACCTGTCCCTGAACATCACACAGGGACAACATGGAGCTGCCTGTGTGATTGGTTACTGAGTTTTATTAATGTTTACATCAGGCTGAGTTCAACAAATCAGTTTATGCTACTGTGATTTAAGTAGCCTAGTTAAATACTACAGTAATCATCATAGTGTATTGGAAGGAAAGACCATTATTGGTCAAATATCGATTAATGAATTAATCGAAAATTTGCATCCCTAGTCTGTTGGTCTTGGTTAAGTACCACCTTGAATGCTTAAGCTTATGTATTCAGTCATTCAATGGTATACTAAAATCCATGTGAAAAAAAAATGCTTCTCACTGTTCTCAGGTCAAATATTTATATGCGATTAAAATGCAATTAATTGCGATTAATTAATTACAAAGCCTCTAATTAATTCGATTAATTTTTTTAATCGAGTCCCGGCCCTACTTTTTAAATTACTTTTAAAGACTTTGGATTCAATCTTAATTTTGAGTTTTTCTTTCTTTTTCTAATTGTTACACACTGCTCTGAGTTGTTAATGCGTTTAAGCTTCTCTCTCAGGAAATCTCTTTGTTGGGAAAATCTGGTTTAACTAGTCTTAGTTTTTAAAGGGTAATTTGTCTCAAAAAAGGGGATGATGAGCTGGTTTATCCAAAGCGCAAGAGCTCAACTCCACCTAGTGAACAAAATGGAAAATACAAGCCACATTTCTGACTTCACAATCATACGAGTTGTTTCATTATCTTATCACTGTTAATGATAACGCCAATGATTTATAAATTATAGTTTGCTCACATTAGTATTAACCTCCACATAAGTGAGCAGATATCACTCAAAATGTGGATAAAACAGAAATAAAAAAGGTTTGACCAATAGTTATTTTTTATTTACAAAAAAAAATCAACATCTTCCACTCCAGCAGGTTTCCAGTGTTTTGGATGTGTCTTTGTAGATATGGAAGCAGTGATTGATGTTGCAGTGATTAGAGTCTTGGAGATGTGTGTGTTGTGGCTCTATTCAGATCCTGGAAACAGTAGAAAGCACGCACATTCAAAAACTAAATTGTGCAGGTGCTCAGCTAAAGAAATAAAGAGTAGAAAAAGTGAAGAGAAGCTGGCCCACTGCAAAGGCTCCTATACAGTGCAATTTATTCACTAGTGACGACGTTTCGAGCCACCGCTCTTCATCAGGTCGTGGTCATCTAACCCTAACCCTTGACCTGATGAAGAGCGGTGGCTCGAAACGTCGTCACTAGTGAATAAATTGCACTGTATATATAGGAGTCTTTGCAGTGTGCCAGCTTCTCTGCACTTTTTCTACTCTATTCAGATCCTGCACATGAAACTGAACACACTTCTGTTCGGCCTCATTACTTCACCTCAGCTTCTGCTTTGATGACGCCTGAGCTCACTGCTGACAAATCTTTGTGAATCAGCCTCCAACCCTGGAAAGTGGAAAGTGGAAGTCGTGTGACACCAGATACAAGACTTGATGTTCCAGCACCAATTTATTTTACACACATGAATGACTCAAGTTAAACTCAGGCTGGACTGGTGAAATTATCGCATTTATGAGATGGACATAATTGCTCCCAAGTGCCACGAGTGGACTCCTCCTCTGGGAACAGGAAATCGTTCGGTAAACCTGTTTGAGTTGTGCTCTAAAGGTCATAAGGTCGTCAAAATCAATGGGAAAAAAACTCTCTGGAGATCACAACCAACCTCAGCTCCTTTAATGAGAATCCAGAAATGAGTTTCTGAGACCCTGAGGGAGGATTTGACCTCAGGCTGGAGCCAGAGAAGAGCTCTGATCTGGAGGGAAAGTCACTGACTGATGCTGCCGTGTGCTCAGTCTGTATGAGGAGCTGTCACTGTCACTGTGGTGGAGGGTTGGCGGTGGCGGCCTTCAGGATGCCTCGCAGCACCTTGTAATTGTTGAGGGGCTGGTTTTCTTTGGGAGGGTAACAGGGGCCTCGATCCGTTGCGTAGGAATAAGGGAAGCGCAGCACCCAAAGGCCGTCAGCGGGCAACACGAGGTCAGTCTGCTCTGGGTGGAAAGCTGGGCAGGGCGGTGGACCAGGCTGCACCTGAAAACACAACAGCCAAAGGGTTAATATAATGCTTCTATTAAACACATGGTGGTGCCTGTCTTATAACCTCAACAAAGAAACACAACTTTTGTATTTTTACTTTCTGTCTGTTAAGAGTCAGGACAGCTTCATTCAGCTGACATGGTGTTTATATTACAACCTATTGATCCAAGGACTAAAGCCTTAATCGCGAGAGATAATCAAAAATATCTACATCACTGTAGCAGAGGGATTCAAACAACCAAGATAATCTGCACTGGCTACATAATTATACAGTATGACACGATAGAGAAAGAACGATTCATTTGTTACATGAGCTATAATTTTAGCAACTAATGTGCAAGTGTGTTTCTTCTATAGATGTGTTTAAATGATCAGGGCCCAGATTCACAAAGCGTTTTATCCCACCACTAAGACTGTCCTACATAGCTCGAAAAGTTTCTAACTACAAAACTTTTCCCTTCAAAAGGCTGCTGAGACAAATCATAGTGAGGAAAAGTGAAACTCCAGAGCTAAGAGTCAGATTTCGTGAGTTCACCTGCACGATAAACCGACAGCAGCTTGTACAGGGGACAACGTTTGGATGAAGTGAGGTCGAGTCAATGCAGCCGTTACCTGAGGGTTGAGCGTAACCTCCAACGGAGCGTCAGGCACCACGATAAAAAGGCGAGCCAGCTGGGCGTAGTGAGGCTTCAGGCCGCGGCCCTGGGAGGGGGAGGGGATGTACAGCGGCATGTCTGTGTTTAGCACCCTGGTGGCGGGGTCTTTGGCGCCCCCCGGCCCCAGCACCTTCACTATCTTATCCGGCCCGGAGCTGATGAAGCGTCTTCCCCGGCTGTCTTCGTACTCGAACCCCACGAAGGCGCGAGCCATGTCGTCCCTCCTGCGGCTCCTGCCCAGCCCTCCGGTGCTCCCTCGCTTCCCCACCAGGGTCTTGTTGGGGGCCGGCCACGAGGACGTGCCTCCGTCCAGAGGCTCCGTCAGGCCGGCGTCCTCCTCCGAGCGGGAGCGGATCACCAGGTCCCACGGCAGGAGGAAGGAGGAGCCGGGGAGGAAGCCCGGCTGCTCCAGGCCGGTGTGGCAGTTGTACGACTTCGCCGGTCCCAGTTTGACCAGCGACCAGTTGGAGAACTTGGGCAGCAGGCCTTTGGCGCAGCCGGAGTGCATCATGCCGGGGAGGTACTCCACGGTGGACGGCTGGCGGTCTACGAGGCTCGGCCTCTTCTGCTGGACTTGGGCGTCGGCCCCGTCTCCATCGCCGTAGGGACCCAGACTGTCTGTGGACTGGCCCAGACTGAGCGCCAGGCTGAGGCTGGTGTCTCCAGGCGTGTGGCTCTGAGCGGTGCTCGGCTCCTTTAGCCTCTCCGTCTCACCGGAGCCCGAGGCCTCGCTGGGGAGTCGCTGAGCCTGGTTGCAGGCCGGGGCTGGGTCAGGAGTGCTGGGCTGGAACACCGGAAACTCAATCCTCTCCAGCTTCCCACAGCATTTCTCCTCCAGCATCTATTCAGGGAGAGCAGAGATTTAAAAAAAGAACATGTGTAATAGGTAAAAGACGAGAAAAAAAAGGGGGCAGGGGCAGTGAGAGTGAAAGATGTCAACCTGCCCTTCAATGTCTCACGTTGAGGGTAGTGTTGCAAATGAATGAACTTGAGCTGCATATGTGATAGTTGACATCTGGCTGGGAGAGCCTTCTCTGCTGTTGTCATCAGACAGAGCGTAGTGTGAATCCTAAAATGTTTGGCAATGTGTTTTGTGTGTGTTTGTGTGTGTCTGGTGAAATGAAAATGTAAATGAATGTGAAAAAGAATTTCCCTAGGGACAATAAAAGTCTAAAAGTCTAAAGTCGAACCTGGTAAAAGTCATAATTTGCAGCCTGGGTGTCGAAGGGGTCTTCCCGGGGAGCCTGCTTCCTGCCACAGTTACAGGAGCTTGTGGAGCGCCCCCTGCTGTTGTGGTTCAGGATGGGCGGGTTGCGATCCATGTCGGGCTTCTCTCCTGCGATATTAAGCGTTAGATTTCATGAGTTTACTTAGATTCAAGATTCGGTGAAACAATATATCGAAATTTTGTTTGGCGACAATCTAAATAAATCAGAGCGATGGCGATGACTTTATACTATGCTTTTTTCCTGATTACTTTGAAATGTATACAATAAACACATGGACACATACATGCAGTGTAACTTATATAACTTATAAAGCCCATATATATATAATCGTCACCTGGCTGAGGCAGTAGGTGGAACTTGTGGACGCAGTGCTGGTCCGTCAGGCTTCGCTCCTCACACAGCTGGTGACCGTTGCTCCAGAACTTGTAGCAGTCCTCGTGCAGCTGCAGTGCGTAGCGCTGGAAAGCCACGCCCCGAGCGTGCTGGCTGTACACGCGCAGAGCCTGGGCCAGCTGGTTTTTGTGCACCGTGGTGGTGTAGTTGTGGGGGAGGTTGGACTGGTAGGCGCTGTGGGCCAGCGGCAGAGCTTTCTGACACCTGTTCTCGGAGAACTTGGTGTCGGCGTCGAGAAAACCCTCCAAGACCTTCAGCTGGCCCTGCACCTTCGAGGCCAGCTCGGCTATCTCTTCATCCGTGTTGCTTATCAGGACCTGGTGGAGTCTGGAGGCGACCTGGACCCACTTGACGTAGGTCGGCAACTCGAAGTGCGAAGGTTGCGGGTTGCGGCCGACGCTGTCGTCGAAGCCTTTCTTGGTCAGCACCAGCTCCACGTGCTGCCAGAGGAACTCCTTCAGGCTGCAGTCCACCAGCTGACCGCCCATCGTCATGCTGACCGAATCCCCGAAGCTGGACTGACGAGCCGCGCGCCTCATCTGCTGGTAACGCCTCGGCCCCGTCACCGTCACCGTCGGTGTGGCGTCTTGGTCCAACAGGATGCAGTTGGAGCGCAGCTGGCCGAGCAGGGCGCCCACGGGGTCCTCGTCCGCGGTCGGTATCACGTACACGAAGGCCTGGTTGGCGGGGACGGTGAACAAGCAGTTGCTGCTCTGGTTGGTCAGGACTCGGCTTTTACGGAAGATGCGGTAGATCTGGTCCTCCAGCGCGTGCTGCAGCCTCCTCCTGGGAGAGTGCTTCTTGGGTTTGTCTGGGTTTCCTCCTGAATCTGAGCCGTTTCCAGAAACCTGCAGAATGACAAAGAAAAGAGGTGTAATTTAAGTTCATATGGACTCAGAGAGCCTGAGAACCAGTGGAGCAATCCTTCAGTAATTAGACTGATTTGTTATAACTGTCAATTTCCCCCATTATGAGATTTGGAGAATCTGATGGCCTCCTGAGCACTCAAAAACTATTTTATTACTTCTGTTTAATCATTATGAAGACTTCTTTAGGCTTTTGGAGGAAACAAGACCTGTAGATCAACTCATGAGTGAAAAAGGTGAAAAGCAGAACCTTTGCCTAAAAAAATTAAACTAATTACTTTCAGCTGTAAGTTACTGGGTGACAAAACAACGTTCCTTTTGTTTGGTATTGAACACATGCTGTGCTCTTTGCTGTGTTTTAGTGTTGCTTGTGCATTTCTGGTAGGTTTTCAGACTAACATGTTTTACTAGCAGCACAGTGGCTCCCTAACTAAACATTTTAGGAGCACAAGAAGAAAATGTAGGGGTGCACACTGTAAATCTACTTGCAAAGCAAATATTCACATTTCCTTTTAATTCACGATCCTCACACACATTGGTCTGACACCTGTAATGACAGATTCTTTGAGTCGCCCCTTCAACGTTTCACCAGTGTTACAAAATACAGCAAATGTATTGGCTTCACATGTGCAAGTAGATGAAGAATTTACGTGCACTGTCTCAAATGTTATGGGCAGTCTGGAGCCCTGTTTGTCAAGTTGTATTTGCTTTAATTTGTCTGACTGACTTTATAATCAGGGGACCCACGGTGTTCAATAATGGGACACCAGGAGTGACCAGAGTATTTACAGTGAACACTGAACACTATGAATCTGTAGGCTGAGGAATAAATTGCCCTCAAGTTTGTTTGTTTGTTTTTACACATTCCTGTTAGAAAAGAACACAACAAATCTGTGTCAACACAGCCAAAGAGAGAGAGGACCTTCAGGGTGCCGGTCATCTGGAAGACGAAGAGCAGGCGCGGAGGGCAGGGCCGGCAGTTCACCTTCCACTCCTTGGACACCGGACAGTCTTTGATGGCGGCTCGGATCAGCGGCAGCGCCTTCTGCCGCAGCGCGTCCAGGGCCCTGAAGAGCCGGTCGTAGGTCACGTCGAAGGTCTGGTTGGGATGGACGAGCAGCAGGACGTGGCACACGGAGAACATGTAGAGCAGGTGCAGGCAGTGCTGCCGGTCCAGGCCTTTCCAGAAGTCGTGGGCGTCGGAGTGTCCGGCGCCGGCGCTCAGGGCCCGGCAGGCCCGCAGCAGCTGGCGGCTGTCGCAGACGGAGGAGAGCAGCAGGTACAGCACCCGGCTCTCCGGGCTGTACAGAGCCTGGATGTGGCTGTCCGCCGCGGCGCCGCCGCCGCCGTCCAGCGGGGAGGAGTCGAACAGGGAGAAGATGTGTTTGTCGGCCAGCGTGTTGATGAGCGACTCCTTCAGCGGGCCCGGCTGCGTGCTGCTCTTCCCGAAGATACCGACCACACACAGGCCGTCGTCCCGGTGGACCGCGTCCTCCAGCAGCTCCGACTGGAGCAGCGCCGCGATGCCCACCGGGGCGGACATACCTCCTGCTTCCTTCATCTTGGCGAAACCGGGGGAAGAAAAACAACGACGCACTCACTTCCGGGTTCGCGACGATAAAAGGTCCGACTAGTTACAACATTTTTTGTTTCTGACGTTCCTCTGGTTTCTGCCTGTATTTTCTAATCGATTGGGTCGTGCAGTGTTTTTTACTTCAAAATTAAGAGAAACAGTTTCACACCCACACGAAAAAAAATATTACAACAATAAAGTTAGCGGGTTTTAGCTACAGTGGCCCCCACAGCTCAAAATAACATGCAAAGAGACAGGTGCATTAAATTCACAACTTCCCAGATGGTTTTCAAAAACTCTTAACAAGGCTGTGAGTCGTTTAGAGTCAAATTAACTTTTAGAAGAATTCGAATTCTTAAAATTCGAATTCGAATTTTAGAATATGAAATGTTCTTATTTTGACATTGTTGTTGGCATTATTCTTATCTGATGCATTCATGGAGCCTAATCTATGTTAGAAGGCTTTATTCTTTATAATAACCATTATCATTACCATTATTATAGCCTAGTTCATCATATGTTTTACCCACATATGAAGAGAAATATATCTTTACTGCTGACATGAATTTCTTATTTGTTACCAAGTTATCAAATTCACAATCAGTTAGGCTACAATTTAATTGAGGAAACTGATTTAATCTGAATATGAAGAGAACTTTTTATCCTTACATTCAGTAGCTATAGGTGAACTTATCTTCCTGTTCACTTTAATGACGTGTGCACTGCAGTTTTGCTTTATAGCCTGAAAGAAACTTTCTCAGTCTTTCTAATGGACGATAACGTCGACAATAAGGTCTCCTACGTCAGACGACGACAGGATGCTGCGTGCGCGCTCCTGAGCTAAATGTAAACCGTTGCGTCCTCTCTGACGTCACCGCCCTCTGATCACCCGAAATCCCCGATAACGCGGCGCGCGCTCCCGCTCGGCTCTGAATGGGGACTCGGTCCAGCCCGTGACAGCTCCTCCGGTAGTATAACCGTAGACGCCGCGGTCCGCTCAGCCACAGTCAGACCCGCCGCCGCCGCCGCCTGCAGACACACCACCACCACCGGTTACCGTCCACGGCGCCGCTCCTCCGGTAGCTACCACATCCTACTATAGTTACACACAGTCTGCTTCAAGTCAATCTGTTTCCCGCACTGACAGCACAGTCCAATTAGTTCGGCTTGTGCACTGACTCTTCTCTCCTCAGCCCGGCAAGTTAAAAAAAGAGTACTGACGGGCGGAGCTGTCTCTGTCTGTCCAGGAATGAGAAATGATGGCCGGCTCTGCAGCAGAGGAGAAAACCTTCCGACGGTTCCTGGAGCTCTTTCTCCGGGAGATGAGGATGCCTCTGCAGGAGAACGACCCTCCGCCGATGCGCCCCTTGACGGACCTGGTGTCTGAGGACGAGGTGGAGGGGGAAGTCCTGGACCTGTGTCTCCAGCACCTCTACAAATAGTTAAGTCTCCACTCTTGTTGTGTCGTGGCATGAGCGTTGTGGTGTATAACTACCTCTCTAATCACCTTAAATAAGTCGTGTCTTGAGCATTAGTGTTTATTATTATTATGGGTTATTATAGGGTTTGTGTGGAGGTGAGCGGGGCTGCGACCCCGGCTGGGTCCACACACTGGATGATGAAGCCGGGGCGCCCGGTGCTCTGCTACCTGCTTCATACCATGCAGGGTGTGTCCAACATCAAGTTTAGACAAGTGTGTGTATGTGTGTGTGTGTGTGTGTGTGTGTGTGTGTGTGTGTGTGTGCTGTGGGGAATTACAGCAGAAGCAGAAGTAAAAAAAAAAAAAAAAAAAAAGGACACTGCACCGCCTCGACCAGGGCTGAGTTGTGTTGTGTTGTGTTGAGCCGGTGACTCTGTGTGACAAATAACACGCCCGTGAATCGCCTCTTATTTCGCTTCGTGCCACAAATTGACGCCAGCAGTGACAGAGCTGGAGGTCCACAAAAGGTGAACCCCTGGTTTTGCGTAACAGCACGACGTCATCATGGTGTAGGAGGAGGAGGAGGAGGAGGAGGGAGGGGAGGAAGAGCCATCGCCATCACTGCTGAGCGCATCTTCATGCAGGCTAAAAATAACCTCACCGGTTACGTTATTAGTCTCAATCGTTATACGGCTCTAAAAAGAAAAAAAAAAAGGCAAGACTCAGACTCAATTGTTAGAGATTGAGGTGTTGAAATTATTTGTATTCCACAGAGCTCGTGACATTTAGCAGTTTTTTTTTTCAGCTCTAAGGTGAAACCCATTTCCATCCACGCCAACCACAGATTTCACACACTTAACTCTGCGTACAGTATGCACAGTTTTAAATGTGACAATCTCTGAATTCAAATCCGATGCAGGCGGTGTTTAAGACGTGGACAAACTTGGCAGAAACAGTAAAAAAAAAAAGGGAAAAAAAGGAGAGAGAGATAGAAGAGAGTAGCTGCTGAGAGAGCTCTGCCCTGAGCTCTGCTGCCTGGCCTGGTTTTGAATCCAAAATAGGTGCAGAAACTGTGCTGGGAAGAACAGGATGGAAGGACTCATCTAGGGCACGGAGTGGCAAGGGGACTGCTGCTGCTGCTGCTGCTGCTCGCATGTACAGTATCTACCTGGGTCTGAAAACGACAACCGGGCGGTCAGTTCGCTCCGAAGGTCAAGATGCACTCCAGCAGTGATGGGCAGCATGTGTTAGTGGCAGGATGCATCACATGCAGCAGCACTGTGGTGTATAGTGTTGTCATGTGTTCGGCTGATGTACAGGACGTTTGACCTGTCGGAGCAGCTGCGTCCAGGTCACATCACACATTCCTGTGGTCGTCAGGTTTGATTAGCTGCCGGATGAAAGGTCGCTCCTGTTACAGACCTCGCTCCGTCTGGTTCTCGCTGGAGGAAATTAGAGCAGAGCTTTAAGTTTCGTATTGAAACCTGGTTGTTTCATGGTCTTTAGGCACACGAAATGAGGAGGTCAAAGAGGTTTTTAGAGGAGTTGTAGATGGTTAGTGTTTGAAGGTCATGGGTGTTAAAGGAATAGTCTAACATTATAAAAACAATTGCCGTCTTTTCCAAGAAGAGAAGATCAATACCACTCTCCTGTTAAGTATCTGGAGCCTGCAGCTTTAGAGCTGAGGTGATTAATCAACCAGACAATCAACAGAGGAGTAATCATTTGAGTCATATTTTATGCAAAACTTTTCAATTTCCTGACACTTGATCAAAGATTGAGCATTTGAGATTGAGAACCAGTAACAGTCTGGTTTATTTGTAAAAACTGTACATAGATAGATAGATAGATAGATAGATAGATAGATAGATAGATAGATAGATAGATAGATAGATAGATAGATAGATAGAAACACAGTTCCTTATCATAAAACCTCCAGAAAAGCAAGAAGTCCAATCACTGCATATTCAGGTTCATATGTGAACACCGATTTTCTAGAAGAATCTCATATTTCCCTTGTGTACCATGGATCACTCTGTATTTGAGTCATGGTTTTAGTTAAACAGACCTTTCCCTGTGCCTATTATCTTAATTTATGGCCATGAAATGGCTTCGTCCATTGTGTCCAGAGTCTTGTGCAGAAAGAGAAGTGTTAGTTTCAGAGCTGAACAACATGAGCTTGATGAAAGCAGCAGTGGTGGATTGTAATTTTGTGATAGTAGGCTACTTAAAAGTAAAAATAATAGGTGTTTTAACAACTCCCTGGGCTTCCTGACAACTACACGCCTCCTGGTACTGAACAGAGCTCAGACAAAGTGTTGTTGTGTGCACGTCTCTCTCTCTCTCTCTCTCTCTCTCTCTCTCTCTCTCTGTCTCTCTCTCTCTCCCTCCAAAGCTCAGGAGAACAAGTCAGATCAGTGTGTGTGATTCCTAATGTCTGTGTTACTACTACAGCTCCTGACCAGGTTTGGCTGAAAGCTGAAGGTGCCTCAGTCATTTAAAGTCCATCCAATCTGGCTTTGTGAAACGGCCATTAGCCAAACTCACCAAAATAACTGCAGCTCACCGCCTAAGCTCGCTTTGTAACATCCCACTGTCTCTGTTTTCTGGCTGAGCTCGTGTCTTATACATTTGGCTTGTTGGATGAATCACTGGCTGCTGGTTCATTTTCCACGGAGCAGTTTATCTTAGGAGACGCCACCAGGAGCTGCTTCTTCCAACTGCTCGCACAAGGTCACGAGGGACGTTCGGTTGTGTTTTATGTGCGCAGCTTGAGTGTTGGAGCTGGTAAATATTGAATACTTCGACCGTACATGAACTTACCAGAATTGTGTTTTACCCACAAATGGACAAAAACTCGTATTTATGTTCATGTGACAGAGCTACTGTTTGTCAGTTGGAGGCCTTTACAGTTTCGACAATAAATGTCCCAAACCTGAAAAGAGTGTTTATCACTGTTTGACCAGTGCTCAGCTTTGCATATAAAACACTGCTCTGTTGGGCCATCAGTAGTTCATTTCAATTACTGGCTATCATAAATAAAGGAAGTATTTATATTAAAATCAAATGATAACTTTTAAATCTAATCAAAGTTATCCTGGGGCACCATCCTGAAACAGGAAAAGGAGAATGAGTTTGGTACCGTCGCTTAATTAGTATTTTTAATAAGGGACTCTGATTAATAATTTCGTTAATAACTATAACCGAAATAACCACATTTATACACTAAGTCAGAGTTGAAGGATTAACGTAGGCTAGATGCTACATGTTCACACCTGTGCAATATTAAACACATCAGAAGGTATATTTAAAGACATAATTCACAACGCAGTAAAGTAAAAACATAATATAGCCTACTAAATTACAACAGGTGTGCATGTGCAGGCGACACAAACAAAGGCAAAAAGACTGATTCAAAATGGGCGATGCAACCACACGACCAACAGGAAAACCCTGGAACAAAATGGCAGTAAACAATACAGAAAACTCAAGATGGCCGCCGTTTAGGATATTCAGTTTGACAAATGACAGAAATGCAACATCATCACCAGATTTAGTTCTCAGGTGAGGTTACGGTTTTTGTGAAAAATATACTGACCGACAAACTTGTTAGCCTACTGAATTGCGATGAATTGTGAGAACATCAGACACGTGTATCGTGTAACGCACTCACACACACCTGCCTTCGTCTGCGAGAAGAGCAGGAGAATGGGAGTAAACAACAATAACAGATTCATGAATATTTCTAACTTCGCGCTGCTTCTCTGAAATAAGTCGGTATTGTCGTCTGTCCGTGTGTTGTCGTAGCGCACAGCCGCGTCCTTCAACATATTATAGCCTACACCGTAAAATGGCGTTGCTGCTGTTAGAGATGTGTGTGTGCTGCACCATTAAAGACACTAGGCTTTAACTGAAATGAGCAATTGCAATTAGTTAAGTGTAATATCCAAATAGTAAAGAGCTGCAAATTTTTTATTTCGATTTCAAGATGTCTCTATTTGATACAAGACCAACAAACATCACATTAATTTATTAATTTTATATTTTGTAAGTCAAAATGAAAGGTAAAAATCACTGGAGGCGTGCACCACTTGGCTTTAACTAAGCTAATAGGTAATAATTACTGCATGGATGATTATGTTTCAGCTGGCAACAACTTATTTAACCCAACTGATGCAGTCTCATTTCTTAAACAACCATGTCGGAAGACACATCCTGTTGTCGTGGAAAAGATGTTAATCTGTTTCAGAAGGGTCAAATTGTTGGCCTGCATCAAGCAAATAAAACATCTAAGGAGATTGCCGAGACTGCTAAAATTGGGTTAAGAACTGTGTCCAGCACATTATTAAAAACTGGAAGGAGAGTGGGGAACCATCATCTTGGTCCAATGAAAACGTGGTCCAATGTAACCACAGAGTCCAGACCTGAACCCCGTTGAGAATCCTTGAAAAATTAATGCAACTCTGGATGGAAATAAATGTTGTGACATTGCAGAAACTTATCGAAACGATGCCACAGCAAATGCGTGCCGTGATCAAAGCTAAAGGCGGTCGTGGTCCAACGCAATATAGTACTATTAGAGTTTTTTTGGGGACGGGCAGTGTATCTGCCCACATAATCAAATATGATGTTTTTTTGTTTTTTTTTGCAAATGGTGCTTCTCTCCAGTTCAGATGCCACTGGTTCACTGTGAGATTCAGAAAACACTAGTGTGATCTAATGATGTGATATTGAAGAAGATGGAGCTCAGACCAGATTCAACTTCTTACTGACTTTCTCCTTTTTCATTTTCGTCTGACAGCTTTATCTATCGAACACAGTAACTATATTGATCCCTGCTTGCATATGTAGTGTAATGTCCAAAACCAAAAAAAGTAATTTGTGACTAAAGTGTGTCACAGTCTGGAGCTCTGACTTTTACCCCAGTCACTGGAGCATAGGAAATTGTTGACGTCCTCTGCTGCTGGTTAGCCGTTGGCTGCTGCACGCTATCTGTGCTTTGTAGCCCCCGGTCCTTTGAAAATCATCCAGCAGACGTTGTGTCACAGCCGCTGATGCTGATGGAAACTTGTTCCCTCTTAGTTAATCCTCAGCAGGAGAGCTGCAGGGAGCTGAGCTGTGGTGCCAGGTAGCAGCAGAGTTGTTCACCTGGAGCTTTTACTTACAGCAGATAGAATTCAATATCTTAATATTAGCGTATGAAATGACAACGTGAAGACAGTGTGGGGGGCCGATCATGTGATAAACCTTCAGAGACTCATCACGTCTTTCTGTACATTGTCTCAATCAGTCCGCGCGGCGTCCTATTTGAACGATTATTTGTATTGATTAGTGATCTCACAGATTTCACTGCTGTCTGGGCTCAAGTGTTATCTTGTGTAAAACGAGCTGCTACAGTTTGTTTGTAGTCAAACCTGCAGACTGGTTTCCTGGTGGAGGAGTTTAGAGCAGCTCAGATCAGGTGTCCGCTCTCATTCAGAGCTGTTACTCGATCTAATGTATCACTTATTCCTCCATTAACTCCGCCTGCTGCCGTGGTCTCGCCGGCGTGCACGGGAGAAAATGTACATGCGACAAGGTCCGACGTGTGCGTTTGTTTGACACTTCCCTTTCATTGTGTACATCCGTCGGCATGGTTACGTCACATTCATCCTCGCACCGAGTGATAATGGTGCTCTGCGGCCTGTCTGAACACATACAGCTGGAAGCAGCAGCGGCAGCAGCCATGTCTCTGTCAGACCTCTTTATGTCTGTGCTTAGATAACAACAGAGATTATTTACGCTCAATAAAGTTGGAGCACATGAGAATAAATACTGAGAGATTATTGAAATCAGAGGTTTCACACCCCGGCTCATCTCAGGACAGTGTGAATGTAGACGATCTATACCTCACTGTCCTCCTGGCCTGGGCCGACGACGGAGATCATTTTTTATCTGAGGTAACATGAGAGCAGGTAATTCAGACGGCTGCTGTGACATAGGTGCATCCAGCTGAAACAGTGAAGCTGAAAGTGGTTAAAAAGCTTGAGGGCGACCACAGAGTCTCTGTGGCCTTCACATGTCCATATAAAAGCATTGATCTGTGATGTTTTCAATCTGTATTAATCAGTTAAAAGAACAAGGTAACAAGATTGTAAAGTAGAGGTCAAGTAAAGGTCGATATAATAACAAACGTTTGGAAAAGGAAAAAGGCACATTAGATGTTGACGGCTCAGTCAGAGTCAGCAGGTGAGTGAGGCAACACATGTTTTAATCACAACAATAAGCCCTTTTTGTCCCCTCCTGTTTCCCATAGAAAAGACCACGTCGGTGCAGCAGCTCAGCTGTAGAAAGCTCCAGCTCTGCGATACAGGAAGCATGTTATGTTGTTTAGTTATTAATGGTCAGCTTTAGTATGGAGCTCTGTTTAAATATGAATTATCTCAACTTTTATATTACCTTACGTTACCTTATGTGAGGGAATCTGGTGCAGTAACATGGTACAGCCTGACCTCGCCCTCAAATGTCCTAGCTCTAGTTGGTACCCAACCAGCGCTAAGGTGAAATACCCAGCCCAAATAAAACATGACAGTAGGTATAATGATTTTTAAAAAAAAGAATACTCTGGAAGTCAGATTATTGTTTATTATTTGAATCAGGTTTTGTGTGTGTGCCGTGAAAACCTGCAGACACGTGGGCCTGACTGGTTCACGGACGGGAACTTTTGCTGCAGTTCTTGAGGCAGACTGATGGTATGTGTGTGTGTGTGCGTGTGTCTGTGTGGTGGCCAGCATCCTACATGGCTGTCTACTGTAGCTGTGCTGTGAGTGTAATGATAGTCGGAGGCAGCAGCTCTGGTGATTCATCCCAACGTGTCATTAGTTTGTCTCTGGGTTGAAAAGCTAATAATAGACTTCTGCAAGAAGAGAGATCCCCTCTGTGTGTGAGTGTGTGTTAATAGGGGGTGGATGAAGCACTTGGTGTGCTAGAACGAGTCTGGGGGTGTGGACAGAGTGTGTGTGTGTGTGTGTGTGTGTGTGTGTGTGTTAAAATGACGGCAGTTAGGTTTTAATCCATTTTCCTCCAGGCAGCTGGGAATCACATCTGAAAAACGCAATCTCCTCACCCTAAGCACGGTGTGTGTGAGGTGAGTGTGTGTCTGTGACTGTGTCATGTTGCTGCTGTGTGAATAAAACAAACACACACATACATGAAGTAGCAGAAGTAGACGAGCCGCCTTCACCGCAGTGGCAGCTCATTTATAAACCTGTGTATATCACACGGTGGAAATAATCTGCCCAGGTTGGACTGGTTTATATGTGGAAAATCCTATTTAAATAAAAAATGACACAACCTAATGGAGCGTAGGAAACCTTTTGGAAACCTAACTCTTTAACTTCTGTTAAAGCTCCATGAAATTAATGTCACTCATTCACCAAAATATCATTATTATTAAAACATTTGCCAAAAGAGTTCACCAGTGATCGGTCCACACGGAGCTGATCATGATGACGTGTCTCTTATGAACTTTTCTGCTCAATGTGTTTCCTTATTCCTCATTAAATGAATCACTCCCTCTGATTTTCAAAATGACAATGTTTTGATCATTTAAATCATAATCTATCTAATTCCTGCTGCGTTTAATTAGCTCCTCCACACACAGCACCGTCCCATTCAACCCCTGTGTGTTAGTAATTTAACTGATATCAGATCAGTTCTTGGAGAATGAATAACTCTCGTACTCACACAGACTGAACTTCCATCAGTTCACCAGACTTTTTCTATCATTAGATGTTATTATGGAAAGAATTTAAGACAGTAAAGAAGATATTATGGCCCGTGACGATTCACAGACTTCTGACCTTATTGCTGTATTCATATTGATTAGAATGATGTTCACATCAACCTCCGACTTGTAATTCAGTCAAAATTACAAAGAATTGATGAAATTTCTGTCTAGTTGGGAACTATATGTCAACAACGTGTGGACAGAAAAACTACAAAGATGGTGTCATTAGTTCAAAAGTATATTTTGATAAGTACACCAGCACTGTTAGCTTGTATCACTAGAATAAAATCAGAAGTGTAGAAGTGCATCAGAAATGCAACGAATAGATAAAACAACCAAAGAAGCAAATTTCACTTTTATGCTGCGTTCAAAACAACTCGGAGGTCGGAATTCCCAACTCGGAAATTTCCGACTTCCGACATCATTGCGTTCACGCTGCAGGAACTCGGAAGAGAAAAAACATGGATACCCGAAGGAAGTTTGGCATATTGTGGCTCAGCTGAATACGAAAAAATATATGCAGCAGTAAATTATGTTAATTTTGGAGGCAAATGAAGAGGAGAGGAGACGCCGCGGATGAGTGCACATATAACGTTTTTGATAACAGTTAAACGTTATTTCCGTTACATAGGAGGACCACAATTTCACACAATACAACAATCACAGCTTAATATAAACGTATTTCATATACTGCAATAATACACAAAAAATATGCATTAAAACCTCAACAAACAACTTCAAATTTCTAAATTCTAACCGTTGAAGACGAGGGCTGCCATGTTTTGATGTTGTCGTGACGTCAAGTCGGAAAGTCGGAGCTCTGAAATGATACCCGAGTTTCCGACCTGTAATTCATTTATTACAACTCGGAGCTTGTTTTTTTCCGACTTCCGAGTTGTTTTGAACGCAGCATTAATCATGCTGTTAAATGGACGTTATCAATGAGGCAACACAACAGGCTAACGATGAGCTAGCATAGACAACGCGGCCTTATTTCAGGATTATATTTTGGATGGAACTTGTGACATCGTCGTTGTCCAGACATAAGAATCAGATTTTGCGAACCCGTCTCTTGCTGTGCTGCTTTTTCGTACAGTTTTGTGGCCAGTGCCTCGACGTCAGAGCTCAGTATTTGGGTTGAGTTACTATTTTAGGGGCCAGACGTGCAGCTGCAACTGCGACCTCGTCTCTTGTCAGGTATGTTTTTAGTTTTGTTGCGTTAAAGGCACCTTGTGGAGTTTGTGACTGCATGGTCGTAGCAAAACAGGGCCACATTTTTATGTTTTGATGAGTGGATCCCAGTTTGTGTTTCACATCCTGCCACAGTTTTTTATGCTTTTTATAGAACAAAATAGTTTTGTGGCTGTAAAGTGCAAACAACCATAGAAACACAGCAAAGCCAACATGGACATAAACAATGTGCGGTTTACGGGTGTTTTATGGAAACGGAAGAACATCCACTGAGAAATACTGAGTTTATTAAATAAGATGTTGGTTGTTTTACACGAGTTGCACAGTTTGATCTTCATTAGATTCACCCTAAATGACAGATCAGCCAGAATGAGGAGGGAGGGGGGGAAATAAAACAAACTTAGCAGTTGTCTGATATCACTGTGTGTTTGCACCGACTGCTGATGAATTGATGATGACTTGAAGAGGAGTAAGAGGGGGAGTTAAATGACCCTCCACACACACACTGAGAGCTGATAGATAGTAATTGAGGGGAGAGCCTCTCTAGACCTCATTAAACAGAGATGTCTCCCACAGCTGTAAAGAACCAGGGGGTAGATCCGGCTTCCTCCAGCACGCATGACGCACACAAGTATTTACGCACGCACACACCACACACACAATTAGAAGAGTAGGTGGTGTTAGAGGAGCTGCTGATGACAGGTCTATTACGGGATAAACCACAGACTAAAACTGCGACATCACCCATGATTGTGTTGTCAGGGATATGCACAGCATGACATCATTATATTATCAATATCAATCAATGTAATTATATTTTATATATTATAAGTTATTGATTATCCAGTCTACAGACATTTAAATGAGAAGTAATCTCCTGTTGCTGCTTTTTTTCTTATATAAATGAAATATTTGCCAGTAGTAATGGAAGTGCTGTATCATTGAGACAGGATTATTAATGTTATGTTGCGAAAGCTGTTCAACGTGTTGTTTTTCATTTGCTGCACTTGACTTAACTGACGAGGAAACATTTTCAGGCGTTTTTTTTTTTTTTTCTTGGTCAGAGATCATTAAATTCACAGACTGGACGGTTTAAATCTCCAAATGTCTACAGCAGATTTGATCTCCCGGAGCCAATGAATGACAGTTTTTTGTAAATTAGCCAAAGATTAAAATTCAGACTAGGCTGTTGTCTTGTGACGTCAGCCCGTCTGTTTTCTGTCGATTGCCCCAACGGGATAATTTTTTAGAGGAGTCGACACATGGATAAAAACTAAGTGATGTGACTTTGAATGAATGCATTGAATGTATTTTCTATTTTCAATCAAAAATAATTGATTTGTTCGTTTTGTGGCAGAATGGCACAGTGATTTTAAACACGATGTCCATGGATACTCGGATGGATGAATTTTAGACAAAATAATCTGCAGACTTGAAGACACAGATGATAGCTAGCTACACTGAATGAAAAGATAGACACTAAAAAAGAGATTAAAGGAAGAAATAGATTTTTTTCAGCACATTTTTTGTGGCTGAAAACACAAACAACTCTACAGCACTCGTATCGACGGAGAAATTGAGAAAATCGAGCTGAAACTGAGTTTTTTATTTGGGTAAAGTTGGTGAAACGTGAGTGTGTCCTGGTGTCCTCCTCCTACTGTCACTACAGTAACTGTTTACACGCGGCGCCCAGGTGTCGAGTGCAGTTTACAGATGTTAACTCACATCAGGCCACGTTCACACCACGTTGACTCAGCTGGAAACATGAGCTTTCAACTGGAAGAAAGTGAGTCATGTCACCAGGCCTGTGTGTGAAAATAGAAGTGTGACATGGGAATTTTGTTTTTTCACAAATTGTGGAAACAGAGCCAACATGGCAGTTGTTTCAATACACACACACAAAAACCCCCACTAGTAAACCCATTGGTTATATTGAATTAACTCAGAGAGGGAAAAACTTCGGATGAAGGAAAATGTCGGGTCCGAAAATGTAGAGGAAAGAGCTGCTATGACAAGAAGATATTGTTCACACGACCTGTTTTAAAACAGGTTTATTAATCCGAGTCTACTGCAGCTACAACACTCTGACCACCTCACACAACCCCACATCAAATAACCTGAACTGTCATTTAATGTTGGATTACACTGACCATCGTCACTAACTTTATTTTGGTACATTTTTTTAACATTTCCAAAACATTTTAACACCTGGGCTACATATTTCTCCCAAAATATATGGTAATTTTTACTTTTATCAGTAAGTGAAAGTTTGTCTGATCATTTAGTACATACTGATGGAGATATGGGACTGTAAAACCAGCTCAGGTTTCATTCATCAGCGTCACCAATCAGTGACTGACGTACTGCTGCTTCTGGCTTGGCGAACGTCCACCATTATTAGTCTTGTGTCCTCTGGTTCAAGGACGAACTCGCTTTGTTTAGACCAATCAAACCCCTCCAGGGCTTCAGTAATGAGGACTTTCCTCAGGCCATCAGGCAGAAGTAGGATGCTGCACAGGAGAGAGGAGACATATTGGCAATACGGCCGTGAACAGCAGCATTATAACGTCCACCAGCCCACTCACACTCTCCTCACTCCCACTCTGCGTTCACACCGAAATGCTGCAGCTCCAAATTAGTGACCTTTTCAGCTTGGGTAAACTGGGGCAATCTGTAAAGAACAAAGGCAGATTAATCAATTAATGAGCAATAAATATGTTTGGAGCGGTAAAAAAGCATTAAGTCTGGAAACAGTCTCTTCATAAGTGATGCAGATTAATGATGAAATGAACAGTAATTAATGAAAAAGGAACTGAATGGTGATAAAAGGTTCATTTCCCAGTGTTTATATTTTCTGATATATATATATGTCTGATTTTGGTCCTTATACTCTCTAATTACAGCACATATTTATTCAGGTCATCGGGGCAGGTGCATCTTTGTTTCCTGTGAATTTCCTCTGTGCCGATGAGCGGAGTGACAGATTGAACACACACTAGTCCTGATGACAGTGTTTTATCACTCACGTCTTCCTGGAATAACAATCACATTCGATATCTTGAAGTTGTCGTTATTTATGACTCTGTTGTGACCAAGGAACAAGAACACAGGTATTCACAAATCATCTCGTCCTCTAAGAGCAGCTGCCAATATGGAGGGTGACATTCAGAAAGTGACACCTTCTGCGTCCAGAGCCACTAGATCAACTACTTCCTACTTAAACCAGGCAGAAATTAAAGAGATTTGACCACAGGTTTACCAAATAATTGGCGCCGATACGACATTTCAGAAACAATCATTAATGCAGAAGTTAATCTCTGATAGTGGTCACCAGGGTAACACCTCTATTTCTTAGAGGACGTCATCCATAAACCAGATGATAAAATGTCCCATCAGTGAGCAGTGTCCTCCAACTTGTAGACTCTGTTATTTTTTATTTATAAATGCATTTAGTTGTTTAGTCAGTTCAAATAAAATCTAAGATTATTCATTTAGAACAACATCTTTTTTTGTTTTCCGTCCCCTATTGGCCAATTGATCGACTCTTTCCTGCTCCAAACTCCCGATCGTTATTCTATTGGCTATCGGTCGACCTCTATACCAAAGTGCATTTAGACCAGATCCAAATTGGTGATCACCGATAGACCTTAATAACAGCAGCAACACAATAACAAACAGAAGTTATTACAGAGAACACAGAAAATGAAAATGATAATATAATATAAAATATAACAGTGAAAGATAAAGTAAACGATTTAATGCTCCACCTGAAGCATCAGTCAGTTTGTGGTCGTGTCCCGCAGTGCGGCGTCCGTAACATCGGCTTATTTTATTCCACTGTCTAAAAACTGTGACTGACACAGGCACAGAGGATTTCTAAAAAACGATTTGGTTTGCAGCGCCGGGCTCTGCCTCATCTCCCTGATGGAGGCAGCTCACACTGAGGATGGGCACAGAGGATTGTCTCGACCTGTTTACGTTCACACTGGTCGGAGAGAGACTAAGATTATAATGAATCTTGGCTCTGACAGGATTTTTTTTACCACAGTTAGTAACAAATGTGTTCAATTGTGATACACAACATTGTGAGCACACGTCTATAAATAACAAGAGTTGATCCAGGTTAAATATTCAGTCACTCATAACAGAAAATTAATGACTTTTTTGCTTAAAATGGCTTAAACAATCAAAATAGCTGCTCATTAATCTTCTTTAAATGATTGATTGCTTATGCAGACACCAAATGGTCCGAGGGTCTGAGTTTTTTTTTATACCTGTTCATGAAGCCTTATGAGACATTTCGTCAGTAGAAACATAAAGGACAAGATGGAGGACAACAACAACAACAACAGTTCTTGACATGGTGTTTCACACTCGGGCGCCTTGAGCTTTTCATTCTGGTCAAAGAGGTTCGATTGGCGTGGACGAGCAGGATGGAGCTGTGTTCACAGAGCAGCCTCTCGAGCGTGTTTGACAATATGTTCCTCTCTTTGCTTTAATTAGAACATCAAAGGTCGGAGCCACAGCAGACGCTTCAATAGCCAGGTGCTGTTATGTCATGCAGGAATGTACTGAGAGTTTTTTAACACACTGCACTGATCCAGACTGAAGCTGCTGCTGCAGCTCAGAGCTGGAAGTGGATTTTTTTTTTTTTTTCATCTGCAGCGAGCAAACGTTCGACGATTTTTTTTGTCACTTTTGCGCAGACGAATCAGACCATCCGCTTGAAGTCCCACATGCACCGTCTCAGAATGAAGTGACCTCCTTTTGGGCTGAACTAGTTTCAAACAGGATGGATCCACGGCTCTTATTGCATTCATTAAAACGTATAGGAAGGAAACAGCATCGGATGAGTCCTGTTGTTCTGTCGTCGTCGCTGCCGCCTCTCCCCAAGTAGACGTGTCAATCGCGATCGCGAGCAGGCCGAGCTCTAATTGAAAGTCGACGTGCAGAGAAAAAGTGCGTTTGTATAGAATCTTTTGAAAGCCCTAGTTTTTCACGCTACCATCTGTCTGTCCACACGCTTTTCACTGTTTAATCAGAGCAATATGAAGCCAGGAGATTTGATCCCCCTGGAGATATACATCCTCCGAGGCTTCTGGGAAGTCACTGAGTGGCTTTCTAGAGCGCCTCGGAAAGTCGTGTCAGCCCGGTTTCTCAATAAAAGGGGGGTTTTCTGTCACTTTTGAGGCATTTTGTCTTAGAAAAACAGGCCCCTGTAAAACGACAACATTATTTAAGTGCTCATCCTCTATGTGGTTCGGGCGTCTCACATCCATACATCCGTCCGTCCTCATCCACAGGGAAGCAAGTTTTTCCTCAGCCCAGTCATCCATACAACTTCCTCTCCCCTCTGCTTCCTTGTTCTTGTCCGGCCTATCCCTTTGAAATTAGTTGCAGGAGTAATCCTTTAATCAGAGTGTCTCGCTGGGATTACCACAGAGGGCAGCCTCAGTTACTGCCCTCCACCACCACTGGCAATTGTTGAGCCTGCTGTACACTAATGTGACCTTTCCCTCTCCAACAACACGGTGTTTTGTGCCAGGAAACCATTAGACAGGAACTAATTTCTTTTTTGTAAAACGAGCCTCTTAATGTCAGGTGATTAGGATGACGGATGGATGATGAATGTAACTGACTCTGAACGCACCACGTAACATTTAGACACATTAAATTAGTTCACAGAAGATAAAACTCTAACCTTAGTATCAAGTGTCGAGCTGTAATTTAATTAGTGTGTCAACAGGAAATGGATCAGCAGCTATTTTTTTTATAATCAATAAATAGTTACCTGTTCAATGGTCACTTTTCCAATAAACATCATCGAACTTTCACTGCTCCCAGGTCAGGTTTTTTCTTTGTCATATGTCTCATATAAACCTTCTCAGTTTCTTTCATTGACTCTATCACTCTAATCAAAACAATATAATAATTAGCTACAGTCCTAATTAATCTTATAAATCATATATAGAGTTATAAAAAAAAAAATCTTCTTGAGAAACTCTATTGAATATGCAGGTGAACTGTTGGTGATCGAGTTGAATTGTGGGTAATCTAGGAGCCAGAAAAACAAAAACAAACGATTACTGTGATGCTGCTGCATTAATATTGATTGATATTGATCCTTGAGTCTCACAGTGTGACTGTGGTCGGGTGCATTGATTAACTGGTGGATATTTCCCTCACTGCTTTGTTTGCATTATTTAGTCTGATTTTTGCCTATTTGCTGTTTCCTTCTTCTACACGTTGTTGTGTTCAGAGTTGATCACCAGATGGTCAGTTGCTCCGATCTGAAATAGCTCAACAACCATTAGATGCACTGCTGTTTCAGAAACAACTGAAACTGATGATTTCTCAGTGTTTCATCCAGTCAGCGCCACCATAATATTTACATTTTTAGAGATGTCGATACATCCAAAAGGAATAACCCATGAAAATTTGGAGCAGACCTTTATGTCTCCATCAGGATGAAGTTTTGTCCTATGATCTTTTATAACACACCATCATCAGGTCGAAATTTTAATCTTGATATAATCATTGTGAATATATTCAGTATCTAGGTTTACTTAGCTTCACATTAAACCTCTCTGTGCTGCTGTCAAAGCTGCTCACTTCCCCAGCAGCAGCAGCAGCAGCAGCAGGGAGCTCACAGGGAAACACTGAGGACGGTCCGTCACTGTACTCACATAAACTCAGTCATGAGTGTTTTAGAGTCTCCTGTTCAGCCGCGCTGTGGGAGGAAGGCAGAGCACCCAGAGGGAAACCATGCAAATACAAAGAGAATATGCAAAACTTTACACAGATACGACCACGACTTAAAACTACAGACCTGCCAGTGCTGCTATAACACACCACTACACTACCTCAATAAGGCGGACATGGTATGATTTATATGTCCAGATCTGATCCAGGTATAGATTTTATTTATGAGCGCCACAAAACGTCAGTGTGATTTTCATTAAATTATTTTTGAAGGTTTGATATCAGCTGTTATAAAGCAGCAGACAGTAAAGACGGGACATGTGTGTCACATATAAACTCTTCTGTTCAGGAATCGTCAGGTGGCTCGTCTCTCCGTTACAAAGCCTCAAACTCTGGACTGTAAAGAAAAAGGAGAATCACCGTCTTTCCAGCAGTGGCTCACATTGAAGTCTCTAAAAACAGGCGCCTTAATTAATTTCAACTCTGGAGAGGCCCCATTTTTGGAAGTGCAGTGACCTTCAAAAAAGTGTGCAGTGTCCTCCTTTTTTCCTCTCGGCGCATTATGGATATAGACACTTCTGCAGAAAACCTTTACCAGCCTGCCAATGCTGCCAAGCACCGGGGCGTGTTTGTTCACACAAGGTGCCCATAATTCAAATGATGAGTCATATGATTGTGGCAGATGAACTCAATGCAAAGCAGTTCAGATCACAGTATAGTCCAGAATCCCAACCTGTAAGCGCAGCAACAGGATTGTTAACGTCCACTATATACTGTGTATATAATGTCCACTATAGAGCTACAGCTAATGATCGTCCATGTTTAGGATTAATCTGCTCAACGATGAAAAATCCTTTACACGCAGAAAGTGTTTTGAGTTAACAGTTGAAGGTTTGTGGCCTCAAGGTGGAACGGGAGGAAACTGTGTGTGTCCGAGAGGGACAAGGGTCCATCCTCTGTTCGTTTAATTGGCGTTTGTGTCTCACAGTTTAATGATGTCATAGAAGGTCACCACCTTAGATGTAGGTTGATTCTCCGTGGACAACTAACATCCACCGCTAAGATTAGACAAACTGCTCAGTGTGATGTATGAAGGACAAGTTAAAATTAATATAATGCAAAATAGATGCATTTTGCAGATTAAAAAAACAATATTTTTGTTTTATTTACTTAGTTTTTCATGTGTTATTTTGTTATTTTTGTACTTCCACATTTCTGTGGATTATTCATTTATGTATTTCTGTGTCCTTATGCTAATTAGGCGGTCTGAACATCAGTCTAATTCCTGATTCCCAATGAAGTGATTCATCATTTGGGCAAAAAAGGCAAGCCCATCACAGTAGTAACACTTGTAGAATAGAACTAAATTATTCAGTTCACCAAAAACCAAAAAAAAAAACCTAATTATTGCTTGTCTAGTGTGATGAACCTAAAAATATAATAAAAGATCAAAGGTAACATCATCATCATCATCACTTGTGGTGTGTAAAGGCAACATCTCATAGATTTGATTAAACAAGAATAAAGTGGCTTTAGTTGCATGAAACTACATTTTAGTTATGAACAAAAGACACAAATGTGAATAAAACTAATAAAACAAGGTCCAAAACTAAAACTGAACCGCTGCTGGAAAACACCAAAAATATCAGCATACTGGCAGATTTCTATTATTGTTATTACTTAGTATAAGGATTTGAAACTTAATTCAAGTTTGTTAAGTATTACAGGGTGGAGGTTTTTTATTTATTGAGCCGAGGTTTCACAACAGCTGTTTTCTGTGCTAGTAACACAGGGAGTGGTTCACAATCAGCAGCGTTTCATCCTCTAAGCACTTTAATACTCTGTTAAAACAGATGGTCAGGAGATCAAGGCAGCACGTCCAGGCTCGTCCCTTTTGACAGTCTTGAAAGAAATCTTTGACTTCAACAAGCTGGAAAAACATGACAGAACACTGAGTAATGATGAAGGAGTTTGAAGATGACGAGCAGGACGGTAGACGTTTTCTGAACTGATGACGTTATCGATTTCTTTTATTGCTGACAAATCACAAGAAACACCAACAAACAATGAAATGATACAAACATATAGAAATGTAAATGCAACATAAATGTTCCTGTATCCATATAAACTACATTGACTTTTAAACCCACAGTTTATAATATCAACATATGTTGACATGTATTATGTAACATGTTTACAATATAACCATGAACAAAGGCCTACATAATCACAGTTCTCATAGTGCTGCATATATACTGTATGTCATGATATAGATTTCTAGTAGGATCCATTAACATATTTTATACATATAGAAATGTGACATACCTATATTCTGCTGTGCACCACACCCACGACAGAAAATAGTTTCCAACAGAAACATTTACTTTGAACGAGTTGAAACTGGATCAGCGACTACAGTGGCCTTTCAGTTCCAAATAGTACCTGTGACACTTTGTGACCTCTCCTTTCAGGGCGATAGTGCCAGAGGCTCATGGGTATTTAAGAACATAGATTTGTCCGTCATGGTGATTTCTGTGAAACAAAGTTTAAATAATTTTTAAAATGTAGAGGTCGTGACATGAACCTGTTTCATATGAGATGCTGTTTCAGTAAAGTTTTGAGATGATGTGACAAAATCATCTGGTGTCATCCAGAAGAACAGGATTTCTATTCACAGACAAACATCTGTTCATTTGTATGTTGTGTAGTTTGAATAGGGAGTTGGTTCTGTGTTGCTGCAGCTCTATTGTCTCATCACACGCACACACCAACACACAGATAAACAGTGTTGTTTATGAGGAACTGACGGAGCTCGTAGAGTCTGTGGTTCAGGTCAGGACTTGATGTGTCGTTCCTATATAGGCTCGCACCGATCCACCACTGATCCAGCTGGTACGTTACATAACTCTGCCTGGAGGCCGTTGTGCCGAGCTGCACAGGGTCTGCTCAAAAAACCTCAGGAGGGTGTTACATGCTAGTTCTTCTGTGGAGGCTGAGTGAAGGCTGGAGGCTTCTCTGGAAACTCTCCACACTCCAACAACAACAAAAACAGATATTCAGACAAAGCTCCACGCTGCACATGTGTCACCTCTGAGTCTCCGGCTGCTGCTGCTGCTGCTGCTGCGTCGTGCCGTTGAAGCAGCAGAGCAAAGCAGCCGTCAGTCAGTCAGTCAGTCCTGTATCTACTGTATAGGCTGCTCTAGGAGTTGTGCGTCTGTGGAGGGTTTTCTAATTTTATGACAGATTAGACACGCCTCTGTGCAGCCGACAGTGTGCACTTCATCGTAAGTGGAACACGGCGTTTGCAAATGCATACAGCCGCAGCAGCAGCAGCAGCACTCTGTGACGTGAGCAGTCACAGTCGCTCCATCATTTCCACGCCGTTTGATGTGCACAGTGTTACATCAGCAGCAGAGCTCAGAAAACATCCCGGGGTGCACTTAAGGTGGAATTTGCTGAGAGGGCAAAAACACCACACACCACTTTTTTGTTTGTTGGTTTGTTTGTTTGTTGGTTTTGCATCTGCCGGTTTTCAGCTGGTGGCCAGTCAGGCTGCTCAGATTGGACCGTTAACCGCCAGTGAGACGACAGTTACAGAACCATTGTTATTATCACACAAAGCCGTGCGCTACAACACCCGCTCTGGTTCTGCTTCATTTGATGCTCGAATACAGTGTTTACATGAAAACAGTCATTTTGTCTGCAGTTGATACTGGAAACATCTCGGGCTGCGTCGCTGTGAAAGAAAGTCTTGTGATAAGATCGACGCTCTATTTTTTTAAATTCTGCCAACAAACCCAATGAAAAGAACAAAACCAACAATGAATCGATGCCACTAACAAGTATTGTGTGATTCCTCTGAGCCATCGAGCTCCATTGTTGTGCAGAAACACAACAGTGAGCCGCTGATGTTGCACTGGATCGTTCTCCATCGTCATCACAAACACGCTGTAGTTTATTTTGAATCAGTCCCACGTTCAGCTGCAAGATGCACAAAACTCGATGCACGCTCAAAGACAGAACATATTTCTGGACGCTGTTGTCGTGACGATTTTAACGCCGTGTGAGTGTTTGTAGAGCAACAGAGTCCTCAAACCTACAACAACCACAGAGGTCGTTCTCTGACGACCCACATGAGTGTTTCCTGAAATACTACGCCTACATCGCTGCACACAATGGACCTGATGGTTACCATAATAAACACAATGACTGCACCGGCATATCGATCATCACTATGGTTACGCCGGGCACAAAACTACTTTGACAATGTCCAGCGTTTGATCGACTCATTCAACAACCACATCCTCCTCTTAATGTGGATTTTCGCACTTTTTATACTATGTCACCGCACTTCTCCCTCCGTAAAAACTATGACATCATAATAAGCTGCTGAACAATCGACCAATGGGCTCTTCTTTTACTGAAGGATATGGTTCAGTTTCACAAATCTGAACTGTCAGTCGTGCGACACCATCCCTTTTGAAGTATTAATCTCACCAGAGGCAGAAATGCAGCAAAGTAGCTACAACTTGCAAAACGTGTACGATGTCAAGAGTAGCGTTTATGTACAACTGACAGCCGTAAACATGATGCAAAGCCATCAAAACGTTGGACTTCAACAAAGGAGACGGGTGTTTATTTCCTGTTTCACACTGTCAACGTCAGTTTCTTTGAACCATAATTGCTTCCCTAACTGTGGCCTTAAGATTTTCCTTTTTGTAACCATGACAACGAAGCTCCGTAAGTCAACAACATTTCATATAACCGAACCTTTACCATGAAATGTCGGAGCAGAAAACAAATGTGTTCTCACATCGACCTTGAGAGATGCTGGCATCCAAGTCCTGCATCAGAAAGCACCTTCACATCAGATTGATCCATGAATATTGGAGATTTTACTGCACCTTTCGTATTGATTGGTGTTTTACAGATGAGTGACAAGCTGTAAAATATAAACTGCAAAGCAAAACGAGATTAAAGCACATTAGGAATAAAAAATTAGAATGTAAAACAAAACCAATGAACACATTTTAATAACAATGATACAAATGAAACAGAATAGATCATTTAAAAACATGAATATTATAGAATAGATAATGGCCATAAAACATTCAAATACCCAGGATTAAAGATGTGGGTTTTAAGTCTCTGTTCAAACATATCAGCTGTTCTCAGATCAGGCAGACTGCTACACGCTCGGGGGATAAATATGTGTACGCTGGTCTGACACTCACACACTCTTTCCACACATTTTAGTTTTTTTTTAAATACCACTTTGCGTGTGGGAAACAGTGGCGTGAATAGATCTGGTCTCTGCTGCTCTGCTGCTGTAAATACCAGAACAACAAATGTTCCTTAATCCTCGGCTTGAAATACCCCACCACCATAAATACAGCATTTACTTCGGTTTGATTAACATTTGCTATAAAAACTAGAGCGGCTAGCTGTTTTAGAAAAGAAGGAAGCGTTTTTTAGTGATTTGCATTTTTAACAGGAAGGAGAAATGTCTTCAAACAGATACAAATCAGTTATTGCAGTTGAATCTTTGATACTTTGTCTGTTTCTATCCACAGGTTTTTTTTTGTTTGTTTTTTAACTTTCATTCTGAAATCTAGCTTGAAATAAAAAAAACAGAAGATTTTATCCTTGGTTAGATTGTAAAAGATCTAATAAAGGCTTATTTAGATGCAGCATCAGTGGATTCCTGCCACTCACCATTAGATGCCAGGAAGCCCGGCAACAGACTAAAGCACCACATGGTGTGTGTGGACTGAGGAGACAAATTAATTCATCAAAGTCATTTGAAAGCCATCTTAAGGGAGCAGCAGCAGCAGCAGCAGCAGCAGCATCGGCTCGCCATGATTTAAGGGTAATGGGCTCTCATCGTGTTATGTAATCCTGCTCTGCCCTCTTGAGAAATACAGCGTTCACATAACAGTGGATGGTGGAAACACACTAAATCAAAAAAAAAAAATAGAGTTAATGTGAGTCTGGAAATAGCCAGGAGGATTTTCTCTGTGTTTCCAGAAAAGGCTCATGCATGCACGTCTTCCAGGTTTTTTTTTTTTTTTTTCTGGGTTTTTTTTTCTGATAGTGAGGGATTGCCCAGTGCTGGGGACGGTGCCCATAGTGGATCCACACTTTCACCTCCACTTGGCTCAGGAAAGCCTCAATATTTAGAAAAAAAAAAAAAAAACCAAAGAGGGAGCTCGTTCTGTGGGTTTGGCAACAGGACGACTGACACCATTGACTGTCAGTCACTTGCCTTCTGCGTTGCTATGGAAACAACCTTGTTGCTCGACTCCGGGGCTAATTCTGTAGAAAAGAAAAAGGAGAAAAAAAGAAAAAAAAAGATTGTAGAAAGCAATGGTGGAAAGAAAAAATAGAAATAAATAAATAAATAAAAACATGGCTGCATGCATGAGTCATCTGCTAACACATACACTCAGAGTGCGAGCAGCCTGTCAAAGCTCCCTGTGCGATTGTAGCTAAACACAGAGACCACACGAGAGAACAAAAGCAGCAGCAGACGGAGTTCAGGCCGACGGGAGGAGGCAGAAATCACCGCTGACTCAAACACATCCACATATTCAGCTCCAAACTTTATATCAGCAGCGCTGCAGGTACATTTATAACCGAGGTCCACCACCACCACCAGCAGCAGCAGCAGCAGCAGCAGCAGGAGTGGAGGTGAAATATCACACTGACAGTTTTATATCAGAGCAGCATCATCATCTTCTTCTGGTTTTTGGACTGAAACAATTTGAAGGCGTCATCTCAGACTCAGGGGAGCAGGGATTTAAAAAAAAATAAAGATAAATCAAAAACGTGTTTCTGCTGTGTTTTTTTTCCCACCACATTTTCACACATGAGAGTGGGAGTATACTACAAACACCTCCACTGATGAGTAGCTACTGCCTCAGTTTGTACGTGACTAAAGCTTTTTTTTTTTTTCTGCATTGCTCCTCTGGAGTTTTTAGCTTTAACCCAGCAGCTGTCGGTAGCTTAGTGTGTTTTCTGTCATTAGGAGTAGTTTAGGTCACGCTTACAAGGGGAAATACAAATCAATGGAGAAAGACCGAAAATGGTAAATAATAATGAAAATAAACAGTTTTTTTTTAAAGAAAGAGTAAATAAACAAAACAATGATAAGTAAACGGAAGGTGTATGTGAGATTCATCAAGATTTGTTTAAGTGACTTCTTCCAAGAAAAACAGAAACAGGATGTGAACAACTTCATGGCCGACCGTCTCCTTTTAGATGCAATAAACTCTTTCAGGATGTTGTTTGTTTCATCCTGTGAAAACATCCTGGGCCCTTTTAACCAGAGGAGAAAACAGCAGAGTAGTAGTACACAATTTCCTTTGGACAAATCAAATCTTCTCTAAACCAACCGTCTGGGCAAAGCACATTTCATTCATTTACAGGTTTAAAATGTGAAGTATTCACATCACAAAACAAAGTGATAAAGAAAAGAGCACTTTTATCAGTCGATACCTGCAGACTGGTGTTGCTATAAATAAATACAGTAGCACATATTTGTCCTTTACCAAATGTTAAGGTCACCAGTGGTGTGTGCGTTTCAGCCTACAGGGGAGAGACACAACAAGAGGAGAACAAGACGATTCAAAGCCGAAGTCATGTCAGACATTTTACCTTAGAAACTGGACATTGATCAGTTTTGTTTTATTATTTGAGCTGTGTACCTGAGTGTACCCTGTGTATGTTATTAACAGACATCTCTCTGTTCATTTAAATTAAGAGACGGGCATAATAAAAAGCCTCAGAAGACAAATAAAGACCGTGTCTTTAACCCTCTAACCCTATGAAAGGAGCATCTCTTCTGCTGGTTATCTTGATAACCAGTCTAACCAGAACTGGACCAGAACTGGACCAGTGCGGGTCATTTGGTCCAGTGAGTTGTGTTGTTGCAGTGTGTGATGGTGTGAAGTGAGATTAAGCTTTCCTTTAATCCTCCTCCGCTCCACATGACCTCACTGTGATTCACGAGCCACCAGGAGCCGCCATTGGTGCTCGGTGCTTCTCCAGTGTGACCTGCAGCCAATCAGAGCTCCTCGGCTCAGCATCCACCCCCACCAGGCTGCTGGTGGTGGAGCGAGAGAGAGAGAGAGAGAGAGGGGTGTGTGTGTGTGTGTGTGTGTGTGTGTGTGTGTGTGCACGGAGGGTTTCTATGAATGGAAACACTGGTGATGAGCAAACCCAAATACTGACAGTTAGACCCTCCCCACCCCTCAGCTCTCATCTCCATCTTCTTCCCTCATCCTGTTCTGTTCTTTTCTGTTCTTTTCTGTTCTATTCTGTTCTGTTCTATTCTGTTCTATTCTGTTCTATTCTGTTCTATTCTGTTCTATTCTGTTCTGTATTCTGCTCTTTAACCTTCATTTTAACCCAGGAACACACTGAGTTAAAGACCTTGTTTAGCCGAGCAAACAAAGAAGTTAAAAGGTCCTTGACACAAAAAAACATTGAGTTGTTAAATTAAAGTGTCTGGAGGGGCGGTGTTTAGCTCAGTTGGTAGAGCACCTGCCCCATGTGTTGAGACTACAGTCCTCACTGCAGGCGGTCCCGGTTCGAAACCCGCGTCGAGCGGCCCTATCCTGCGTATCATCCCCCCTCTCTCTGCCTCCCATTTCCTGTCTCTCTCTCAACTGTCCTGTCCATTAAAGGCGAAAAAGCCCCAAAAATATACTTTAAAAAATAATAATAAAAAAATGTTCCCTGCCTATGGCACCTTGGTTGAAGCGTGTGTATGTGCATGTATCATCAGAACAGACATGTCCTGTGATTTTCAGCCTCCTTTCATATTTAATAGAGGAGGGACAATACCTGAAAGTAATAATTTCAGTTATCAGTATGGTAGAAGCTAAAAACATACTATTTCCATGAAGAGTGGAAAACACAGTTTTGTTTTACTAATGTAAATAATTTATGTTACTTATGTCATTAACATGAGTAGCTCTCGGCCATTGTCATTTTGTAAAAGTAGCTCCCAGAGGAAAAAAGGTTGGAGGCCCCTGATATAAACATTATAGAATAAATAAAACCCCTAACGATGTGACAGTGTGACGTTATTCAAGATTTAAAGAGCCCTGAGGATAAATGTGAGGAGAGTAAAGTAAATTTACTCCAGTATTGTACCCTGAGAGGGATTTTTTATTTATTTATCGGACATGAAATACTTTGCGGAATAATTTGCATTAACAGGTATGAACAAATTCTGTAAACAGATTAAACAGGAAATGGAAAGTACAGTCTGAATAATCTGTCACAGGTCAAACTAAACACAATCCAGTGGGAAACTGGAAAAATTAGTTTTCAATTTGAATTTTGTTTTGAGTCCTGATTAAAATGAACTGAGAGTTTTCTGGGGGGTTTCTCCTGCTGCTCCATGTTTGGTTTTAACGTCACGACGCTTCATGACAGGAGATCAGAGACAAACTTTGGTCCTAAACCTATAACGTCTAAATTAAATCAGTGCTGTCGAAACAGTTTGTCTGTTCAAAGTGACTGAAGAAATCCCTTCCTAATGCCACTCCAGGGTAGGAAACTAGTATATAGCTTTATTCTGCATTCAGATCGACGTCTGAAGAGAAACGCCGCCCTTTGATTCGGGGTCGTTCTGTGATGTGACAGTTCGGTTCATGCACAGTTGTTACATAATTTGTCTTGACAGAGCCCTTTTAAGAAGTAGAACAAGATATTTCTCCGATACAGCTGCCACATTTTCTCAAGGAGACGTTTACACAGGAGGTTACTATGGTTACTGCTTTATGGGGGCATGCTTTAACTACTCTGTTCCCAATGCATGTAGCCCTTGACCCAGTTCGAGGACAAAATCAAGGACCTGATGGCAAAAAAGTAGTTTGTAAAGGAGGGAGAGGAGATCCACAGAAAAACTCTGAATGAAAAGCAGCAGAGAGCGTCGCTCTGAGCTGCTGCTGGAAGACACAAGCAGAGGTTTTTCAGCCATCAAACAACAGACATGCACTTCAATCAAAAAACAAAAATCCCCCCAAAAATCCCATTTCACAAAAGCAGTTTTCATGCAAGAGCCTGTTTTATTTTTATTTTTAGAAATGATTGCCATTTACAAGTTGTATATTATATAAATGTTTTTACAGCGCTCTTTTAGATTTGGTTTGATTCATGAAACATGTCGAAATGAACCAAAAAAGAAATTATCTAATTTTGCAAATTACTAGTTGCATGTTGCAGATTTTTGTAAAAAAAAAAAAAAAAAAAAAAACCAGTCCCAGACCGGATTTTCCACTGAGGCACAGTCCAGTCGTCTTCAGTTTCCCTCCTACCTTCTTTGGTCCTACGTGGTCCACAACTAAAGTCCAACTCGTTTTTAAGAGCAGGTTGTTGTCACGCTGCTCAGCCCCTCAACCATGGAGTCGTCTGAAAATCTCTGCAGGCGTCAGGACTCAAACTTCAGCCTGTCTGTCTGTGTCAGGTTGTCAGTAATAAAAGGAGGTGATGTTTCGTCTACCTGCGTCTTCTGGAGCTTCTGTCTCAGCAGGATGAGTTCAAATGTGTGAAAGGCCTTAGAGAAACCAGAGACAATGACTGATCCTTGAGCTTCCTACTCTGTCCAGGTGAGACAGGTCTTGTTGAAGCAGGTGGGCGACGTCCTCTATAGGAGAGGAGTCACCTGAAGTGGACTTTTCCTACTTCAGTTTGCCTCTTTAAAAAGACATCAGGCAGCACTTACATGTGTTTGTGTGGAGCTGTTAGTTTATTTGTTATTTGGACCAAATTTTATATTCATGCACAAAATAACGACAAGCCAAACCTGAGCTGCACCAGCTCCACCTGTACTGACACAATCAGCATAAATGCTTATTGATATAAAAAATAGAAACCCACCTAAATATCATTAAATAGATTGCATATTAATACTAGTAGATTGGGTCTTAGTGCATCACTGACTCACTCTGTATTGTTGAATTTTGCAGAAATTAGTTTTGACGTGACGTGGAGAAACTGCGTCAAATTGTCTGCATATACACAGAGTCAGGATGGAAATGAGTAATTTGTTTAACTATTTCTGTGGAGACGATCGTCAGTAAAGTTATTTGTAGTTTCTGTTGTTGCCATGGAGAGAGGAAAAGGTCCACTGTGTTTTAATTTCATTTCCAACACTCAGAGAAGAAGAAGAAAAGAGCCAAATTATAACTATAGATATGAGAAGTGAACAATTCAGTTGTTTGTTCACATTAGTAAAAGCAAAGTAAGTTGATTTACATGGCAGGTTTCACTTTAAAGGAAGTGTTGCGTTGTCAGTGTGTAGGCTACACACATGGTTTAAGAAATGGGACTTGAAATGCAATAAATACAACAAAAATGTTATATAATAAGGCCAGGAAAAAAGAATATTCTTGTGTTTTCTTGAAAAAGACCTTTATTTTGAAATGCTGGACTTTTCTAAAAACAGGGATTTTTTGTGTTTTGACAGAAAGTTTCATAATTGTTTTATTTTATAAACTTTACACTCAGCACAGTGGCTCTGTGCCTTTTTCTTTTTCTTTTTTTGCTTTCTGCATTTTAACTCTGGGAACAGAAACAGATCATTTACACTTCCTCTGCAGTTGCACTTAAGTTAATGCACACCTCCTCTCGCCCATTACACAACACAGGGAACAAATGGTTACATCCAAAAACCCAAAAACTGTTTCACCAACTTTTTTTATCTTAAATCCTGTGAATCGTTGAAAAATAACCAACATGTTGTCTTTGTGTTGATTAAAGTCATGCCATTTAAAGTAAAAGCCTCAGAGCTGCCGTCTCGGTGTTAAACTGTCCCAGTCTCGTACTCAGCCACCCTCAGTTCACTCATCTGGTTAAATTAAACAGTTTCCAGTTTGCAATTTGCGGCGTCTTATTGTTGCTCTGGATGTTTTACAGTGTGTCACTGAGGATTCAGCTGCCTCACAGCTACGTTTTAAATTAATTAGCAGGGTTTCTATGTGTGGTTGCATAAATTAAAATACTGTATTAAGACGAAACAGAAAGACCAATGAAACAGGAAGACAGTGGTGTTCAGAGGGTGAATCTTTTACTGCTGGATTTTGTGTAACGAATAAAGGATTTGGACTCTGATCACTTTTGTCCAGGACAGACAGGAATAAATAATTTGATTGATTTTTGATTTTGATTGGAAGCGAGCTCCGGCCCTCACCTCGGCACTAAGAAGCCATTACGTCAACGTCAGCTCAGTCCAGGCTTAACTTAATTTGATTGTGATGGAGAGCATCCAGAAGTTGGGTTGCCATGGTTACCTGCATCTGGAGGTGGCCTAGTTATCTCAGTGACTCATGTGCAGCAGGACTTCAGTCCTTCAAACGACCCCTTCTTCCTCCTCCTTCCTCCTCCTCCTCCTCCTCCTCCTCCTCCTGCTTCCCACTGCACCCTAAACCTGAAGAGGAGAGGAGAGACACACAGCTGTGGCCAGATGTGGTGAAGTTGAGCTCGTCTGAGACAGCTCCACAACTATTGGATGGATTTTCTCTGGGGGACTCTGAGATTTTTTTAATTCAGTACCAGCAGAGGGTCTCAGAGGTCATGGTTCCCCTGACGACGCATCCTGATGACTCTGCTTCTCATTTGTAGTTTTTGTGTGAAATGTGTTGACAGCTACTTGATGGATGAGTGTGAATTTCAACATCCATGTTGACGCCTCCCTCAGGGATAACTGTAATAACGTAACGGTGACCCCGCTGACTTTTCATCCGCTGACCAATAACGATTTGTCTACGCATCGAAAACACATTTGATCTCCACAGCAGATTATTGTGCCATGATTTTTCATTCATTCATTCATAACCGTGTTGTGTGGTGTCTCTTCTCCTCTCCACAGTAACTGTCCCTGCTCCCTGGCCGCAGCTTTAGCCCGAGCCACAGCGGACAACGTCGTCCAGAGCGACCTCGTCATCCACCACCTTGTTAAGGCGGTAGAAGATGGAGCTGACCCACAACCACGTGAGTCCTCAGAGTGGGCTCAGGAGACTGTGCTCAAACTCACACACACACACAGACACACACACACCAAGAGGCGCAGACAAATTAGGTCTCTCTCTCACTTCATCCAACACACACACACAAACACACGTGCACACACACACACACACATACACACACACACACACATACACACACAGGCATGTAGCCACCAGGGCTTTGTCCCAGTTCTCCCCCGCAGAGCTGCATTAAGTGGTATTTGACCACTAGAGGGCAGAAAGCCTGCTCACATCTACAGGGCAGGATTTACTACATCCACCATGAGTCTCATTAAAATGGTGATCAGACTCTGTGTAATCACATTTTTATTACAGTGATTGTGTGCTATAAGAATTAACGACGTTTTCTTAATGTGTTTAATATAAAAACATAAACAATATTGAGTATAAAATACATATAGATTGATTAGATAATGTCGACTTGGTAGCAGTTATTATAGAAAATACAGCGTGCACAGATACATGATTATATTCAGTAGTCGTCTTTTAAAGCTGCACTAATCTGTATTTTTATTTTAACAATTGATCAAAGGATTATGTGTAATCTGTGAGAGGTCACTCATAGTGATGAACTGTGCTTTATTTTAACTTCACACCACATGTTGGAAATATCCACAGCACCAAATGTGTATTAATCCACAGCTGAAAATAGTTCCCAACAAAGGCTCAGTTTGAGGTACATTTGCCATTACATTTACTTGTTCCCCCTTTGTACAAATACTTTTGGCACCTGTCTATAAAGTTTTATGTCTTCAGTTGTGATCAATGGGCTTTGGGCTGAGCGCCACAGGAAGTCGGGGAGTATTGACGGACTAATTCATTGTTGGCTTTGGTCTTTTCATTGGATTTACAACAGTAACAAAAACAAAGAACAGTGCCAGGCAGCCTTGTCCTGTTCAGTCAAATTTAGAGGATATGAAATCTACATAGAGAATTATAGATCATAACGTAACCTTCACTTTCAGCACAAGTCTGGTTGTGTCAATGTCACTGACTATAACACTAGGGCCTATGTGAAAATGACCTTCAAGCCTTCAGGGATAATCACTCTAAATATTCTTACAGATCAGGTCATGGTGGTAAAAAAAAAAGAGGCTTTACTATTTACACAAATACAGAAGAGAAATAAAACTTTGATACAGAGGTGACATCATCTTGTCCCAACATGTTTTTGTGGCAATTTCACTGAGAACTAGTGCATGTCTGTGAATTAATGAACATTTTCAAAAAAGGTTAAAGAAATAATCAGGCTGCACTTGAAAATAAGAATTTTGTTCTTAATTTGCTTGCCTGGGTAAATAAAGGTTAAATAAAAATAATAATTTATTTTTTTAAATCCATTTCAATCAGCTTGATTAAAATTACCGGTAGTCACTTTAAATAAAAAATGGTCAGTGGGTTCACAGGCTCTAGAGGGTTTTAACTGACACCTGGGCATCATCATTATACCTCAAAATGCTACAACCAAAAACTGTTAAATCCTTAAAATTAAACTGATTCATTTTTGTGATAACACACTTTTACATTACACTGTGTTTATACACCGTTTCACACAGGTTTTCCAGTGGCTGTGTGACAGGATTTATCTTAAATCACCTTGTGAAGCTCAAACTGTTCCTCACTGTTTGCCTTCTCGAACTCAGAGCTACTTGTGTTGTGTAACAGCTGATCACATCTCGTTTGATGCTGCCTCGCTGCACCCGGCTGATTTTTTTTCACTTCCTTCAGCTGTTTGCAAGGTGTTATGGGTAACCCTCGATGTCAGAGGCAGTGCTGAAATATCTCCGTTGGGATGGTGGAGCAGGGAGGGGCTGAACATCCAGTTCACGTAGAGAAGTTCAGCTGTGGGCCAGTGTTTGACGTGTATGTACTTTCAGAAGGTGGAGGGGTTGAGAGTGAGGCGAGGAAATAGGACACTAAAGCTCCATGTGTTTCTCACCCTCTCTCCCTCGATACCTCGGTTGGGAGAGAGCGGTGAGAGACAAGACAACGGCAAAGACAGGAGAGACAGTTACACCTGCAGCTAACATTAGTAGGTCAAGCCCATGCGCTCACAGTCTGCGCCTTGGTTAAAACCGAGAGCTGCAGCTTTGATGGCGCCTCTGGGCTCGGCTCTGCTCCACTCACTTCTCCAACCCAGCGCAATATCTCAATGAGGGTTTCTTTCATCTGCCTTTCTGGAAAAGTATAACACCTCCTTGGGGCTTTTACGATCCACAATGCCATGATTTCCACTGGGGGACGGGGGGACGTTTCACAGTTTGATTTTTGACACAGCAGAAAAATTAAACCAAAACTTTTGCAGTTGTTCGTTGGCACACTTATCTGACTGGCCTGTAGAGAAATTTATATTGTATGAATTGTGTTTTCATCTAGTTTTGGAATAGAGATGGAGATGTTGTTTCAATACAGCTGATCAAATGTTACATAAAGCAGTAACGTCAGCGTTGTATCATAGACAGAGCAGATGGCCACAGTCCCTGAACAACCCAGAGAGAGATTATACTGCAACAAGTTCCTATGGCTGTTCTGATCTCTCTTGCTCCTTTTGCTGTTAACTCTGGGTCACCATTGATATTCACTGTCACTGCTCTGCATCTAAACAAACAGACCACACAGATCATTAATCCTGAACAAATTGAGGAAGTTGGAAAGTTTTCAGAGCTGCACAAGGAGTGGTTTGATGTTGAAAGGACAACAGTGGCAAAGTGATGTAAACTCTGAAAAACTCAGAGAAGGCGAGTCAACCTCTGTTCAATAAAAGAAGCAGTGTCTGATTGATTTGGTGTGTTTGTTTGTTAGAGATGGAGGCTGTGAAGCTGGCCCGGGTGGTGTTTAACAGGCTGTTTGAGATGTGCTGCCTCTGGATGAAGGAGTTTCCCTTCCGCCGCCGCCCACAGCCGTACTACGAAACCTCTATCCATGCCATCAAGAACATGAGGCGTAAGATGGAGGACAAGCATGTCATCATCCCGGACTTCAACACACTCTTCAACGTTCAGGTAAACTTGATTTCCCTACATGCCATGCCATGCAAAAAAGCAGGTTAGATGTTACAGTAGCTATTTGTACCTGTTGAAACATAAATCTCATTTGACCTCTTCACCGTTTATTGTCTCTCAGGATCAAGAAGAACAGGCTTTCTTTGCCGTGTTTGATGGTCATGGCGGAGTGGACGCTGCCATTTACGCTGCCAACCACCTCCACGTGAACTTAGTTCGTCAGGAATCCTTCAGCCAGGACCCCTCTGAGGCTCTGTGCAGGGCCTTCAAAGTGACCGACGAACGCTTCGTGAAGAAGGCCTCACGAGAGGTAACCGCGTCGACAAAGAGCCAAACCCTCTAATACTACAGTATAAAGAAATACAGCACTGACCCAGTGTAAACCTGTGGGTGATCCAACTACTACATGCACTACCACATCCATCTATCTGCTTATTTGCAGTCAGATTATTGTGTCAATAGGTTAAGTGAAGTAATCCAGATATGGCTAGCAACATTTTCCTGCCATGCCTGGGAGGTCGCGAGGTGTAACCCTGACAGATGAGCTGTATAATCTCTGCAGCATGTTTCTGAGGTCTCCCATCAGTTGGACGTGCTCATCTGTCTCTAAGGATGAGTCCAGCCTTGTCCTGCTTGTGTCAGCCAGGGTTACAAGGTGATTGGCTGGTAAATCAGAAGCTGTGCCTTCTGGCCAGTACAGTTCAGTGCGATGTATTTCTTACTGCTGACACTGCAGCAATCTGCCTGTCAATCTAATGCTCCATTTCACCCTCAGTCATGAACAGCACTCTGAGATCTTAAACTCCTCGGGGGCAGCACTTGGGGCAGCTACTCACTGCTAACCCTAAGGGAGCAATGTACAGTTTTCTGGCAGAGAACCGTGGCCTCAGACTTGGAAGTGCCGATTATCATCCACCCCAGAGCATGCCAGAGGTCACAGCCTGACAAAGCCAAAAAAAAAACACATTGTCTGTAAGAAGCAGCCCCTGGTTGTGCATTAAAATCCTATCTGTAAAAACCTCTGATATGTGACGAGGGAAAACTCTGGAAGAGGCCAACACCAACTAGAAACCTGTTTGAAAATGGACATAACTCTATCATCTGTTATATTAGGGCTGTATAGCTCAGGGACCCCAGAAAGGGTTGGTGTCTGTGTTGCTTCTGCCGGACAAAGGTTTAACCGTTTTTTGGAGCCTCCTTTCCTGACCTAAGCTTTGTGTGGAAGCCCAAGAACAGTGATACTCTGATAATTAGAGCACACCCTCCAGTTCCACTTTTTAAATATGGAAACCACCACCTTGGTCTGTGAGTCCAAAGGTACTGTCCCTGACCTTCATGCAACATTGAAGAAGTGTGTCAGCCAACACTGGCCAACGATGTTGAGAGCCAACAGCATTTCACGGCCGATCTGAGCTTTTTAACTGTGGGTTTTCTACACAACCATGGTTTGAGGACTTGGGAGAAGCCTTCAAACTCGTCCTTCTCCTCACAGGACATGTTGGTCAGACTCAGGAGTTCATCAGTTCTCCATCCCTGTTGAAGGAAAGCTCAATCACTGCTGTCTCTTCCAAGGTCATTTGATAAATTGCCAAAATTTCCTTGAGGCCAAGTCCTGCTTGAACGCTTCCCCAAACTCCCCAGGCCAAGGTTTGCTTCAGGAGACCTGTTTGCCAACAAAGCCTGAAGACCTTCTTCTTCAGCTTGATGGCTTTCCTCCTTCATTGTTCTCAGGTCCAATAATGCTCTTCTGGAGGTGATGGTCAAAGATCTTGCAGTTTGGGGCTTCAGCCAGGTCCCACTTCAACCTTATGACACATTTGGATGCCTCAGGGGTTACACGCAAACTAATCCAATTCACCACCGGATGGTGATCAGTTTATAACTCTGGTTCTTTCAACTGAGAGTCTGAGACCTGATGATTCGACCACAGAGTTAGAGCTAAGGTGTTCTGGTACCAAATTCGTATAGACCACCTTAGCTTTAACATGGTGTTTGTTATGGCACAGAGATACAGAAACAAGGCGACACTTCGTTTCAGTTCCGACCGGTCTTCCTCCCAATCATCCTGGTTTCTCCAGCATGTAGCATAGTCACACAATCAAGCATTCAGTTGTAAGTTGAATGAATAACTCAAATCCATGTTTGACAAAGCCACGATACATTTTTTGCTTGACTTTTAGGAAACTGATGACCCCGGCGAAGTAGAGGTGGTGCAGTTGTTCTTACTTGATACTATAATATGCATCTGTTTTTGGCAGAACCTGCGTTGTGGCACAACAGGTGTGGTGACGTTCCTGAGGGGCCAGACATTGCATGTGGCCTGGCTGGGAGACTCCCAGGTCATCCTGGTCAGGAGAGGACAGGTCGTGGAGCTGATGAAACCACATAAACCAGACAGAGAGGTAACCGTTTACAAATCCTCATTCAGCATAGGACTCAAATCTACACAATTTATTAAAATGAAGACAAATGAAGTTGTGAATCTCAGGTAATGGCCATTTGTCATGTACTCAACATTTAGGAACATTTGATTTCTAATAATATAAGTTGTAAAAGATTTTATGCTGTTAAAGTTGAAGTTCAATATTCTGGTGGTATAATACTTATTCAGTTTTTGCCCCAAGAGTCAGATGAAAGGATTGATACCACCAGTCTTATATCTGTCTTGTGTGATATGAAGCCACAGCCAGCAGCCAGTTGGCTACAACACTGGAAACCGAGGCAAACAGCTAGTGTGACATGAGGTCGGTGTCTGTATCAATCCTCTTATCTGACTCTGCAGACACGCCAGAGAGCAAGTAGCATTTTTCCTGAAATGTTGAACTATCCCATGAAAGTGTGCAGATATCAGTTTCCATTGGGTACACAAACCAATTAATACACCAAACTCCTTGAGAAATGTTTCCTGTTTAGTAATGATGGTCTTCAAAACATTTTGTCCTGGCATGTCTCCAATGTTATGAGCATTTGATAAACATTTTCAGTAAAAAGTCTTTGATGCAGGTAACATTTGCTGCGTGATATTGCGGGATCTGGTTGTTGTGCACCATGTTACAGTCATCATCATTGTGACCAACCTCTGAGACCAGTTGTGCTTCGTGTCTCTCCACAGGATGAGAAGCAGAGGATTGAGGCTCTGGGAGGTTGTGTGATCTGGTTTGGCACATGGAGGGTCAACGGGAGTCTATCTGTATCCAGAGCAATAGGTAACGGACACTCTGTATACTTCACTGAATTTACCTTAGTTCACCTAACAACTGACAGTTTCACTTGTTTCACCCGACCATTTGCAAAGTGCAGACTTAATTTGGTGGTGCTAACAGACCGACCTGTTGCCCGTCTTCACAGGGGACTCGGAGCACAAACCCTACATCTGTGGTGATGCAGACCACGGTATCTTCCAACTGGACGGCTCAGAAGACTACCTGATCCTGGCCTGCGATGGCTTCTGGGACACAGTGAGTCCGGACGAGGCGGTGCGGGTGGTCCGGGACCACCTCCAGGAGAACGCTGGAGACACCACCATGGTGGCCCACAAGCTAGTGGCCTCGGCCCGCGATGCCGGCTCTAGTGATAACATCACTGTGATAGTGGTCTTCTTGCGGGATCCTCGCTCCCCGCAACCCACCAGCACGGAGGAGGAAGAGGAAGGTGCGGCGGAGGGAGCGGTAGAGGAGGAGGAGGCAGCGGAGGTGGAGGAGGAGGAACAGGAAGAGGAGGAGGGGGAAGACGAGGCAGTTCGGACGGAGCGCGACGGAGGAGAGGGAGGCAGCACTGCGGACATCGGGGGGAAGGGTCGCGGAGGCTGGCCCCTGCAGCAGTGCTCGGCCCCCGCCGACCTCGGCTACGAAGACCGAACGGACTCGTTCACGGACAGAACTAGCCTCGGCTTGCTGGGGCCGTCGCTGGAGGGCCGCATCTCCCTGACCCAGCGCTCGCGGCAGCCCTGCTCCGACTTCTTTAGTCCAGATCTCTTCACAGCCTCCCACGTCTACAAAGAAGAACGCCCGCTGAGGCGCAGGTCCCGTATCCCCTTTCAGGAGTCCAGCATCTCTAGCTTCACGGACCCACTCTGGCCCCAGACAGCCACGCTGCTGGGCCAGGCGGTGAGGCGCAGCCGCAGGTATGGTCACGGTAGTCGCTTATATGGTCGGAGCAGATGGTCAGGCAGATCCAGGGAGCCGTTAGGCCTGTCATCATCTGGCCTCTCGCTGCCCTTCATGCAGCGCAACTTCAACCAGAAGCCTGGAGTGGCAGTGCCTCAACTGCCCTATGATGCCGCCATCTGAAGAGGTGACCCAAACCAAACCATCTCCATTTACTCAGCCCTGGCCCCTGCCCCTAAGCCCACCCACCCACCCCACTCACCCACCCACCCACCTCTGCCTTCAACAACACGTCTTTCTTTGATAGTAGGTAGTTGTGGCTCCTGCAGTTGTTACGTGATTATCGAGTCTCCGTCAGAAGAGTGGTGCTCTCTGTCCTAAACTGAATAATTTCCAAATGGAAGCCGGCCCACTGAGCACACCCTCCTTCTTAATGCTGTAGGTGAAGCATTAAACTGCACCGTCTCCATCATGACCAGTGACCAGTCAATATGAAGCCAGAGCTGGAGATGCAGATGAAGTTCAGACAGAATCTAAAGTAGCATCATTGCTCACTAAGTTCATAGAAACAACAACTGGGGCAAATGAAGACTGAGAAATGTCTGAACAGAAAACGTTGAGTCTATTTTGAGTTGTGTGATCTTGAATGAGGATAAATAAGAAAGTTTAGAGGCAAACAACAGGACCATCCAGGTAAATTTCAAAATCAATGACCTGGACTCCTTGACTAAAGTAGACAAAGGTTTAATAGCATCAAATTTAAATCGAGTCTGAACACTTAAAGTTCAAGTTTAATTTAAATGCTTGGTCGCCCCACACTCTTGGCAGTGTCTTTAGACAGAAATTATGTATTTAGAAGAGGAAGGAAAAGTGTTGTAGGACAAATTTGTTCCACTCTGGTACAAGCAGAAAGAAAAATGTAACGTCACCACTTATTAAGCTTGCAGAAGTAAAACTAAATTGTACTTGGTCAAAACAATGTGGAGACCTGAACTTCACAACTGTCCAAGTCACTCAAAGTGCATCAGTGTGCTGTAATGACACGGCATTAACAAGGTCAGATACTGATCTTAGGTTTAACACAAGCTGACCAATCACAGGTCCTTTTTAGAAACATAAAGTAATAATACATCCTGCAGTTTTTGCTTTGTCATATGCATTTCTTAAAATAAAGATTTTTGAACCTTTGAAGGACCTTAAAGCCATATCAGCAAAGTGGAAGAGGTTGATCACTCAACTTTATTTCTCTTTTCTTCTATTTCATATCACCCAGATGTAGGCCTAAATGCAGAGTGAGGTGACACAAACCTTTTCTTCTTTTCTTTTTTTTTTCAAGACAGCTGTCAAGAATGTCAAGCGACTGAGCGTTACATTAAGCTCTAATGGCCCAGCTTGCCTCTTTGTTCTCTCAGAAATGCTTTGGTGGCAGATGAATAAAGTTCATAGATGAGGCCAGAACAATTGTTGCCCCTGGTTTCTGGTACTGGAGGCACATGATGTTCTGCCCCCTCACATAAAGTCAATGACCCAGCCATTATCCAGCAACAATTTGTCTACAGTTAAAAGCACTTAACAACGGCTTATAAAAGATTAGCAGTCACTTACATGAAATAAATGCTTCATGTAGTCCAGTATTCCAGATGGGGATATTCTCCTGGGATAATGGGTTTCTTGGGGAGGAGTTTTAACAAATATATTTTGTTATAGTTGCTGTTGGGCCACATAGTTCTTGCAAGTGTTTCAAATGTATTTTCCTTTACACAAAACCATTTGAACAGAGGTGTTTTCCAACAGGCCTGTTAAACGGACCAGGATAGTTTAACGCTGCAGAACAGGTGCCTTCCATACAAGCCTACTCCCCTTACACACTTCACTAATCATTACAATTATACACTAATATCACCGTTAAGGACAAATCTTGTGCTCTTAAAGGAAAGTTTTAACATTTTGGGAAATATGTTTATTCACTTTCTAGCTAATTTATGCCAAACTATACCAATATGCTAATATTAATTTGCCCATAAAGAAAGTAGATAAGCACATTTCTCCTTTGAATCCTTTAAGATTCACAGTCCTTTACCTCATAGCCTGAGGTAGGAGAGCAGCGTTTTCTATCTGTAAATACAGTTGTGGTGTTCACAGCTGCACAGCTACAATACTACACAGCAAACACTCCAGTCATCAACAACTCTGAGATGGCTCCTACTGTCACAATAATCCACTGAGGCTGGCTCCCATGGCCCCACAGCACCTTTATAATTGGATCTTTCTCTGATGTGATCTAGATTCAACAATGGAGTGCCCCCTCTCTGTGGTCTACCACGCTGCTGACAGTGCTGCACTTCACATGCTAGCAAGTCATAGCAAACTCAGTCTCAGCACTCACCTACAACACCTGACTAAGACATAAGAAACATTTCTCCACTGATTTCCATTGGTTTTAATATATCTAACACCAAATATGGTAGGTAGACAGTCTAATTCATAATCATAATCATCAAACAACTATGTGTAATCATCAAATAATAACTCTAATACTGATTTATATCATGATACCATAATGAAAAGTTTGATATAAGATCCATTTGCTGATGGAACCCATATAGGCTACATAGTTCTCTTGGTGAAACTGATCTATGAAAATGTGTAGCTTTCTCTTAAATACACAGTATAGTATTATTGTATCTAGCCATCCTCTGTAAACTGACTGTTCCACAGATTACCATGAAAACTGAACCCTAAACTCCTCTTAATGATTTATTCTTCATGTGTTGTTGGAGCAATTGATGTTTGCTAAGTCACAAACCTTTGTTACCTTTGCTACACCTGTCCGACTTTTTATTCTACCACCTCAAAGTCATAATATTCAAAAACAATAGATCCTTGATTACACACAGGCGTTGACAAAAGCAGCTTCTCATTTCTGGCTAACAATTGTTAATTTTCGAAGCTGAAATAATGCGTTTAGCTCACATTTGTTACCCGGTTGCTGTAAACACAATGCTGCAGAACATAATGATATTAAAGGTCGTATTTATCTATTTAGATATCACACGAAAAGACCAAGTCTTTAAGCAAAAAAATTAACAGCAGTCATCCAACAAAAGCTCTGGCAGCTGAAATGATAAATTTAGCTAGCTAGCTAATATTTATTATATTCACAAGTTGGCTTTGAACCATTTTCAAAAAAGATTGCTGTTCTGGTCATAAATGATCTGTTTACATGATATCATGCTAAAAACTGAGGCTAAAGCTTTAAGTCGTAAGCAAAAAATTAGCATCCTCACCGGCCAACTGGGCACTATTAGTTTGGCAGCTGAAATGATCAATTTAGCTGGCTAATATTTGTTATCTGCACGAGTTGGTTGGAAAACCATTATGAGTTCTGGTCATATGATGTACTTACATGATATCATGCAAAAAGACTGAGGCCAAAGCTCCAGCAAAAAGTTATAATGGAGCAGCACACTGAGGGTTGTGCTGACTGACAAATGTAAAGCTATCTCAGGTAAAGCTGGGGTCGTTGGAGTTATTAACGTTACATTCTACATATTGAACATTTACAGCTCTAGCGAGAGCAGACAAACATACACTTAATTCATTACCTTAAACTATTTTCTTGTGCAGGGTTTGGACCTATATGTCCGATACGCCATGCTCTGCTGCGCTATGATTGGACAGTCACTGTTCAGGGGTGGGGTTTACTGAACTTTCATTAATTATTCCCCAACATTCCCTTAACATCATCATCCTCCATTCTTTCTTTGGTTGATGCAGTGGATTTCCAAATGTCAGGATAGAAGTGATAACCAGGCTCTTTGAGTCAGGCCTCTGTTTTCCTGGCCCAGTCATTGGCTGATGATGAGACGCCCATATCAAAACAGGTGATCTATCCGCCAGCCGGCCGCCATCGCCACGTCTTTCAGTCTTGCCAATAGACGAGGACTCGTGTAGGAGTCTCCTGTCTCCTGTGGACTGACAAGTGAAGAGCATCAGACTGTCAGGGGAGCAGAATGTACCTCATGAACCCCCAGAGCGTCCTCAGAGACTCACTGAAGTAGGTCAACATGAGGTGGTTTTATTTCTTTTTTTGTTTTTTTGGGGGGTGAGGGTGGGAGTGGGGGGTGGGTTGTTGTTTTCGGGGGCACCTAGCTATGAGGAATGTACTGTCAAGACACTCAGCTCAAACTAAAGCCACTGGATCCCTTTGTGGAAGTATATCACTGCAGTCGTTGTCTCTGGAAGCATTGGTTGATCTCCAAAGAAGAAGACGGGAGAAGAATAAGAAAATAATGGAAATCACGGTCATTTTACCTTTTCACTTGGGCATGGATGTGTATGTGTTATATGAGTACTAATTGTGAGTTGAGTGAGTGCTGGAGGAGTGTACATATAATAATTCTGTCTTGTAAAATCAATGGTTTTAATCCATGCTCCACGAGGCCCGACCAATGGCTCAGATATCGACTTTAAACAGTCAGATGTTGGACGGTCACAATCTCCGACCACCAGATAGATCAGAGGTGGAGCTGAGAATGTGACGTTGTTGAATCAGTCTGTAAACTCAGCCTCTGCCTTTAAGAGCTGCTTAAATATATAAAGGTGTTGAACCAGTCTGGCTTTCACTGGAGAGTTGTAGTGTCCTATCGTGGCCTAGCTGCTGTTTCACCCTGCTCTTTTACCCTGACCTGAATAAAAATCTCGGGAAAACATACATAAAGATGTTAATAATCGGCTTAAAATACTATATCTCCAATCTGCAGCTTTGAGTTCTTTTTTTTTTTTTTTATCAGTATCAGCCTTAAAAACATCTTGCCAATCAGATTATAGCCTATCAGTAGTTATTAGGTTTTTATTCCAACTCTGCAGGTGTTAGATGATTAGTAAGGGTTGATTAGAGGTGAGGAACACGTGAGTAAACTGCACTGCTGTGGAGTTTGGGGCTCACTTAGAGCTACAGTTTAGATGTTGGACACGGATCACACAGGGCAGTAAACCTTAGAGATACAGAGGTGCCACCACCGTTAGATAAAAAGTTATGTCAGGATCTTGTTGTAATGACAGAGATTTGTATTGCAGCTATCTGCTGAGTGTTTATATCTTAAAGAAATGCTAAAATACTTTCATCACATCTACAAGTTAAATCAAAGATGTCCTGATGAATTCAAAAGTGTCATTCAGATGCTTTTTTGTGAATATTGACTGTCGTCTCGAATAAAAAAAAAAGACTCAAGTAGTATGACATTTTTTCAGCGCCATAATACCTCACAGAGAGCTGGAGGTGGATGGTTTACAGACCACCACCCTCTACCAACAGTTTGACTAACAAACATCACATTATCATGTTTAGTTTGGACTTAAAGCTCTGTATCATTTTCAGGGGATCGCTCTGTGAATAGTTGGGGTTCATTCATTTCAACAAACAAATGAGAAAAAGGTTAATAATTCAGTGCTAGCATATTCTGACTAAATGGTTGTTTTCTGTATAAAAGCACAGCGGTCATACAGTAACAGTTCTCCATGTCTGGCTATTGTGTTTCTAGAACAACAAAATGTTGTCGTCCTAGTATCGGGCCTTCTAACATCTGGAAACATGGTGATAAAATCCCAGTTTTTGTTTTCTCTTCATAATGACAAAAATACAAATTATCTTTACAATTACAGTGGTGCAATGTTGCAACATGCTCACGTTGACAATACTAACAAACTGATGTTTAGTGAGTTAGCATGCTAACACTGAACGCTGAATTTCTGCACCAAATTTTATGGCATCCATCCGATGTTGGTCAGAAAATTTAATACCAAAAATTGTAAACATCAGACTTCATGGTGCTGCACAGAAAAGATGATGAGCTATTTTAGTGAAGACCAAAGTCTTGGACGGACCGACCAACATCACCGTTGACAGATCACTATGTGGTGTAAAATCTGTACAAAACATCTCTTATTATAACAAGATACATTTCTTCTTACAATGAGATGCTTTGTTATGATAACATTTGGTCCATTGTCATTATTACAAGATCTTTTTTTGGTTCTTGTTGTTGTGACAATGAGACGATGTCAATATAGCAAAATACATTCATGATTTGTTGTACCTTATGTAAATGGTGGCATTTCTGTGCCGCCATGGAGAACTGCTCTGTATGGGCCGATACACTGGGGCACGTTGTACTCGTGGCCGCGTTTCAGAGCAACTGTGCAGTGCAGCAGTAGTCGTTTTCTGGCCACTGCCATTTTTACATTTAAAATCACTGATATGGTTTCATAGCAGCTCCTAAGTGTCACTATGTTTCTCAGTGCTGCAGTTTTTTTTTTTGCACTCCTTGATGTGAGATCTACCACAACAGTGCTCAGTGACGAGGATCCATGGGTTACATTCACTGAAAACCTTCGCCCTTTGTGAATCAGTAAAAACACAGTTTGTCATCTTATTGGAAACGGCCAGAAGTTGTCCCCGTATGAGCAATAAAAAACATTCACCATCGTCCCTTGTGGTAAATCCTCTATAAGCTCGAGAATCCCTCACTCGCTCACGCTCTGCTGCCTGCACTTAAAGGTTCCTCTGAGTTGGATGTTTCCCCGATGACGAAAGCCAGCAGAAGCTCAGCTCTGCTCTCCCATAATCGCTGTCTAACTTTAGGGCCCTCCATGAATCTGCACTGTGTGTCTATGTACACAAAAAAAGCTTTTTCTTTCTCTCTGTAAGCAATAATGACGTTGCATTAAAAGGCTCTCTGAGGGTTTGTCTTCTGCTGAAGGGTGCAACAAAATGTAGTTCTGTCAGCCATACTCGAAAGGTCACAGAGCATAAACGCTGAGTTTGTGAAGTCGATTTCCCATTCATTTTTCCTATAGAGAATTAGGATTATGAATCATAAAACACTGCCTGTGTTAATTAAGGTTCACTTAATTCACTCCTACACTTCCCATAAAGGAGTAAAATCACCTTCTCCCGCTGAGAAATGACACTTTTCTAGATCAGGTCACCAAGTCTGTGACCGTGTTTTAAAAACACATAATCTGCACAACTATGGAAAAAATGAATGTGAGACTTTGCCGTGATACATGAGGCAGGACATTTCAGTTGCATTGGCATTCCTCAGCACTTTGGACATCTGTGTACATTTGAAAAGACTGCGGGAGCTTGGACTTCCTGGACCTGAGAGGAGTTCAGACCTGCTCTATGCACTCTGTTCAAATGTCGGCCAGCGGCCAACACGGATGAGGGGGATATCGAACACCGAGGCAGCAGCCCTCTGCTTCTTGTCCTCTGGGCTTGAAGACAAACCCCATGATTGGCTCTTATTCAACATGCAGGATAGGTTTAAAAAATAAAAAAAAACAGTAAAACACACATTGAGTACCTGTATTATCTGTGTTCCTGTAGTATATATTAATATGTGTATTGTAACTGGTGACTAATTATCATGTATATAAAGATTAGACCAAGTCTTTGGCTGATGCTTTTTCTTTCCTTTGTCTTAATTATCATCATCATCATCACCACCACCATCATCGTCCTCCACAGGGACAGATTAGAGCTGTTTGAAGGAGGGAGGTGGTGGCTAATTTTAAATAAGAGCATATTTGCAAAGTGAGTAAAGATATATGAGCCTACAGCTGGTTCCCCCTCAGCTCTGTACATACAGTCCAGACTGTCAGTATGTGCACAGTGACACACTCTTTCTTCCTCATGCTGCACTTCAGTACATTCAGAAATAAATTAATGGATGCTACAGTGTTTTAATTTTGATTTGATTTACAGCAGTACGGAAGAAATTTATTTTATGAGAATTTATTCATGCTATGCAATTTTATACTTCTGCTCTTTTCAGAGGGAAACTTTTGTCGCCACTACATTTATCTGACAATTTTAGTTACCCAATACTGCACATAATAAAATACAAAACACAAAACCTTCCTTCTGTCAGGTTTCAGAACTTGACATTTTCATCTAAATACAAAAACATTTAAGACCCAAAGAGGTTAAAGCATCCAAGATTAAGAGATATCAAATAAGAAAAAGAAGAAAATATGAATATGCGTATATACACCTTTACAGTATTAAATCCTTGCCTTTTATTAGTTTTTGTGACAAAACCAACATTTCCCCCCCTTTAATCATTCCCAACAGCCCATGATAATCACAGCTGGACATACAGGCTCCAGGGTTACAACACACAGTATATATATATAGTTTTTTTTTAGTAGTGAAGGTGAATAATAGGAAACCTGAACAAATTGTTTTCATGTAGCAGAGTGAAATGCCAGGAGCCAGAGTGTGAGGAGCGATGTGGTGCTGTAACAGGGCTTTCATGTGGAACAGTGCTGTCGGCTGTTACATAAACAGCTTTACAAAAAGTGAGCAGTCCTCCACATTCCTTCTATAAAAAGACTCATCATTTCACCCCACTCGTAATCTGGCTTTACTCTCTCATTCCTGCAGTTTGGGCTTTGAGGGAAACAGGGTGATGAAATTCACAGGGGGGGAAACGGCGAGAGGGTTTTCATTTAAGAACAGAAAACAAGTTTGTTTCTGCTCACTCCTCCTACAGCCGTTTGACCTAGACGGCTGTAGGAGCAGGGGCAGGTTAAGTAACTTTTTTATTAAATGAGTAGTCAGGACTCATTTAAAGAGCTTGTTCTCTTCAATAATACATTTGCTTTAGAAAATGGTTATTTTGTTTGTAATTCCATGTAACTGTGGACACATATCAAAAGCAGCCCACTAGACCAACAAATAGCGATGACATGATTGACCTTTGTGTCATTTTTCATCACTTGATGTTGTTTTGAGTCCATTTGTGGTTATTTTGTTAAATTGTAGTCGTTTTGAGTCTTGACCTCTATCTCTCTAACACTGATGGGAATGTACTTTACATGTATTGCTTTTTAAAAAAAAAAAGCATTTATCAGACTTATTCATGTCTCATCATTTCACTATTGCACAAGTGTAAGACACTGAGACCGACGGACGACCTGCTGCTTCCTGATTGGTGCATGTTGGTTAACGTCCAGTCCCCACCGACAAGTGGGCTCCATTTAGTTCTCATTAACGGACACTACTCTGAAATTGAGTCGATTTAATTTTATATCATTTTTACTTTTGGCACAAGATGTGTTTTTACACTAACACTTATCCTCAGGTTTTTTGCCAGACTTATTTTTTAAGGGGAGAAGAGATACTGTGGTCTGTTATCACAGACCTCCTGCTTGAATAAGGTTACTTCGTCTTTTGTACAAATCAAAATGATAACTTCTTTATATCCAACTGTGATCCAGATGTAATGCGAGACACAAGGACACAAGGAAAAGGTCATTTTCTGGATCGTAAAACATTTTATTTATTACACAAAAAAGGAAATGTACACACCAAATAATGCCAAGTGCAGTCTGTGAACATTAAAAACAAAAAGCAGCTTTTGACACAACCAGCACAAAGAAGAGAGAAGGTTAATAATAAACAGTGTTTCTCAACGCCGCGCCATCGTGTACATGAACTTGTGAAGCGACAGTAACAGAGGGTTTGAGGTTAACAGAGGAAAGGTCAACGTGATCAACTGGACAAGAACTGTGAACACCAGTTTCACTTTGAGCTCACATATCTTAGTGTGAACAGGACTCTCCTTCCTTCTTTTAATCCATTAATCCAGCCAATAAAGCCATGCACTTCCAGGCACAAGTACAGCAAGCTTAAAAGCCAAGATATTTACAATGTAAACTAATGACTGTAGAAGAGTACAACGTGTAATTTTGTTGATCTAAATTATTAATGGACTTTCAAATTAAGGTACGTCTCCATGAGTAAATCAACAGTCTTACAAAGTGCAGAAAGTTCAGGCTGTTGAGCAACTTCTCATCTCCTCATCCGCTCTCAGTGTGATGTCGTCTCCTCACAGCGGGCGCCAGCAGCTTGTTACTGGGCTGACTGGGAGGACTGAGGTAACAGAACCAGGTAAGGACCACGGTAGAGGTTTGATGCATCACAGCAGCGACAGCTCAGGTGTTAGTAAAACTTTAACTGAAGCTGAACGCTGGTTACCTGCTGTAGTTTCAGGGCCCTGGGTCTAGTCATGCTGGCTGTCAAGACTTCTGTGTAAGAGAGACATGGTTCGCTCTGTCAGTGAGAGCTGATGGAGAAGAAGCGCTGTGATGTCACTGAGGTGTAATCTAAAGGTTTCCACCTTCAGCATTTAGTGTGAATGTACCTTCTTGTCACCATGGTAACATTTGATGAAGCTCTCGTTTCCTTCGGTTTCCAGTCTTTGTGCTAAGCTAAGCTACGCTCACCGGCTAGAGCTTTACATTTAGTGTACGAATACCTATATTTCCCAAAGTGCTGAACTCTTTCTTAAACTTAACATTAAAATAATAATAATAATGAATAATTAGCATCATGTCCAAGCAGATATCAAAGCAAAACCAGTGACGTGGACACTGTTATGGCCCCCGAGTCGCGGCATGCTTCAAAGTTTTAGCCCACAGAGCAGCAGCTGTTTTATAAACCACATGATTTCATGATTATTTTTGCCTTTTCAAATGTCAAATGAAGACATTTTGCAGTTGTTGCTCTGGCTGTCATTAAGAGTGAAGACATTTAACGTAAATATCCACAAAAGCTACTTGAGGAAAAAGGAAGCACTGAGTTTCAGCAGCCGACGAGCTGCAGTGTCTCTAAAACTGAGTGTTGGAGGAATGAAACGAGTCAGTTTGGCTCCATCACTCTGGTGTCGAGGCTGAGGCCAAAACAGACCGAACTTAACAACAGGACGCAGTTATAAAACACTAAGCTCTTATAGACAGGTTACCAGTTATTATCAACAGTTTATCCTCAGATTCTTGCAAATATTTTAAAGACTTTGTCAAATTTACAAAAAGCATTTATACACTGAAGGTAACAGGTTTGTGTTGAAAGTTGATTGAAGTGACTAAATGCCCTGTAGTCAAGGTCAAGTGTGTTCAGTCAGGTTTACAAAATAAAAGCAACAGTTTTTATGCCCTCAATATTTTTTTGAGTTTCAGTCGTTGCGCTATTGGCCGTGGTAATCATGTTTACTTCTGATGTGTTCAGTGAACTGACCGTGAAAGTGAGCGCATCCCTAAATGTTGATGACCAAGAAATTAAACATCAAACTTCTTAGGTCAACGCTGAGGAGTTGAACCGCGAGTGGAGACAGAAATAAAACTGAAGTTTAGTTTTAAAGTGGTTGGTAAAACAGCAGAGGGGGTTAAAGGGCTGTTTCACTCTATTTACACCCCATTAATGACTCTAATGTTACTCTGTTAATGAACTGACCCGTCATTTCACCAAAAGAAGCGTTTCTGTTTCTACGCAAACCTATGGCCGATGTGGATGTTGAAGTTTCTTCATTTTGACTTCATGCAAAACAAGCACCTTCTACTCTACAGATCTGTGTAACTAGCGTGTGTGTGTTATTGCGTTGCGGTGTGGCCACTGAGGAAGAAGCAGCGGGTTGCCAGGTCTGACAGGCTCAGAGGGAATCACCTGTCAGCAGGTAGACTCATGTCATCAGACAGAAGCTGCTCTCCTGGAAGAGAGAGAGGGAGAAATTACCTACAATTACACTGTATAAACAGCTGATTTCCTGTTGACACAAGCTGCTATCATCACTATTTTTAAATTAAACATAAATCACATGACATAAAAGGCGGCGTCCGTAGTGACTTATCCACAGCTTCTAGAGAGAACTGTGTGGAAAGAAGTCAACAGATCACTATGAGCCTTTGACCCTCGGCCAAGATGGAGAAAATGATCAAAATAAGACAGTGGAATCTCAGCTATAAGCACTCGCAAGATAATCTCTAAAAACATCTGTAAATAAATACCAACTGTCTGCTAACAGCTGGTGAACATACAGGTGCTACAGAGTCCTGAGGAGTTGGTGGAGAACAAAACCAGAGCAAATACTGGGCTTCAAATGGAAAGAAACACAAATTCAGATAAACTGAAATGTTGCTATTTAACTTATGGATGTAAATAATTAATAAATAATGAAAATAATCAATTCTTGTGATGATATGTCAGTGTTGAGATCAAAACTTGTTTGTGCTGCGCTAATATGGCCAATCTCTTTTTCTCACATAACCAGTGGACATACAGTACAGTGTACAGAGTGTGACATGATATTTCAGTATAAAACGAGGGTTTAAAGAAATGTGTGAAATCCCACCGGTGCCTCAGCAGATGTGTTCTCTGTAATGACGCCTATACACTGAAATAACAACAATTTCACAAGTTCACTGCCCCATGTGTGAGATGTGTCTGATATAAAGTCTTGGCCACCGTCTTTGACAGGTAGCACCTTGTGTGTGTGTGTGTGTGTGTGTGTGTGTGTGTGTGTGTAGGAACAATAAATAAATAAATACAGATGCTAACAGAGAAATATCATCATCAATGGCACCGTTCACGTTTTCAGGAAATGATAAACATTAGACGGGCACTTTTATAATCAACATCATATCTACTTAAAAGAAGAGGACGAGAGAAGATGAAATAGATTCTTCTTTATTATGTGTTTATGTTATTTAACTTGTGTTTTGCTTTATACACCACCAGGTCAAATTCCTTGTACGTGTTGTCACAACCTCTCGGCCATAAACCCGTTCTGATTCTGACCTTTGACAGTTGACCGATTTAATCAAAAGCCAGAATAATAAGGATTATCATGAGTGTGTGTGTGTGTGTGTGTGTGTTGTTACCTGTGCAGGGAGGGGTCTGGTTGTCGTAGCGAGAGTTGTTGCTCTGCAGCGCCTCGTCCTCGGTGTCGCTGTCGCTGCTCGTTGCTGCCACCAGGACGGAGGGAGACGGATCTACAGACGGGACGAGACAGGATGAGACAACTGGAACCAGTTCAGACTCTCACTGTGCAATTTTAGTTCATTTTTTTTATTTCTATTTTGTCCTACAAACAGATTTACATCTAAAATGTGTTATAACATGACCATGACCATGACCATGTGGTGGGTAAATAAAAGCAGGACATAAGTTATAACAAACTAAATGTTATTTTAAAGTCGTTGTATCTGAGGTTTGTAACATAGTCTGCGGCTCAGTACTCCCATCAGGAGGAGAGTGGAAAAGAAACATTTCTATAATTTATTTAACAGCTGTTTCTCTTAAAATGAATTCTAGGAACAATATCCTGCTGGTTTTTCCTCGCGTGTCCTTATTCCTGCACACGCTGCACTTCCAGAGAAAAAACATGAACCGACCTTCATTTGACTGCGACTGTGTGGAGGCTCCCTCCAGCAAGGACTGATGGGAGTTCCCTGAGCTTTCAGATTCACAGTCCAACATGGCGGCCCTGTGGCGGGAGCAAACAGAGGAGCTTGTTGAGACTGTGAGAGTGTTTTCTCTGTTACAGTTTGAGTGAAACAGAGTTTCTGTGACGCACCCCAGGCTCCTGCTGCCACAGCTCTTGCTGCCGGTCATGTAGCTCAAGGAGAAGATGTCGTCCTTTGACCCCGAGGCCCCGTACAGCTGCTGCTCCACCGAGTACTGATGCTTCGAGGAGGAGGCCTGCTCCGACGACGACGACGAGCTGCCGAGGGACACGAGGGGCCCCTGGCTGCTGTCAGACTTCAGGACTCCTGGAGGAGAGACAGGAGCAAAGTCACACAACTGAATCTGCTGTTTGCTGGCACATTTTGAAGTGATATTAAAGCCCCTGTACGGAGCTTTTAACTGGATACGCAAAAGTCTCTGGTTTCTGCTGATGTGTCTCTGTTACCCACAACAGCAAATGAGCCCATCAGTGTGAAGATACGCTATTTCTTAGTACGGTAGTCTAATTCTATACCTCTGGAAGGCATGGTCGGGTCGGACCACTGACGAAACGATACGAATAGATACATTACGCTGCTAAAAAAAAGAAAAAAGCAAGGCCCATCTTCTTTCCGACGTTTCCAAAACGAATCTACACGCGCCGGCCAGACAAAGTCTTCACAACAGTGGGAAATGCAGTCTTCGTTCTGGCAAAACACCACCACTTTCGTCCACAGGGGCCGCCAAAATCAACACTAAATGAAAAGTCTGTACAGGGGCTTTAAATACATTTTGTATTTCTAGCTTTTTCTGCTCACTGCAAATGGCAAAAAAAAACTGACCCTCAGCCCCTCCCAGCCCCTCCTTAGGGTGCAGGCTAAGCTCTGGAGATGCCTCTGCTCCTCTCAGCTCCTTCTCCAGCTCCTCAGGACTCCTCCTCTTCACCACCAGAGAGCCGCCACTGTCCAGGACGGGGGAGAGAGATTTTCTCGCTGCACGCAGTAAAAAAAAAGAAACAGAAACACACATCTCATCTCTCATGACCCAATAATCGTTCACTGGTATGAAATTAAAAACAGAGACTCCTGCTACCATGAGACTGTGAGCCTCGTCTTCTACAGTCTGGTCCAAATATCACCTGCATTGGCTTAATATCTTATACAAAAACCAAAATACGAGCCATAATTACAGTTCAGTCATATTGATTTTGACTTAATTTTGACAAGACACGACTCAGAATGTTTGTTTTTTATTCCTGCGACCAATCGACCAATGAAATTTTGGTTGGCTATTTGGGGGCAGCCCTACAACAATTCATTCATTTTTTTGGTGACCTGGCATTGTTACTGGGAACAGAAATTGATAACAATGTTTAAATATCATTTGACCATTTAACCGCCTAAACGTCATACATGTACATGGGTCTGATGTTTGAGGAGAACGAGTCGAAGTGGAGCACAAACGCAGCCCCTTCTGTTTTTTTTGTTTGTTTTTGATGCATCTCCACAGTTTCACGGTGATAAACGGGCAGCGGTGGTTGTGGTGTTTATTCTCCTGTGGTACGACGTTGAGCTGCGACTGCCGCAGCAGCATCTGTGACTGGAAAACCTCTGTTGAATCTGTTCCCTGTTATTCACAGCCAGACTGGCTGACAGACCTGATGATAAATATTATATGAATTCACTGTTCAATGTTTAAATGGGGATGAAATAAAAGGTATAAAAACAATCGAGGTGACAGTGAAATAAGAATATGACTGTTCAGTGTGACAGTGCTTCTTTTAAAAAACAATGTTTGTTAAGCTCCTGTAACGTTAGTAAATGATCATATGTTCTCAGTGTGTAGAGCTGCTACAGGGATGATATATAAGGCCTGAAATAGTTAAACAGGTCATTTTAATGTGCTTGATGATACTGTTTTTGTTATTATTGTTATTATTAGATTTAGAATGAATGATAGAAATTTCATTATTTTAAGATGGTTGTGTTTCTTTTTCTTCTGCCAATATTCTTCTGTCTGGAGGTCGATGGATCTCAGTGGTAAAGTGAAGTTTTACAGATAATTTTTGTCAGCCTGGTCTCAGCTGTTAATGATTTTCACACCAGCAGACACTGTCGTGGAAATCAGGGGCAGTTTTTTTGATATTGATATTTTTGTCATCTATTTGAAACTCAAAACAAACACATTCAGTTCACCTCTTCAAAAAGAGAGACTGTGAGCAGTTAGATGATGAGAGGGATTTGCTGATTTGAGGGAAATCTTCCTGTTTGTGAAATAACACAGTGACACTAAAGCACTACAACAGCAGCAGGGGCTTAGCGTCATCAGCATCAGCAGCATCAGCAGCATCAGCAGCGTGACAGTCGAGTCCTCACCGGGGCGACAGGGCCGGGACCGCGCCGCAGCTGCTCTCCCCAGGAGGTCCAGCTCGCTGGGCTTACGACACACCGACAGCTCTGGGTCGGCGTGGTGAGAGGGGACGTCCTCCACGCCGAAGGCCCCCGAAGGGCCGGGCCTGAGCTCCGTGGGCCCCCGGGCCTCCAAAACTTGACTCTTGACATCAGACATCTTGCTGCGGACCTCCGCCATCTGAGCCTTGAGGCGGATCAGGACCCCCGAGTCTGGGGCCGATCGTCGTACCACCTGGGGCCGCCGCTCGCGCTCTTTCCTGGAGTGAGAGTGAGCTGGAAGAGACAGGAACAGGGACAGGGACGTCTGTGCTTTGCTCAAGGAGTAAAATCAGCTCCGTTTATCATCATCATCATCATCATCATCATCATGATGTCATAAAATCGAGAATCAAACCGCCAGCATTTCTCTAACCCTAACATTATGCTGCCAACCAGCCACGACAGACACACACCTTCATTTTAATAAGTCACTAATCTTGCATTAAGCTGCGAATCATACTTTTTTTCTTCTATTTGCATATTCTACTAAACACTTTACATCATCATACTATGGCCTGTAACCACTGGTTTGCACAGCAGCTTCATGTCAGACGTTGATGACAGTGTATACTTCATACAGTGACATGCAAAAGTTTGGGCACCCTTGGTCAAGATTTCTGTTAATGTGAACAGTTAAGCGAATGGGAGATGAAATGATCTCCAAAAGTTAAAAATGAAACACTCTTTTGCAATATTTTAAGCAATATCAGTGTATTATTTATTTTTGCTTTCTACAATTTTAGAGTGAAGAAGGGAAACAAAGCAGCGCCCTGGAAAACAATGTGAAACCCAGGAGACTTGAGCTCTCAGGTAACTTTGACCAAGGTGTCAGACAAGCTATTTACACGCTGTGATGGTTTTCACTACGCACGGTGCCCAAACCTTTTCCTTTTCTGTCATTTTGAAAATTGTAATAATTTAATTCATTATAATTATAATGAATTAAATTGTTGAAAATGTAAAGGGAATGTGTTATCTGTAACTTCATGCCTTTTGGAGATCATTTCATCTTCCACATCCTTAACTGTTCACAGTAGCAGAAGTTTTGACCATCATCCCTGAGGTTCCTACAGATTTGGGTACGATGGTATGATTTCATGTTGTGAGGAGAGAAATTAAATGCAGAAATGCATGAGTATTTCCTGAAACGTGCAGGGCAGAGTGAAAGCAGCGATGTCAGTGTGTCCCTTTTAAAGATGAGCCTGACATAGTGGTTGTAGAAGCTCCGGAGGGATTTCATTGTGTGGGATCTGGAGTATTGATTCTCAGTTTAGCTGCAATGATTTGTTGTTAGCTGTGTTTACGGACCTTGGCTGTGCAGCAGAGACACGGGAGGCCGAGGCTGAAGCCCCCACAGAGACTCCACGCTGCTGCGCTCCTTCAGATCCAGCAGCTGGATCAGGATCACCGGGTCGATCTCCAGGAGGCTGTTGCTGCCCGGCCCAACGGCACTGCAGGCAGCGGAGCCGCTACCGTTACTACTGCTGCTGGTGCTACGGCCGGCAGCGGCGCTGCGGTGTAGGGAACGCACACTGGAGCTGGATCCTCCTGCAGACAAGGAAGAAGAATGGAGATGGAGCAGCAGGTTACGGCTCAGACCAGACTGGGTTAAAACTCTCACTGACCTCTAAAACGTGATTATGACCTTGTGAATGTCTTCACAACTGTTTGCTTATATTTACAGACAAACTGGTGCAGCACTCTCTTTTTGTGTGATGTCATGAAATTAAAGGTTTATTCAAGTTTGTTTTGTCCTCATCCACTACTCTATGTAAATCTTACCCTCAGTACTTTCATGCAAATTTTTCAGAGGTTAATAGCTGGCCAGTTGTCATTTTGATTTCACACACTGCTGTTTTGTAGTGGTAAAAGATGTACAGTCAATATGACTACGTGATATAAAGTGAGGATTAATTATGAGTTATGATTTTGTTTCAACTGTTTTTGACAGATTTGCTCTTTGTGACTTGTAACCATGAGCTCTTTACTAGCTGAATCTAAAATAAGAAAATGGAAGAGGATAATTAAGCCAGACAGAAATATTATATTTAATATACAGTGTGTATATATATATATATATATATATATATATATATATATATATATATATACATACCTTCCCATATAGTGAAGCTCTATGAACATTTGCATACAAACACTTTCAGTTTTTCAAATGACAGATTTTGTTACTTTCATTTTTAGCTGCATTAAAATCTGCATTAAAACATACCAACAGATCTGGACTTGGCTGAATTAGCATCATAGGAAAACTGAAATGTAAATACTCTCTACACTGTAGGAACTGAAAAATGACTCTCCTCTCTAACAGAGTGAACACACACACACACACACACACCCCTCCCCTCCACACATGTACACATGCAGACACCGAGTGTTTCTATATCAGCACGCCGCGAGGGGTCCAGTGCACCAACAGTGACTCATCCTCTTCATGCCTTTCAACACCAACACAGTCAAACACAGTGAAGGAGCTGCTCTGAGCCTCGTCCTCCTATCACTGTGCTCTGGCTCTGCAGTTGTCAGACGACACAAATAGATTTGATTCTGTTAATTTAGCCGAGGCTTTTATTTGCCTCTGATGAAGACAGAACAGGGTTTTTATCTGCAGACAAATATTCAGTATCTGATGGTTCCAGTTTTATAAATATGTATATACAGTATATATATATAAAAAAAAGGTGAAGATTTGTTATTTTCCCTCTCCTCTGTGTCTTTGGGTATTTTGGTTGGATGAAATAAACAATTTACAGTGATGTCACAATTTTCTGTTTCTGGGAAACCGCGATGCATTTAATAATTAAAATAATAATTTATTGATTCTTGGTGTTGTTCACTGTTAATAGAAACTTGAACTAAAACACTTGGAGCAGGATCCTGTCAAACTCCCACTGACAGACTTTATTTTTGATTCAGGAAACAGAAATATTAATTTTCCTCATGCGACAGCTCAGCACGGAAAAATATGTAAATCATTACTGGCTGGTTTTCACACTAAGATCTCCTCACTTTGTCTTGATCTCTTGGACGCATTAAAAATATTTCTACTCTCATGTGTCGCTTTTCAAAAAATTCATGAGCCAAAACGAGGATCTGTCTCAACACATGGTAACGTAGCGGCAGTGGGGAAAAAAAACAAACAAACTTTGCAGTTCTGTTAATTTGACACCGGGTGGATGAGTGTGTGCAGTCACAACGGAGTCATAAATAAATTTTGGGCTGCATGCGATGTTGAGAGAGAGACTGTACAGACCCTGGAAGACACGGTGCAGGTTATAAAATTTATGTCACATTAATGTCACACGAGCCCTTGAGGTTACGCGGATGTGGAAAATTTCATTTGGACTTTATTTCCATCCAGTGCCGTTGAACTCTGCCGACACAAGTGAGACACAGAATGTGCTAATGAACAGAGAGACAGATCTTCTCCGCACAAGATCGAATCTCTTCCTGCACAAGAGGGGAAACAACCCTCAATGATGGGATGGATATCATGTGAATAGCGTAATAAATCACCAGGAATAACTTAATATTGTTGTATGAATCGCACCTGTGGCTCCAGCCAAGTCATCGGGAAGCTCTCCTTCCTCCGTCTCCAGGTTCCCAATGAAGTCCACATCATTTTCTCCCGACCTGTTCAAACACACGCAGACACGCGAAGTCTTCAGTAATTATACAACTGCTAATTCTAATTGATTAACATTAATTAAAGGAAAAATAAGAAGGTAAAACCGCAGATGAATAAAGAAACTAAAGCTGTGTGTTCTCGTCATCAACCACGGTGGATTTTCTGGAACATCGACATAATTTCACATTTAGAGAAAGTGAGAAGTTCGACTCACATCGTCTCCTCATCGATGTCGTTCTCCTCCGTGTTGCTGGTTGCCGTGGAGCTGCCTGAGGTGCTGCTGCCGTCCAGAGGGTTCACCTCCTCCTCCGTCAGACAGTCCACCTCCAAGTCTCCGTCTGACAGCTCCTGAACAACACAGTGACGTTTTGTCATTCAGAGATATGACAGATTCTGAAACAATGACTTCCTTTCAACTACTCTCAGTGGAGCTATGTTTTTCTCCCTCTTAAAATCTATGAAAAACTATCTGATTTTTTTCAACAATTAATTTTGACAACAATGTCCCCAGTCGATCCACACGCGGAGGGTCAGCAGCCTCTCAGTTTCAGCCAAAAGTGAACAAATCATTTCAAGCTAGTGACCAGTCCCACAAGAGCATCTCTTTCCACTCAATGAAAAAACAACTTCTACATCTACTGAGCTGCAGAACAACAAGAGGAAATAAACACCCGTTTGTTTCAGTTTACCAACAGAACTGAACTGGACTCATTAAAACAAACTGAAAGAAGTTCTCTCATCAAGATAAAGTTAGAGATAAAGACGAGAGAGAGATGCTGCTCCCTCCTTGCACCATTGAGTTTAAATGTGTGCTAAATAATAAAAACCTAAACCTAAAAACTTTCAGGACACTGGTTTTGTGTATTTCCCTGTGAGGTTTGCAAAATCATGTGCCAACCTCACACAATAGATCCACCTCTCTCTGGTTATTCAATAGCACACCGTGAGACCCCTTAGTTTTGATAAATTACCAATATATCCTATGAAACCTCTCGATCTGGCTCTATGAGGGGCCTGTACAGATGCAGTGAGCTACAGTATAGTGCACTTTACTCCATCCTTACATTAGAGTCATCCTGCTGCGTCCTCTCTTCGTCTTCTGCTTTTTTAGTGTTGGTCAAAGTGGCCTGGATGTCGTCGTCGCTGCTCTTCACTGAGCGAGGGTCCCGCTCAGAGGCCGTGGTGCCCGCGGCGAGCCGGAGGTCCGGAGGCGAGGAGCTGCGCGACGTCTGACGGCGAAACAGCTCGATGGCCAGCCTCTGAAAAACAGAAACATGAATCAGTCAACAGATCGGTCACAGCTAAAGGTTTTATAGATCAAACCATTAATATATTAATCAAGAGACTTATTATCAAAACAGTTGTTTCCTGCAGGCCCAGTGTGACTTCCTCTTTCAGTTTATCCTCTTTTATCTTTTCAAGTATCTTAACATTCATCTCATCTCGCCGTGTCTGACAGAATCATTTACATTCTGTTTCATTTTCTCCCAGCTTTTCAGTAAAGCTGTTTAAAAGGTTCGCACTGAATGAAATATTCAAACACTGCGTTTTTATGTTCGCCCCCTTCACATCAAATGGAATTAACCTGTGTGTCTGTGCATTTCTGACACATCTGGTATTTGGAAAATCTCCCCAGGGATCTAAAGTACGCTGCAGCAACGTGAGTTTGTGGAGACGGAGGCACCTGCAGCTCGCTGAGAGGCTGTGGGCTTGAAATGTAATGATAAAAAAAACACAGGTGATTTCTAACAAGGATACAAGCACAAGAACACACAGACACACACACGCACACAGACACACACCTCTTTGAGGTTGTTGATCTGCTGTATGTAGCCACTCTGGGCCGACTCCAACTGGCTGATGTACCAGTACTGATCTCTGCACTTCTGGAAGAACGTGGGCGAGCGAACCTGGTAGCTGCACACAACACATGGAAACCAGTGACACAGTGTTACCCAGTGAAAACAGACCTGTTGGTTTTTAATAGGTGAGCCTAAGCGGAAGCAGGAAGTAACGTCACCATGGGACCTCAGTTCGGAAAAAGTCTCCATGTAAGTGAACGGGAGTCAAAGTTTTATTTCGTGATCCGACTGAATTGTGCCATGAGAAAAAAATATGACCTCTACTTGTTTAAAACATCATGTTTCATGCCAAAAAGTTTATCGTAAAACGGCAACGGAAGAATGTATTTTGTGTGAAGACTGCTCTACAGACTACAGATCTGGTGTCCCACAAAAAATACGTCACCAACTGACACGGGAAAGGGCGGCATTTGGAGTGTGATGTCACCAATGCGACCTGTAGTCTTTCAGGTTACGGATTCTTCAGAATTTTATTCTACAATAGTTTTACAACAAACTGCTGATTTCTCGGCCTGAAACGCGATGTTTTAAACAGGTAGAGGTCATATTTTTTCTCATGGCACAAATCAATCGGATCACGAAATAAAACTTTGACTCCCGTTCACTTACATGGAGACTTTTTCCGAATTGAGGTCCCGTGGCGACCGTTACTTCCTGCTTCCGCTTAGGCTCTCTATAGGTGAGCCTGCGCTACATGGTGTGTGTGTGAGCCCACCAGAGGACCAGTGTGTCGGTCTGCATGTTCAGGTATCCCTCGCTGGCCAGCAGGTCCAGTCTGAAGAAGCGGTTGTAGCCCCAACATTCACCGACCTCGAAGTCTGAGGCGAACTCACGGATGATGTTCTTGGTGGGGTCACTGGAGGCCTGATGGACCATCTCCACGCGGTACTCATACCTGCACACAGACACCATGACATCAGGAAAACACACAACAGGGTGTGAGGAGAAGGAATCAGATGTTTGTCAAGGTGTTAAAGGATGAATAAATACTGTGGAAGACTTTAGAGCTTTGGCTCTGTACGTGTTGATTTTAATCTGAGCAGATTCAGATTTTGGTGTTGAGAGTATTTGGCCCAAAATGATTAAATTGTCCGTGTGTGTCCTGACGTTAAGAAAACAAACAGTGAGAATGTGTTTCCTGCTTTTTGAGTAAAAACAAAGCAAAATAATCAGTGATGTGGTAAATCTGCCCTGAAGAACTTGTGTTCAGACTGTAACTCCATTTAAAAGGCTGTTGACATCCAATGATGAGAATTGCATCTTTTATGAGAGAATTACTTATGAGTTTTATGGTGCACTGTGGACATTATTACTGTAAATTTTGTTACTATCTTAAATAAAAAGGAGAAATATAGAGAAAATTTGGTTGAGAAATGTGTGGTCTGACAGAAAGAGACAAAAAATGAGATTTATTGTGAGAAAATAAAATGATCATACTTGGATGTTTCGGGGAGTCCAGCAGAAAGCTCCAAGAACACAGACAGGTAGTTTCCACGGACCACACCGTTTCCATCCTGAGGAAACACATTTTGAGCGTTACTAAGACAGAGACATGTGCACTGTGCAATGAAAACATGAAACATAAAATCTCATTATAATGTGGAAAAACTGTGTGGTAGAGCGTGTGTACGTGGTTCAAAACACAGTTCATTAATTATTCTCTATTAATGAGAAACAGAGCGAGTTTATGTGTAAACTCATGTTTTAATTATCATCATATAACATGTAACACATTTATAGTTTACCTTTGTAGCATCAGATTAGATTTGTTTTTCTATAAACCATTAATCATAAATACAAGATTATTTCCTTCACATTTAAACCTGGACACAGACTTTTTTTGTACTCCTCAATATGTGAAACTGTTCATGTGCTCAGATTATTTACCATTATTAGCAACATCACACTGAATTTAATTGATTGTTGACTGTTTTACCTCAGGTAATGTGACAGACTCCAGAAAGTTACTCAAGTAACAGTTACTCTGTTCCCGTCTTTCCGCCCAGCCAACAGGCTGCTGACTGGGGCCTTATTTTAAATGGACATATATACAGTAAGAGTGGTATTGATCTTTATTGTACATTTGAAATCTCCACTTCAAGACGAATATGTTTATTTATTTATATTGAGTGGGGTTTGACATTTGGGGAATACGCTTTTCTGAATATGTATATGGGAAAGATACTGAAGAGAGGAAACCGTGTACTCACTGGATAGACTTTAAGTCTCCAGCAGAGCCCAGATATCTGCAGAGGGGGGCTGTAGACTGGGTCAGCCCGCTGCCTCAGGGTGCTACACACACACACACACACACACACACACACACACACAAAAACACACTCACATATCAGACTTTTCAATAACCGGGCAGCTGTAACAACATTATGCTTCCTATCTGAAGCTCTCAGTCACTTTCAAATACGTGATGGCAGCAACTTTCTTTTCCTCCTTTCCTGTTTTTTTTTATGTTTTATCTTTCTGGGCCACTGCTGTGGCCCTGAACAACTTTAAAAAAGCTGCAGTGGTGGGTGGATCTGCTTCAATGTGCTGCTCATCCCCTCTGCCAACAACCATCAGACCCACTGTCTCCATCATTTGTGTTGTAATGACGGCCGACGCTCTCTCTCTCTCTTTCACTACTCTACAGCAGGTTCATGCTACAACATGATTTTATGAGAGTTACATATTGTGGTTTATTGAAATCTAAAGTGTTCATAACCCTGAAGGTGGGGTATGGTCAAACTCAAATGGTTTGTATGAATCCAACTTTATGTTATGGAAAAAGAGTTTGTGTTTGTTCTGAACAGCCGCACTAAGGTAAAAAGCGAAAGTTCGCTCAGCATCTGTTCACAAACACTGCAGGCTCATGAATTAAAGGCCTCATCAGACCAAAGATTCATGACGAGAAGGTCCGAACTGGGAACTACTTAAAAAGCTGCCACTTCACACTGATGCAACTAGGCGAGGCGGTGAATTGTTTCCATAGCAGCTGCTCTAACGGCGGATTCTCAGGGTTTTTTTTTTACACCTGGATACTTAAAATGTAAAACACGAGTAGTTCAGTCAGACAACTCACGATTCAAAATGTTAATTGCAGCTTCAGTGTACATTTGGAGTTCATCACTCCCTGAATAGGATTTCATTAGATATACACAGAAGTGATGAGGACATAATGTTAAGCAGGTGGATGCTGGGCCTGGGGCGGAGGTGGCGCGTAAACAATAGGCAGTAGGGCAATAGGACGCGAAGCAGCAGTGTCACTGGCAGCAAAGAGGAAGAAGGGGAAATTTTGCAGTTTAAATAGCGCGCCACATTGAGAGGGCGTGCCGTGTATGATTGTGTGAAGCTTGTCACGTGAGCCGAGCGAAGCAGCTGGAGTTTTCTAGCTCGCAGGCTTTGTTCCGTTATAATAATAGTGAGCTATTTGCTACAGTTGCAGCCACAGCACTGATCACAAAACAAGAGGGTTGTGAATTTGTTGTGCACTGTGTAACAACTTGGCTGTATTGACACCAATGGGTAATTCTGTTTTAGCAATCCACCAAGTTTTTCTTTGTCATTTCAACCATTGGAGACTTCGCTCTGAGCTGACTGGATGTGGAAACAGACGACGTTCCTTCTGTTCTGAAACCAGCTGCTGGCGACTGAACAGACCGAGACGTGGGCGACGACGAGTTGACGTTTCCGTGCGTCAGTCTAAAACTGTTTTGTCCCGTCATGACTGTTTGGTCTAAACTGGACTTCAAGATGTTGTTTAAAGATTGAAGGGGCTGTCTGAGTCTGTGACCACAACAGAAAACCCCACTTTTAATTATTCACTAAGACACACACACAGCTGCCAAAACAGTCAAATCCGGACTGAAGCCATTTTTTATTTATATGGGGCTAAATAAAATGTAAGAGAGTGAATTTACCTGAAGTTGACCAGAACAAAAGTACTGGAGTCATAGGCAGGAACCAGCTCGCTGAAATCACACAGAGGAAGGATGGTTACACACAACACGCTCCGGGTAACGCTGTAGCATGTACGCTGTAACAACGATCAACTGATGAATAGTGAGAATATTCGTTAACTTAAGTCTTTTCCTACATGTGAGCAGAATACCTGGTGAAGTCTGGAGGGACCGGCGTGGTGACGAAGGACTGCATGGGTTTACGATGGACCTGCTGGAACATGAGCAGGATCTCTGGGCTTTTGGAGATGAGCTCACTTTTACTGCAGGAGTGAAGCTGTTCGACACAAACACACACAAAAAAACGTGATGTTGTCGCCGCCGCCGACACACGAGTACAAACATCACGGATAGTCTGACACATGACACTTCAGTCTCAGTGGATTTAACAGCGTTGTTATTGAGGATCAGAGGTGCAGAGCCAGATGAGCTGCTCCCCTCGTTCACAGCCTCTAGATTCGTACTAACAGCACAAATGTAAGAGTAGGGTTGCAAAGGGGTGGAAAATTTCCAGTAAATTTCCAGAAACTTTCCATGGGAAGTTAAGCGGGGGAATTTTGGAAATATTCAAAATTGGAAACTTTCCATGGGAATTATGGGAATTTATGGGAATTAACTGGAAATTGGGGGTAATTTAAACAAACTGTATCATATCCAAAAATAAATGTAAATATTTTGTTTTGTCATAAGCAGACATCCATGCAAAATAATACAATTAAAAAACATGACATTTCAACTAGGGCTGAAAAATCTAAGCTTCGTTCGTTACCATGGAAATCAATCATGAAGTCCGTGATCGTTTTTTTGTTGTTGCTTTTTTTCCCTTTTCGACACCGGTTCTCATTATTGAAATGAGTCGGCTACTTGGCATCCTGGAAACCTGCCTGATAAGTTTTGGAGACATGCAGTGTTTGTTTGCCACACATTCATTATGTCTACAACCACCACGAATTTTGTAAATTCCAGATTTATTCCCATTTATTCCCATACATTCCTGTTAATTCCCACGGAAAGTTTCCAACTTTGAAAATTCCCAGAATTTTGCAACCCTACGTAAGAGTAAATTTCCCAAAATGTCCTTAATTTACAAAACAAACAGAACAACGATGTGCGGTGGAGGCGCTGCAGACGACCAACCTGATGCTCCACCTCCTGCAGCAGAGACTCCAGCAGCTCCGTCTCCTGGGTCAAGGACGTCTTCTGGCCTGGTGGGGAGGAACACATTTCTATTTTCAGTGTACTTGTGCCGAACGTCAGCCCTGATGGAGGCTGGTGAGTGTGAGTGTGTGTGTGTGTGTGTGTGTGTGGGCGCTGAGTGCATGCTTCCACTCAGTCCAGATTAATATTTCATATGTACATTACCCGTTGCTATAAAAAGGCGTCTCTCACTGCTTTCAACGGTGGAGTCTGAATATTTTGTGAGGTTCAGGTCTCGACCTTCAGACACATTCTCAGTCCCAGTGTCTTAAGCCAACAAGAGCTCTTTTTTTTCCTCCAGACATGAACCATACAACATTGATGAGCTCATCTATCTGTTAAAGTGTCTTACAGCTCCAGCGTCTCTCAGGTTACATCCAGACATTACATGACATTTACATAACCAGCCACATGCTTGCGTAATATTTGGCACCTTTGAAAAATGTTATTATTCTTAACGTTCATTTTAAATTATAATTTATCACAGGTGCCACACTGTGATGAATTAATTCCCTCCTTAATTCCTTTTTAACTCACATGCTGCATCTAAAGCGCTTTGCTGCGTATTCATTTATTCGCCCATGCAGCCGGGAGAAGGACAGCTGGTCCCATTATTACTGTGGAGAGACAAGGTGTTTGTATTTTTTTTTTAATTACCTCCTTCACTACAGATGCACCGGCAGAAGAAAAGTGATTTTTAGCCTAATTTGACATCTGCCAGATTACATAAAATTACTTAAGATAATTAAATATTTCAGGAAAAAAATAAAATCTAGTAGTAGAGCAGTTTGAGCTGCTCATCGCTACATGCAGTGTGCTTTTGTCTCATAAACACAGGTGAGTTGTGACTCGTACCCATCAGGGTGATCAGTTTGTTCTTGAGCTGGTTGTCCAGGCGAGCGATCATCATCTCCACAGCGTTTCTGATCTCTCGCACCCTCTCGTCCTTCGCTCCCCTGACGGCCTCAACGTTCCTCTCCTGACACACACACACAGAAAACACACAGGAGAAGAAGTGTTCAAGCTTGTGCGGCTGAAACATAAACATGTTATTGCCACCTAGTGGATGGAAACGAAACAACAGCCATGCCTCCATTTAAAAAGGTTTTGTCTGACTTGAAACACTTGAATAAACAAATCTCACAGAAAATATTAGGAAAGATTTCAAGTTCCTAGCAGAGTGTATAAACCCAGAAAATGTTACGGCCATTGGTCTTTTTAGATTTTGGCTGTCTCTTGTTTCAAAGCAACTGGCAACACGTCGGGTCCTCACCACTTCCTGCACCAGACTGATAAGCTCCATGAGGCGGCGGCGCAGTTTGGCGACCTCCTCCTTCACCTTGGTGACGTGCTGCTCGTAGATCTCCACCAGAGGCTTGAAGGTGTGGCCGCCGTGCTGCACAAGAGAAAAATATCTTTCAATTGCTGCTCCCAGATTCAATGTGAACATTTCTTGTTGTCTTGTATCACTGGTCACTGAATAATTTGTTAGCGAGTTCAAATTCAGCAGACTAATCAGTAGAAAATAGAAAATTCAGCCCCACTCTTTTTCTAACTGTTAATAGTAAGTTATTACTGTGGTTATGAGGTGTCTGTGACTTTGCCTTGATCTAGAAAAACAAGATGTGAGACGTTACCATGCCTCCCCACAGAGCACACTGGTGACAGATGCATTTCTTACAGGTCCAGCAGAAAACACTCAGCTTCTCATGATGGTTCTCACACCTGTGGGAATCGAACAACGGGATCGTCAGACACAAGGAAACAGTTTTAGGAAACTTTTAACAACCCTTATGGTGGTATTAAAATGTCTTCAGGCTCTGGCCTTTCTTTGCATCTCAGCAGAGAGATGGGTTCATTAACACCACAGGGAGCGTGAGGCAAATATTGTGTCATTTTCATATTTTGCTTTTTAAAATCTGTGTTTTGTGTTTTTTCCTCTTTCACTATAACATTGAGGTTGGAGCCGTGGGAGTTGCTCACTTGTCTTTGTCATTGTCCTCGTGCTTGGTGAGGCTGCAGAGCTGCAGGGTGTCCAACTGCTGAGTGACCTCCTCTGCCCAGCGACAGTTGACCAGCTCCCGCAGCTGGAGCGGAGCCCTGTGTGTAGAAAAACACACACACACGTTTTAACACCTTACAAGAACAAGTGATGCTAATTTAAATTTTCTAAATATTGTTTAAATTTTCCAAGGATGTTACATAATAATAATAGTCCATACAGCTGCAACTTATGATTATTTTATTTAAGTTACAAGAAAACCAGTGACCAGTCAGTGAGGTTGTGTCACAGTGTGCGTGCTGCAGGTGTGTGTTATCTTACCGACAGTGAGGACACTGGGCTCTCTGCTCCGTCAACCATCGCTGTCAAACAGAAAAAATTCAGGTTAATAAAAATCATATCTTGACACAATCGGTGTGAACGAAGGTGCTGTCACTGTTGTTCTGACTCTGATATCACATTTCATGATATCATGTTGGATGCAGCGGATAAAAAATATTGTTATTGCTAGTAATAAAATTATACCGTATTATACAATGTTTCTATATTTCATCTTTAGTTGCTGCCAAGTTCATTTTGTACCTTTTGAGTTGCACCTGCACAAACACACAAGTAGAATGTTGAGATAAAACGTTTAGTTTTCGATTAATACCCACGTAGTGTCTAGGTCAACGATCAGAGCTCACATCCTTTTGCAGCTGCTACAGAACTGATTTTTTTTAATATGTACTCTTATTCTGCGTTAACATTCAGAAATATGTCAAACTCAACTGTGGAGAAATAGGAGGGTCAAGGCTTTTTTCGCTTGTTGCCATGGTGAATCATGTTATCTCTGTTCCACTGATGAGGGCTTTTCAGCTCCTTGTGCACGAGCTGAACTCAGGGTCAAATTAACTTAGAGTTGATTGAACAAACTGTTCTGAAACCCAAAACACTGAGTTTGACAGCTCAGGGTGAGTCCAGGTTTTAACTCAGAGTTTGTTCACCCTGCTTTCTGAAACGCGGCCCTGGGCTCATTTGTCAACGTACCGACAACACATTTCCCTAAAGCCCAGACTGAGAAATGTGGGTTATCGAATGATGTGCACGACTAACAGACTTTACTAATGTCAAAAAGCAGAGAGCGGTGATGTGAGAGGAGCCTCTTGTACTCTCTGCCTGGTGTGAACAGACTCACTCTGATGCAGCTGAAGCAGCAGAGTTTGGAGCAGTGTGGGCAGAGACGAGCGTCCCTCAGCTTCTCCATACAGATGAAGCAGCGAAACACCTCAGCGATGCTCTGAGCAGAGAAACAAGATCAGATGAAAACAACAATCAGCATCACTTACAAAGAGTGTCAGCAGAAAGTAAACGATGTATGTTTCAAAACATTTAGTAGGTTTATTCTATTGATGTTTTACTTTAAAACCTCATGTGAAATAACAGAAACAAAGAAACATGGGTTTCTGGTCTTATTATTATTTTATTTTATTCAACTACAAGATTGCCCGCAAAGTCGGAATAATTTTGTTTGCAGACATATTCCTTTTTTCCTATTCCACATTTTTCCTGTTATAAAGGTTAATTGTGGTTCAATCATTTCATGAGAAGAGATAAAATATATATTTTTTTTTTACTCCTACTCTAGAGACTCATGTCACGCCTATTACTGTGAGTGCTGTGTGCCATATAAAAACCAAGGTGTAGCCATGGTGACATCAAGAGGAGAGCTACACCTCATCACCTGTATCACCTCCGTCAAGGAGGTTATGTCTGTTTGTCTGTCTGTGGCATTATGCAAAAACGACTGAACTGATGAGCACTGGATGGAAGGACGACACGAAGGTCGGAGAAGAACCCATTAACTTTTGAGGCAGATCTGGATCATTGACTATTAATTTGAATGTTTTCCTCTGAAGTCTGATGTGTGTTGTTTGACTTTGTCGTCACGTTTCTGATGCAAAAAAAAGACCTTGATATCATTAGATAATGTTTTTAAAAACAGATAAAAATGATGTGGTATTTCTTAATGCCTTGTGTCACTGTGGTGGTTCTTACCCAGAGTCTGTAGGTTTATATTTCACCCAGAAAAGCCTCTTTTAAATTTGGATTCAATAAGAAGATCATATATTCCTCTTTAGTTTCAGAGTGTATCAGACACACTCAGTGTTATTTTCCCCCTTTATCATGAATGACAGCCCAAGCAGAGGGCTTCAGTTTCTGTCTGTGCACTGAGCAGATGTATCAAAGTCCAGCTAATTTACATACATTTACATTCATACACCAGCACAGGACGGTTGCAACACACCACACATATAATAATAATGTGACTTTGAAGGAGGAGTTTCTGAGCCTGGATGTGCTCACTCGCCTTTGAACTTGAGAGGATTTGATATCGTGGCTAAAAGGGTTAAAATACGCACAAAATATTTTCTATAAATGGCGTAAGGTTCATGAGGCTCCAGGAGTTGTCCTCATCGATTGACTCACTCCTGCCTTCAGACAAACATTCAGGAGGTGAACATTTATCTTCCCTGTGGGCTACATACCTCAACACTTTGTTCATCCATGTCAGCCAGTTTGAAGCTGTTGATCTCAAAGAGACAAATCAAAAGAAGTTGCAGCTGATGGTCTGTGAAGAAAAGGGAGAGAAAATAATTGATTTGTTTTAAGCTTCATAATTGCAGGATGCATGCGTTTTTAAAATCTTAATACTTTGATTTCAACTTTTTGTCGATTTGTATCAGAATGCTAGAAAAATGTGAGAAATGTAGGACAATGTAAAAACTATCAGAAGCCCAAAAATGATGTGTGCAGCTGTCTTTGTTTTGTTTGACCAACCATCTGAAAACCACAGAAATCCTCACAACTCAAAGCTGGAATAAAATAGTCACTGATTACCTTGCAAATAATGATTTGAGATCTTAAAAAATATGACATTTTGACACAAATCAAACTCTGATTAAACAATCAGTTCATTAATTTTGTTAGTAACTGAAAGAAATGTACTGGGAATAATTGAAAATTGCTTTAAGTAATTTTTCATATCAACTTCTGAATTGAAAGCATTTGCTGCTTTGCTTGTAAACACCTACTGTAGCCCTAACACAGTCTTCATTAGTTTTTGATGATGTTGAGTTATGAAACAATAAAAAGGACAAAATTAGGTTTGTGAATGTGTCACTTCGAAAACAAAAACAAGACAATAACAATTCAGTCATAAACATAATCAGCTCCATCTCAAGTAACCACAACAGTAACATCTTGCTTTTCTATGTTGACCTATCAATGTTGAAAACTAAAGTCACATTGTAGTGTTTTATGGGTTGTGCCTTTACTTAATTGTATGTATTCTTAATATTTGAAGAACATTATCCTGATTATTTGCATATATGCACATTAAAATCAGGACCCTGGGAATTTCCACAGTCGGTCACGTGCAGTAGACACAGCTCGGTGTAAAAACAGACACACCACTATCACAATATCTGTACTGTCCTTTAAGAAAAACACATTAAAAGCTCCATAAGTGTGTGATATGACAGAGATGAACCAGTCTCCCCGGCCAGGAGCGGCTGTCATCCCGCTAGCTTGTGTAGTGGAGACAGAGGCCCAGCATCACACACACACTGACAGCTACGCTCACCAGCAGCCACCACAACAGCTTTAACTGTGTGTTACACCTCTTATGATGAGTCGGTGTCTCCAGAAAATAAAAAATAAAGATAAAACCAGGGATATAAAACCGTGATGCTAGCTGGCGTGCAGCAAGGCGTTAGCAGGAAAGCTGGCTCACCTCCGTGTCTGTCCGTCTCACCTGATCAGCAACACGACCGAGGAAGCAGCGCTACATTATTAAACTCCGCAGCAGAGGTCGTTTCCGCTGCTTTTTTTTTTTTTTAGTTTTTAGCTACATTAAACGATTAAAACAAAGCTCGGTTCGGCTCCGTGAAGGCAGGAGAGACGGTGTGGTTCAGAGGGGATGAAACCCGCTGGTGTTGTCGCCCTGAGTTGAAGATGTAGCGGCGGCTGCTCCGAAGCTTCTGTCCCCTAGCGATAACCAATCAGAGGCCGCCGCCGCTTCTTCTGCCGCTGTTATTGTGTCGCGTCTGTCTGACGGCTGGAGGACCACTACCGCCACCGCGTGGACGAGAGGAAACCGGCACCGGCACCTGCATCTGTGAAATTACAGCAGACGATTGGTATACAATTCATTGTTAATAAGTAAATAGAATTTAAAAAAATCAATTTCTCACATTTTTTTTAAATAATAGAAAATGCTGTATATTCTGTCCGATAAAGCAGGGCATGCATGTGTTAACGTAAGCTTTAGGGCAGTGTTTTTCAACCTTGGGGTCGGGACCCCACGTGGGGTCACCTGGAATTCAAATGGGGTCACCTGAAATCTCTAGTAATTGATAAACATTACTGATATATTTTTTTAACCAATTACTATTCTTTTTAATTATGATTAAACACACCACACTCAATATTAAAAAAAACTGTATTCCATAGTTTCACTTTCTTGAATAAAAATTTAGTTCAAATAAAATGCAGAATATAAAAATATCTGAGCTGGCCCATCTTGATTGGGGTCGCCAGAAATTTGTGATGTCAAAATGGGGTCACGAGCCAAAAAAGGTCGGGAACCACTGCTTTAGGGGATAATCAGTCAATTTACTAAATAAAAGAACTGGCACGTGCACTATAAATTAGTAATGGAGTAATAGGAACTTTTGTATTTATGAGCCTATATACACACAGCTCAACTTTATATCATATTTCATATAAACATGTGGCCCAATGTGCTTATCATAGCAAGACAATAAAAAGATTATAGCTGCTGCGCAGCGATGGGTCGGGTCCGGGCTACTTTTGGGGAAATTTAGGCAATTCTGAGCAACAAACAGGAGAATAGGAAGACAGGACAGTTGACCTTATAATGTTCAATTTGCATTAGTTGAGGATTGAACCCACAACCTCGGGAACCAAAGACTGTTGTCTATCGCACTGAGCTAATTGACAAGTGGCATTCAACAGTGGCTTCACAAATTGAGTAAGCCATTCACTGTCGTGTAGGCAGATTTGAAACCACAGTAAAAAGAAAAATCAGTTTTTGAGGTAAAATAATGATATGTATTTTTCAAACATCTACTATGAGTCTAAGATGTTAAGAGCTTTCGCACATGGTCCAGTCCAAGCTATTTGGATCATCATCGTCATCTCCCTTGCTGGGTCTCGAACTCACAATCTCTGACACCAAGAACCAGCTCTTAACTCGCTGAGCTAATTGGCTGGTAGAGAGACCTGCTGTGTAGCTTCATTTATCCACTCAGGTGAGTCAGTGCCCGGGCAGCTGTTGTCAAGGCAGATTTCAAAAAGTATCTAAACAAAAATCTGTTAATACATAAATTGCATTTAGACAGCAAAACAGCTTGAGGACATGTGACATCTTGATCTGTCATCATCACCCTTGCTGGGTCTCGAACTCACAATCTCTGACACCAAGAACCAGCTCCTAACTCGCTGAGCTAATTAGCTTGTAGCAAGACCTGCTGTGTAGCTTCATTTATCCACTCAGGTGAGCCAGTGCCCGGGCAGCTGTTGTGATGAAATGGTCAAAATGTCAATAATTCAGTCATCTAAACAAAAATCTGATAATACATAAATTGCATCTTGACAGCATGGAAATGTTGGTGATTTGTTTTTAATGATACGTGTTTTGCTTCATAAGAGAAAATATGATGTTTATAAATTCCAGTCTCACATTGACTGCAGTTGTTTCCATGAGAGCAGAATTCAAAATGTTCTCAAAAATTCAGTTTTTGAATTAAAATTCTGATATTTGCTAAACTTCATCAACCATGACTCCAGAATATTCTCATTTTTTTTCAGGAAGTTTGAAAATGTATTTAGCAAGAATTTGATGGTATATGTTTACAGTACTGTTTACAGTCAAACGTTTTCATGCACTGTAGGCTCAATTTTTGCTTAATCAAAAATCCGAGAAACAAGTTTTGTGGAGGACGGTCTGGAGATGCTCTGTAGCAAGTTTGGTGACAATTGAGCAAAAACTGTGGGAGGAGATACATTTTAAAAGTTTTACAGTTATTGAAAAAAACAGAGTGATGGACTTCATAATTTGTAATAAGTTTAAGTGGACAAAAGTTTCAGCAGTATTGAGGCTACATTGTGGTGAAGTTTCAACACTGTAGCATCTACCGTTGGTTTGGTAGGAATTTTTAAAGTTTTTAAATTTAAACGCTTATTGTGCCCCCCCCTAGGAGGGGGGGGGCACATGTCCTTGGAGTTGAGTGCATCTGGCATGGGACTGAACCTTTGTGCAAAGTTTGGTGAGTTTTCGCCCATGGGAAGTATGACTTCCTTGGAAGAAGAAGAAAGAAAGAAGAAGAAGAAGAAGAAGAAGAAGAAGAAGAAGAAGAAGAAGAAGAAGAAGAAGAAGAAGAAGAAGAAGAAGAAGAAGAATTCCTAGGAATACAATAGTGTCCTGGCAGCTGCGCTGCCCGGACCCTAAAGAAGAAGAATTCCTAGGAATACAATAGTGTCCCGGCAGCTTAGCTGCCCGGACCCTAATAAAATGTGTAGTTTCCTTTTTCTATCTGTTACACAGGCACCGATCCGATACCACGTGTATCTGTTTATCTGTGGGTTATAAATACAACATGCAGCTAGAATAGAATAATAACTAGAAAAAACATTTCCAAGAATGGAAATGGTGTGAATGCTTCCAGCAATGCTGAATGAGCTGAAGAAATTGTTGAAAGAAAGAAAGAAAGAAAGAAAGAAAGAAAGAAAGATTGAAACAAGAGAGAAAAAAGAAAAGGACAGAAAGAAAGAAAGAAAGAAAGAAAGAAAGAAAGAAAGAAAGAAAGAAAGAAAGAAAGAAAGAAAGAATCAATCAAACAAACAAAGAAGTAAAAAGACAGAAATGGAGTGAAAGAAAGAAAGAAAGAAAGAAAGAAAGAAAGAAAGAAAGAAAGAAAGAAAGAAAGAAAGAAAGAAAGAAAGAAAGAAATGGAGTAAAAACAAAGGAAGAGATTATAGCTGCTGCGCAGCGATGGGTCGGGTCCGGGCTACTTTTGGGCAAATTTTGGCAATTCTGAGCAACAAACAGGAGAATAGGAAGACAAGACAGTTGTCCTTATAATGTCCAATTTGGACCAGTTGAGGGTTGAACCCACAACCTCGGGAACCAAAGACCGTTGCCTATCGCACTGAGCTAATTGACAAGTGGGAGTGCAATAGTGGCTTCACAAATTGAGTAAGCCATTCACTGTCGTGTAGGCAGATTTGAAACCACAGTAAAAAGAAAAATCAGTTTTTGAGGTAATGATATGTATTTGTTAAACATCTACTGTGACTCTAAGATGTTAGGAGCCTTCGCACATGGTCCAGTCCAAGCTATTTGGATTTTTAAAATTAGAAGCTTGCTGTAATGCCACCATTAGGACAATTGTCTTGTGTTTCATGTTGAGGACAACTGACATTTTGATCTGTCATCATCATCATCATCACCCTTGCTGGGACTCGAACCCACAGCCTCTGACACCAAGAACCAGCTCCTAACTCACTGAGCTAATTGGCTGGTAGTGAGACCTGCTGTGTAGCTTCATTTATCCACTCAGGTGGGCCAGTGCCCGGGCAGCTGTTGTAAAGGCAGATTTCAAAAATGGTCATAAAGTCAGAAATTATGTTATCTAAACAAAAATCTGTTAACACATAAATTGCATTTAGACAGCAAAACAGCTTGAGGACATGTGACATTTTGATCTGTCATCATCATCATCATCATCATCATCATCATCATCATCATCATCATCATCACCCTTGCTGGGTCTCGAACCCACAACCTCTGACACCAAGAACCAGCTCCTAACTCGCTGAGCTAATTGGCTGGTAGTGAGACCTGCTGTGTAGCTTCATTTATCCACTCAGGTGAGCCAGTGCCCGGGCAGCTGTTGTGATGAAATGGTCAAAATTTCAGAAATTCAGTCATCTAAACAAAAATCTGATAATACATAAATTGCATCTTGACAGCATGGAAATGTTGGTGATTTGTTTTTAATGATAAGTGTTTTGCTTCATAAGAGAAAATCTGATGTTTAAAAATTCCACACTCACATTGATTGCAGTTGTTCCCATGAGAGCAGAATTCAAAATGTTCTCAAAAATTCAGTTTTTGAATTAAAATTCTGATATTTGCTAAACTTCATCAACCATGACTCCAGAATATTCTCATTTTTTTTCAGGAAGTTTGAAAATGTATTTAGCAAGAATTTGATGGTATATGTTTACAGTAGTGTTTACAGTCAAACGTTTTCATGCACTGTAGGCTCAATTTTTGCTTAATCAAAAATCCGAGAAACAAGTTTTGTGGAGGACGGTCTGGAGATGCTCTGTAGCAAGTTTGGTGACAATTGAGCAAAAATTGTGGGAGGAGATACATTTTAAAAGTTTTACAGTTATTGAAAAAAACAGAGTGATGGACTTCATAATTTGTAATAAGTTTAAGTGGACAAAAGTTTCAGCAGTATTGAGGCGACATTGTGGTGAAGTTTCAACACTGTAGCATCTACCGTTGGTTTGGTAGGAATTTTTAAAGTTTTTAAATTTAAACGCTTATTGTGCCCCCCCTAGGAGGGGGGGGCACATGTCCTTGGAGTTGAGTGAATCTGGCATGGGGTCGGATGTTTCTGTGAAGTTTGGTGAGTTTTCGCCCATGGGAAGTATGACTTCCTTGGAAGAAGAAAGAAAGAAAGAAAGAAAGAAGAAGAATTCCTAGGAATACAATAGTGTCCCGGCAGCTTAGCTGCCCGGACCCTAAAAAGGGGAAAACAAGAAAAGAAATAAGAAACTCCATAACAAAGGTGTTAAATGTGAACAATCCAGACTTTAAACTAGAATTCGTCTCAGAGAAATTAAACCACATTTCTAAAAGCTTCTTGATGAGACAAACAGTGCTAAATGGTGTGGAGAACATAGAAAATGTATAAATAATCAAATAAAAAAATGGCTCAGGATTAATTTAGGGGGCAGGCTTAAAGAATGCATCAAAATAACAACAGTTTAACCTGTTTGTAGGAAGTTTCTTGTTCTTTTCTTGATAACTCTCATTTAATAACATTCGAAAATAACACACTACAGTTTTGGTTTTCTTTGTCAATACTGTGAAATAGGAAAATGGTCTCAGACTTTTGGAAACACTGTACCCGTGAAATTTTATTCAATTTCATAATTTTTACTTCCTTTGTCGAAAAAACACAAGTTCTCAAAATGACCAATAGACCAATATTGAGTTTTATCAGTTGCAAAGAATTATATAAATGTTTTCTTGTTATTCAAACTACTTTGAAGAAGACTCATCCTTTCAGCATGGACACACACACACACACACACACACACACACACACTGTAAATTTGCAGTACCCCATTGTTGTTTTATGCAAACAGTCTGAAGCTGGATAGGACGCACAGAGTCATATGCAAATCAGCCTATCAGCCAGTGTGGGGTGAACTGCAGAGGTGAATGTTTCTCCACTTAGGAAAATGCCGATGGGCAGCTGTGGATTTCCAAAAGTTTTTATCCTGACACCAACTTCTTTGTGAATAATCAGGGAGAGCGACAGGAGCTGCAGCAGCACAGACTGTTTACCTGAGGTGAGTCACTCCTCCAAGTCTGAGTTTTTACAGGTGTCACTCTTTCATGTCAGGCTGAGTTTTAATAAGAGCTGCTCATGTGTTGCACCTGACAGAGGCGACTGTGCTGGAGCTTTATGGGACTATCTGCTTCAGCTTATGAATATTACAACTAGGGATTGGGCAGGAGTGTGTATCCAGTTTGTGTGGTGGTGTGTGAAGGGGAGGGCGCATTAGAATAAACTCAAGATCATTTTCCTGGGTGGCCTGAGTGCTTCATTGTCCCGCTAAAGTTACAATCCAGTAGGAAAATCAGCTATATTTATCATTACAGATATTAAGATGAGCGCAGACACGGTGGAACAGTCGGAGGCTCCAGCTGAACAGGCAGGTAAGGATGATCCACCTTCGCTACGATGCACCTTAACGCCGCTGAATAATCTGAACAAGCAGATAAAGTTCAGTGGATGTGAATCAGGAAAAGTGTCTGTGTTTATTCTGCTGTGTTGATTCTGTCGCTGCCACCGATGCCACAGTTTCACAGAGAGTTTGTTGACGTCTTTAAAATCGGAAAAAGGAAGAAGAGTTACATTTATTAGTTTTTATTTTATTAATTGCTTTCTTTATAGAGTCAAAACTTATCACCTTTAACATTAAGGATAACATAGGAAACTTACATGTGTGTCAGTTTATAAAGGATGTTTGGAAAAGTCTGAATTAAAATTGGAAAAAGGAAGAAGCGTTACATTTCTTAGTTTTTATTTGATTAATTGCTTTCTTTATAGAGTCATAACTTGTCAGTTTTAAGGGTAACAGGAAACTTACATATGTGTCAGTTTATAAAGGATGTTTGGAAAAGTCTGAATTATATTTTATAGTCTGGATTATCAGAGGATATTTGGTGATATTTGGTGCAAGTGCTAGTGAAATGAATTAGGAAGGCAATTTTGACAAATGAACGCAGACTGAATTTATGGCAACAGATCATATGAGTGCTCATTGATCTTTATTGTTGTTGTTCACATCAGGTTTTAGAAACATTTTGCACTTTATTCAAATGCAACGTTACACAGATGCTCCATGCAGCATGACTCAGACATTATTCACATCATTCATCACAGTGAGGCCTGATGATGTGGTGCAAATTAAAGATAAAACTGCAGCAGTTCAACTTGCTCCTGCTTCATAGGCAGCCATATGTGTGAGTGTGTGTGTCTGCATGTGTGAGTGTAGACACTCTGGCAGTTGGCTGCTATACCAGGATGCACCTGAGGCTGTTTGCCTGCTGCCCGGGGGCTGAGGACGTAACCAGCAACAAAACAAAACCAGGAACCAGCAACAGAAAATGTGGAACTTTTATTGAGACAATGTGTGAGTGAGAGAAGTGAGCGGCTCCGTTGCATGGAAGTGCTGAATGTCAGTTTTTTGTCAACACGATCGTCAAAAGTTGTTTTGTTAGTTACGTTACACGATCAGGTGGACTGGTACCTGCCACAGGTGCATTTTGCCCGCCATGTATCTTATCATCTTATCAACAACAGTCATGGCATAACCAAGTCTCAGGAGGCCTGTCTGTGTTATTTTAAAGGGTTGAGTCACTCAAATTAAACATATTATTACATTTTTTACCTTACATCTGCAGGTTCAGTTTTATTCTCCCTGTTTGCCACAGACTAATGTAATGGGATATAAACTGTGACATCCCCAAGAATGAAGAATAACATTAAAAGCAATGAATTAATGAAATTCAGCTCCAGAGTTGCAGGTAGAAATCTGCATGGAGCAAAAATCATTAGTGGGAACTGATCCTTTAAAAACACTTTGAAATCAGCAGGGGAAATACTTTCTCTGTCATTGTGTGATAGTTTTTGTTCTGAACATGCCTCATATTACACACAGCTGTGCTCCAGTGTAGACGATCTCAAAATGATTGATTTACATACGTTTTGGAGGTTAAACTCGAATCTATCTTCATTGCGCTGAGTGGTGACTCTTTATATTTCTGTCTCACCACATGGACGTCGCTCAGACACGAGGTGGATGATGGACGGTGACTGTGAACAGAGCAGGACAGTCTGAGTCCTGAGTGTGGACAGATTCAGACAGCAGAAGCACTTTGGGAGGGAAAGTTCATGGTTAAAATTTACACATAATAATAACAATGATAATATTACAGTAATTGTGCTTTAATTCACCTTTCACCTTTTCGGTATTAAATCAAGAAACCATAAACAAGCTGATGCATGTTAAAGTTGGGGGGAACATTTTGCAGATACTGTACATCCATTTTTTTTTTTTTATGTTTCCTGACAACGTTGATAAAAACAGATTAAATTCTCATTTAAATCTGCTATTTGCTGTTGCAAATTAGTCTGATTTAAATATAATTTCTAGGAGGCAGAGTAATATTCATATTCAGGTTAACACCTGTCACATTTTAAATCATCAGCTGAGTTGAGTTGAGTTAAATTCACTGAAAAACAAACAACAAATAGACCAGAGTGGCAGAGTAAATGATCATTACAGACTGAACTGAACTGAACTGAACAATGTAAAGCTAAACCTCTGGTTCTGTTCTTGTGATGTGTTCAGACTTGAATATGGACAAAATTAACTACACTCTGATTTAAAGTTGCTGTTAATGTTCACTAGTGCATGAAGGAATCAAGAGCAGCACATGAAACAGATCATACAGAATCAGATCTCAGAAAACAAAACAAAACAAAAGTATTAAACCTTTACAGAGACTTTGTTTGTTTGTAATGTCTGTTCATTTCACCTGAAAAGACCAAAACCAACACTGTATTGATCCAACTGATTATTACTGTTTATTCCTCTGAGCCACACAACATTAAAAACACATACAGTGGTTTATTTTTGATTCAAGTGTCATCTCCACCTTGTATTGATCCCCTTCTCTTTAGGAAATGACCAAGTCTTTTTGTTTTTAATGAAACAAACATAACTCAGTGTTGAAGCTTATTCTTCCCTGAGCTGATGCCACAGATGTAAATTAAGTCAGAAGTTAATGCATTGTTTATTGAAAATAACAATTTACAGTGATTTTTTTTAATAGCATAACTCCAAAAATAGTAGGCTACTTTTAATAATAATAGTACAGAATTGGAAAACAGCGTCAGTGACTGTTCACAGCAGAAAAGTCACATTGAGCCTTGAAGAAGACGAACTAAAGTCGTAAAGAGATGTTTGACTCAGAGCGATGATGTCACTCAGTGCACTTTACTTGTATTTTGTTCACTTATAGAAAATCTACAGACAGCGTGCATGATGAAATCACTGGTTTGAGAATTTGAATGAAATGCTGTAAACGACTTTTCTTTTTGTGTGTGTGTGTGTGTTTGCTTGTGGCCGTCATTTCCAGTACATGTGCGTGTCAGTGTGTGAGTGTGTTTGCAGCCAGAGCTCTAACACCGGCTTCCTGCACTCTGAGCTGATTTGCATGACTTGGTCATTTCCATACTGGAAGTTTTGGCTGTGAAGCTGGTTGTACTGGGAGAGAAGTACCACAGTGTTGTGGTGGTGGTGATGAGCAGTGTGTGTGTGTGTGTGTGTGTGTGTGTCCAGGTGGGGGTGGGAATGAGGTGGAGTGTGTGGAGGTTATAGGTATATTTGCATTGTGTGTCTCCAGCAGCTCGCTGCCTCTCTCTCATACACACTCTGTCCAAAAAGCCCAATTTGACATTCAAATGATGTGAGCTTTATCCAGCTTTATGAGCTCTCCTCCTCCTCCTCCTCCTCCTCCGTCCTCTGTCCTCCACACACCCCGCACCCGCACCGATACCGTGTCCTGCATTTCAGAGGAAAAACGTCCCCTCTTAAAAAGATGATTGCACACCGTTCTGTGTGAACAAGCTGCTGTGCACGATGAAAACTCCTGTTACTACACTACATATGTTATAATTGTTCATGCATGATAAACAGCCACCCTGACTATCAGGCCAGATCATTATAACAAATGCATTAATATGTAATAAACATTTTACTGCTGGTATTGAGGTTTATCCGGTTTTTTAAATAGCCCTTTTTCATTTATGTTTGTAGTTAATGGCTGTTTTCATTTGGTTATTAAGTTGATTTTCTTTCTGTAATTTTAATTCAACTTTATTGCCACAAGACAAGTTAACATCTTCAAATAGCTAATTTTTTGTCTGATGTCTTAACTTGAGATAAATTAGGCATAAATGCACTTACTGTTATATGTTATCATTTGCCTGCTGCGTTTTGTGAATTTATATAAATAAAGCAAATCAAATGAAGAACATACTGCACATTCAAATAATTTTCAAATGAAGTTAAATGACAATCCACTGATTTCATTGCAGCTTAACCAACAGTATGAACACATGTAGCGAACAGCTGATGCAAACTGACTGAATGTGATCTTTGGATAATTTTCTGAATCTCTTCCTCTTTTTCCACATTTAGACCAAAACGGAATCGACTTCAATCGACAAGTGAGTAACAGAGTTCATTATAACTTCCTTCACTTCCTGTGTTCAAATTCCTGTGAACGAGACTTTCCATGAACAGGAGGTTTTCTGTCATCAGCAGGATTTGGATCTCTCTGTGTAGCAAGTACTGATCTTTTCCTGTTATAGTTACCGCCACATGTGTCTCAGGTGACTATTTGAGATCAGACCTCATTTTCCCGCTTCAAATGCAAATGAAAGCGTGTTGTGCAGATAAAAAGAAGGTTGTGCATCATGTCTGTTTGGAAAAACAGAAATAAAAAGAACAAGAAGCAACATTAATCTCATTGGGCTTTTAATTTTCAGCCAAGTTAGTGAGTATGAATCAGATCACACAAGATGCACATTAATGTCAGATGTGAACAGGACCTTAGACATCATGGATGTCAGGTTCATTTAAATACATTAGATAATAATTAAACCCATGGTGATGTTGCATCGTCTGCCTCACTCAGTTCTTGCATATTTGGCTTTTATTCAGTATAAGAAAGACTCAGTCGCTTATTCCAACAGCTGGATCCTGCTGTTTTTTTTGGACATTTTAATAGTGTCAGTGGCAGATCCATATATATTTGGTGTTTTAGTGTAGCGGTTTCCAAGCCTTTGTTTCATTCGCAGCCAGTTTAACCAAAGGGAGGTATTAATGTGTCGGATTTATTCACTTTTACTAAGCGCTAAAACTGTGCAAGAAATTCATTTTGAAAAACATTTAGGCTCATTGCAACTGTCTCACTTGGCTCATGGGATTTTGTTTCCTCGTGGGATTTATTGAAGATAAGAAAAATGTTGACTATCATGAGACGTTAAGTCTATATTCTTTGGACTTAATAACGAGGCTCAGTTGGAGTATAAACAGCCCAGAGCCATTTGAATGATACTAAACGTACCTTCACCCGAGACGTGAGGTTCAACCGACTTCAGATAACTAACATCCTGAGGATAAACTACCTGCTCGCCCCACAGACTGTCAATAACGACTGCCATCTCTTAACTTAATGAACATCTCAAATAGTTTGCAGCTATTTGGATTCTTCTCCAAACATTGTTCCTGCACCTTTTACTCTCTTCCAGGAAGTGCCCTGGCTGTCGGGGGCTGGGGTGGTGGTGGGAGGGGCGGGAGGGGCAGGGGGAGCGGCAGTGAGGGGGTTGAGTGGGATTTGCATACCGGCTTGCCCAAGGGGAGGGAAGGAGTCATCTCTCTTTGTCGCTCTTTGTATAATGTTTAGTGACCAAACTGGTCCTGGAGCTACTGCATGAGTGAGTGTGTGTGTGTGTGTGCGTGTGTGCGTGTGTGTGTGTGTGTGTGTGGGAGGGTGGGGGTGGCGGGGTCGCAGGATGAGACACGATTTATTGCTAAAAGTTGAACATGAATGTGTATTTGTGTGAGTTTAGTACAAATCAACCACACACACACACACACACACACACACACACTGAACTCTATTGTTTATTGTTTTGATCACTTCCACATGTTATGTTGTTTTATTCTAAGTATGTTTGTGTAATTTTCCATCAGGTTGTCATACAGTACTATTATAATGATGTAGAAAAGTAAAACTACACTCGTTTGTGGAGGCCTGTGTGGTTTTATTGAAGCCTGCACGGTGTTGTTATCAAGTGATTTAATGAAGGTGAATAATAGTGAACTGGACTGTGTGTAATGGCAACTTTTTAAAGACATATGTGTATTTAGCAAAAGTACAAAGTACCAGAAACATTTTGAAGCTAAAAGAAGCCAAAAAAGAAATCATAGAGGTTACAATACACAAATGTCCCATTAAAACCCACTAGGTTTGTACAGTTTCTCTTCCATAAGAAGGAGTTCATGCAGATGGTTGACTGTGCTCTCGATGTCTTAGATAAAGACCGAGGACATCAACGATTCACCTCACACAGCTTCCTCACTGAAGACATGTCACCTGACACAGAGTGCGCAGGTCCACGGTCAGCTGACTGGGGTAAGACTCACTTAACTCTGGGTGTTTGACATCTGAACACAGGAGGGACACAGTCTGAAAGTCGATTATCTTTTACATTTAAAAAAAAAATCTGTCTCTTTTAATCCCTGAAACTTTTTGTGGACATTCAGGACAAAATCTGAAACAAAGACACATGAACACATTATCGGTCATTTGGACGCCATTGTTTCCCTATCCAATAAGATTTAATAATGTGCAAGACATTTGTTGAAATTGTTAAGTATCCTGTATGTGATCTGCTTAACGCAGCATGGCCCTTTCCTTATGTATTGTATATATATTAGATCATAAAGTTGTTATTATTACAGATACATCTTTGTCATCTGTGGTAAAGTTTGATTCACCTCTGCTCCACCCTGAGTCTTCGTCTCCCTGTGCAGGTGAGTTGAGACTAAATGTTGTGTTGCTGTGTGTTGTGTTTCTGCTGCAGGAGCTCACCTCTCTACACACCTTGCAGCAGCTGGTCCTGATGCCTCCGTCTCACCTGTCCTCCCCCTCCTCCTTCCTGCTCTCACAGACCCCCACCAGTCACCAAGGTGGGCTCCTTAAAACAACTGTGTGAATGATTGATCTTTGCAGATATAAAGATAATCTTCTGTTGAAACACACTAGCTTGTTTTCCTGCATTAGGAGGTTGTTAACTAAGCTTAGCATAAAGACTGGACCCATAAAGAAATAGCTTATAATTGTCTAAAGTTAAAGGGATAGTTCAACATTTTGGCAAATTCTCCTATTACCATAATCCCTATAGTCATAGGGGAAGGTTCATTACCTTTAATTGTCAGCGCATGTTGTTTTGAGAGGTGAATGGTACAGGGTCCCCTGTCCCTCAAAACTCATCAAATATACAATCCAACAACTCCAAAACGCTCTTGTGGACAAGTTGCACTTTCACCACGCTATGAAATAATAATGTAACATTATGAGACGGAGTTGTTTTCAAGGCAAATGCAGCTTGTGTCTCTTCCCCATGGATCTCAAAACAACATGCAAAACAAATGAACCTGCTCCTATGACTATAGAGATTATGGCAATAGGCGAATTTGCCAAAATCTTGAACTATCCCTTTAAAAATAAACCTCCACTGACTCTAAACAAAGCTCTGTGTTTTTCAGGCTGTATCTCATTAATTGAATCAATGCAGTCATGAAAACTTTGATGATGCGTCTAAAAAAACAACAACAGGTAACTGATCTGAAACCTGCTGTTTTTCCCTTGGCAGCTCTTCTGCAGCAGAACCTACTGTCTCTTCCCAGCCAGAGCCAAACGAGTCTCCTTCAGCATCAACCTGGCCTCGCTCTCACTCCACAGGTACTGATATTGATTATTGATTATTGACATTATCTGATGTGTCTCTGGCACCTCACCACCAAACAGCAGAATAAAACTGAGTGTTTCTTGTGTTTCCTCTGTGATGTTTGTCCGATCCAGGCCATGAGTCGCTCTGGTCTGGCGGGACCGTCCATGGAGAACCACATGGACATGTCTCATCTGCAGATGCCCAAACACATGTCAGTACCACCGCAGGAGGAACCCAGTGATCTGGAGGAACTGGAACAATTTGCAAAAGCGTTCAAACAAAGACGCATCAAACTGGGCTTCACTCAGGTAATGAGGAGAAAAAAAAAACTCATCTGGTTTTTCTTTTAAAGACTAGTCTGAATACAATCAGCTTTTTAGTGAATGAGGTTTTGTGTTCTCAAATTGGTTTGAGATAGACAGAGCTCAGTGGGGAAATGATGACGTCCATACAGCGATCAGGAAGTGAAAATTTAAAGACAGTCGTGTGGTTTCTGTCTGACGTTGAGAGCGCTGCTAATAAAATATGATCAGACTACATCCACACAGTCCTCATGAAGCAGATGTATGTTCAGACCTTTTATTATCCATACAGTGTGTCCATGGTGGTTCCCTCAGGTTTCAATAAGACCTGGTTTTCTTTACTGAAGAAAGGAAAAAAAGACAATTTAAGAACAAAGAGAATCCTGTAAAATGAATTTTTTTTTTTACATTTTTAAAGATTTTCTTTCTAAAATTAGGCTACATTAGATTTATCAATAAACAGCTTAATCTTATAAATGATTATTCTGTCAGCTTCAGATACAAGGTAAAAATGGTAAATCAACTGTAAAAAGCAAACAAAACAAAACAAACAGTGTATGCCCTATTACATACTGCCAGATTCTTCTCAATTTGTAGTTTTTACATTGCACCACCACAGAATTATTAAAAAAGGTATACTTACAGCATTCATTAACTTTAAACTCTGCCAGATGTCAGACTGATGTTAATCAGGTTTTATAATATACTAAATACTTGTTACCTACATGTGTTTTAAGGATCGACCCCTTTACTCCCCAAATCCACCAATTGTTCCTCTCTCAGTACCGACCGACTGTTGCTACCAGACATGAGAGAGTCAACTGATAAGATAAATGGGGGTCATAAAACGCTTCACTTTATTTATTGCTTTGCTCTTATTTTCATATTTGCCATCATGTGTGAGCCGCGTGCAGATGGTGGTTGCGTTCATGAACACAAGACCATTCCAAAGAAAAATGGTTCAAATTACATGGAAAAAATCGAAATGACTTCATGTTTGCATGAGATTTTAGGATCTATTTAGGGTTTAATTTTTATTCACAAATTTTTGACTGAGTTCAGTCTTGACTCCATCCACAAATGATTGGAAGATGTGGTTATGCTTGTAAATTAACTTTGACTTAATAATTTTATATATTTTTATCGGATTGATCAAATAGGCTTCATTTTGTGATAAGAGGATGATGATGATGGTAAATGTGTGTGTGTGTGTGTGTGTGTGTCCCACCACAGGGAGACGTCGGCCTGGCGATGGGAAAACTCTATGGGAATGATTTCAGTCAGACCACGATCTCTCGCTTCGAGGCTCTGAACCTCAGCTTCAAAAACATGTGCAAGCTCAAACCTCTGCTGGAGAAGTGGCTGAGTGACGCAGGTGCATTTTTACTTACTACTTACTAACCCTCTTCAGGTGAAATGACCTCCTTATCTAAATGAGAACATACGCAAACCTCTCACTGATTTTCAGCGTTATCAATCAGAATGAGGGCATATTATTAGATGTTATTTGATAAAACAGGTCTGGGACAATTTAATTTCTGTCCACACTGTTAAAAATGTGTCTGTTAAAAGTAAGTAGTAAAAAGTATTTGTTATTGCCATCTGGTAAAATTATTTATTCGATGGATTGTGAAGGAATCAATATGATAAGAGAGCCAAAACAAGACACATCATAACTGGACCTATAAATGTCAGATTAATGCAATGAATGGACAGAAAAACAACTTGACACAGATTCTGAGTTAAAGCTGCAACAACAAAGACACTAACTGTGCAGAACAAAAATGATTGCTGTTGAACACTAATGGTTAACATGTGTGTCACATTTATTTCTGCATTAGAGAACTCACCTTCTGACGCCATGACCAACCCCACCACTCTGCCGCCGCTGTTGGAGGGCTACGGCCGCAAACGGAAAAAGAGGACGAGCATCGAAACGAACATCAAACTGACTCTGGAGAAACGTTTCCTCGACGTGAGTTCAAGATGTTTAACAGTGATGCTGCTCTTTTCTTTATAAATTTAATGGACACTAATGATGAAAAACTGGCTGTGTATGTAAATAAATGGAATATCATTAATATCACACAACCACACCTGAAAAACCTTGTTCATAACTAACAAAAAACTTACTGAAAGTGAAACCACTGAATGTGGACTTGTAACATTATAAAGAATATGTTTTAGCCTGTAAAATGGTGAGAAATTATGATTTACTATCAGACTGTTATTAAAATAAAGACTACAAATTTAAAATAAATGCAAATATAACCAAATTATTAGGTGTCCAGTAATCTACACTTATCCTATGAATGAACACATATATTTTATATTATTACAACTATGTTTTACCAGATTGTAATTCAAAGATTCTGTTTACATATCAGCCCCCTCTTAAGTGTGTCCTTATATGACAAATGAATTAACAATTACATCTTATTGATGCAACTTAAAGATGTATTTGAAACCATTTTTACAATGTTAATACACTGTAAATTCTTAATAGAAGGAAATAGAGCACCAATGTTAGAAAATTTTTAATTACAGTAGGCTACTAGTGTTGTCAGCATCTTATTCATGTGTCCATGTCCAAACATGAAGAGGGCTGAGTCGTGAACGTTGTTGTTTTTCCAGAACCCTAAACCCAACTCTGAGGAGATAACGCTGATCTCAGAGCAGCTGGCCATGGAGAAGGAAGTAGTTCGAGTCTGGTTCTGTAATCGACGTCAGAAAGAGAAGAGGATCTACTGTCCTGTGGCCAGTTTACCTGTCAAATCACACAGCTACAACTCCAGAATGGTTTGTTTATCCGACACAGACGCCTCATTCACACAAACTCACAAACACTCACCACCGCTGTTCGACTGTGGCAGGTGTGTGAACGACATAATGTCACATTCATGCATCACTTTGTGTAATTTTACTAATATGCTAATATAAAACTGTAGTGACCTAGAGAGAGATGATGAAAAACAACGATGGAAGAATCAATCCTCCATGAGCTGACATTATGAACATGAAAATTGTTGGTTATCAAGCTTAATATGTTTTGAAGTTTAATTTAATCTCATGTATTTTCACACTGTTTCAGGCCTCAGCATCCAGATCTTACAGTCCCCTGGCTTCAGGCGGAGGTTAGTTCTTTTTCCTGTATTGATTATGATCCTTTAATTATAAGCTGATCAACTTGATTCGATTAACTTCTCTGTGACAGGTACTGGGAGTAACGTATGTGATGAAATGCTTCTCTATATTGAAACAACTTATTTTTACCCTTCAGGGTCAATTTGCACATTAATCCAAATGCATTCGAAAAGTAACTCCGTGTGCTTCACTGCAGAAATATTACGTAAATCAACACAAATATATCATAAAACAAACAACACATAGTAACAAACTAAGCAGATGAATGTATCTGTACATTAATACATGATGCTGAATGCAGCTACACCTGTTTTGGATATAAATATGTATATGTTCTGTTTGTGTGCATATTCAGTAATTTTTTTTTTTACCTTTTCCTTCCAGTTTCTTCAAATTCCTCTCCAAACAGTGTCAGCCGTGAAGCTTCCCCCAACAACCTGTCCTCAGCTGCCGCCTCCTTAACGTCTCAGGCCAACGTGGCTTCCTACAGCACGTCAGGGTAAGAAACGTTCAATCAACTACATCAATCCTCTCTCTTACTGTCAGCAGATTTACCACAGCATGGAGCCTCTCATTTCTGAAGGAATAGTTCAATATCGTTAAATTCATTTCTGTTCTGGGAAAAGTAGTATTGATCTGGTGATCACCTTTTTTTTATACTTAGGTTTCAGTTAACACACGTCAGGTTTCCTGAGCAGATGTGATCCTCTGAAGCAAAAACTACAGTGGAGGACAAAATAGTAAAAATAAAATAGAGTAACAACAATAGAGTCAGTGAGTGAAGCATTAAAACAGGACACAGGCCCAGTGAGAACAGTTGCAGGCAGACAGATTGACATTGCAAGTAATTTCAGTGCATCGCTGCACTAAATAATAATGATAATTTATTTGGTATAGCAAAAAAATTCAAAAATTGCCTCACAACAATAGTCAACATCCTCATCATTGGCCACAAGATAAAACTGTGGAAAGACCACTACAACATTTGTCCATTAGTCTTCACAATGGTGATGACTAATGGCACAATACACAATAAACACAGACAAGACATAATCCACTAATGGAAAAATAGAAAGAGACCCTTAAAACAAATGCCAAATGAATAAATGAGTCTTCAGTTGCTTTTAAAAAGTTTCTAGGGAGACTGCCGACCGTAGACATAAAGGAAGAGAGCTCCAGAGAGTTGGAGCCACTACCTCAAATACATGTACAGTGCAATACAGATACATTATGTAAGGTAAATACAGTCAGCAGCTAGTTATCTTAGCTCTTAGCAGATCTGAAGACTGGAAAAACATCAGACCTGGGTGCAAAAACACCTGATGCAACAGTTTTCATTCATGTTGAAAGAAAAGTGTGGAAATGAGCCAATTAGTGGTTTTACAGGGAGCTTAGTGCCAAACCACATTAGCACATTAGTTTCCAAAAATGTTGCAGTGCTACTTAAGGCCATTTTATCAGGTGTTGACTTTTCTCTCTTTATTATTTTTACTGGGTAAATAATCTGTGACACTCCCTTTTCAGCTCCTGGTACCGCACATGGAATCCTGCAGCGTATCACTGATATAAAAACATGAACTGTATCATATGAAGCTTGTCAAGATTGTTTTTTGTTTGTTTGTTTATTTTTCTTTTTGAGAAGGATGTACACTAAAGATGTGACAGAGTAACACAATGTCCCTGTTAAGAACGGGGGAGAGGAGGTGGGGAGGGGGGGGTACGACCTACGACCACAGGCTCAAACCTTAAATGGACCCGTGAGACAAACCAGGAGCACGAGCAGAGGACGACAACACACCACAAATCTGTCAACAGTGAAGCTCTCACAAAACCTGACGGCCTCGAGCTGTTTGACTTACGTCCATGTGACTCGGCTGCAAAGATGAAGAGCACACAGAGGGGCCGCGCAGTGACAGATAACAGAAACACTGGTGGGTGGGAGGTCTCCCCGTTCACGCCCGTTTGCTCCTGGCTTCGGTTTTTAACTGTCGAGGCTCAAATAATCTGTTTGAATGTTGAAGGATCCAGGTCCCAGATCTGCAGTGATCTCTGTTGTTGCTGTTATGATGTGTTTTTATTGTTCATATTATAGTGTTGTGTTAGAAGTTTAACTCGATGTAATCCTACGCTGCGAACTGCGAAGCCTGTCTAAATAAATCTGCAGTTAAAAACAAAAGGGAGTAAACTGAACTTTCATCCGTATGTTGTTGATGGTGCAAAAAGGTCTTTTATTTAATTTACCACTGGAGTGTACCATCAGTGACCAGATTTGATCATTTTTTTGTTCTTTAAATGATAATTCTAGCTTGTTGCAACATTTTAATAAGCCATACGAACCACAGTTCGAAGTAACACTGAAACACTGAACACTGAAATCTGAGATGCAACAACAAAATGCACTGTAGGCTTTACATCTTAAAGTCAAATCAGATGCATGCTGTATGTTCCCAGATCTCACTGAAGACATCTTAACACTGCAAAAACTCAAAATCTTTCCAAGAATATTCTTTCTTGTCAAAATGTCTCATTACTAGTCAAAACTAATCTCTTTCCACTTAAAATAAGACTCATCACCTAAAAACTTGTTTTTAGATAATTTTCAGTTGTTTCAAACTAATTTTCACTTGTATAAGTATAAAAATCTGCCAGTGAAAGCAAGTTTTTTTGTGCTTGTAATAAGGAAGAAAAACTTGCTCCAGATTTTTCTATACTTACTTTAAGTGAAAATATGCTTGAAAGAAGTAAAACGCGTCTAAAAACAAGCTGCTTTTCAATGTGATGAGTCTTATTTTAAGTATAATTAGATTTGTTTTGACTAGAAATTACATTTTGATTAGAAATAAGACAAATATTCTTGGCAAGATATTTGAGTTTTTGCAGTGAAGGACAGAATTATCATTCTTAGAAAAAGAGGGATATTGCGGAGACATGATGGAGTTGAAGCTGTTTTGGGCAACATTTGAATCAAAACGCAATGACGGTTGTGGGGTTGTTTTCTCTCATTCAAATGTGACCAAACCACACCCACAACAGTCTTCAAGTCAACATCAACTTGCTCTCCAAACTTTAAATTTGTTCATGTCTGTTTTTGTCGAGTCCAAGTTGTTTATAAACTCAAAGCCTGATGTCACGGCCTCCGTTTGGCTTTCTGATCTCTTGGTTGATCATGACTCACTGTTTTGTCTCACTCCTCGAAAGTAATCTCGCACTGATTTGTACACACCTGCTGATTGACAGGTGTTCATGTCCCATTCACGCATTCAACTGGAAACACAAAAGGCTGCCTGTTGTCGTGTTACACAGGTCCAACCTTAAAGTTCAAACTGAGACAAGTTCAAATTTGTGTCATGTGCTGAAGCATCAACCCGCAAACCAACAATCCACCATGCTTGTTCTGCTTTCTGTTTGAATTGTTTATTCAATCCCTGTTTTTGCACCTTGTAAAACCTGCTGAATTGATGCATTAAGTCAAAAAAAAAAGGTTCTTCAGTTCCACTTCTGTCACAGAGGAAGTTTCAGCCTCTGATCAACAAACATTTCAAATGACACACTAAAGACGAAGACTTTTAGCCTAATTCTGCCACTCCAGCAGTGTGGCTCTGAGAAAGCACCAGCCTTTTCAGTTTCCTGGTTAAAGGATAAAACTGGAAACATTCTGTACTTTTATTATTGGCCAAACTACGGATGTTTTAATGGCCCCTGCTGACTTTAGTAAACAAAACATTTTTTAAACAGGAGGAACCTGTGCATTTGTTGGGAGGAATAGTTTCTGTTATATTTAGTGAGTATTTCATGCAAATCAGTGTCGGATTGGTTCAAAACAAACAGCTGTGGTCATATTAGTGTTAATGAATGAACATGCACAACTCATGGGCTCCTTCTTTATAACGTTTTGGACAAAAATGGCTAAGTGGGAGACGATATATCTGGCTTTTATGAAGAATATCTTTGACAATCTTCAGATGTTTCCTTCAATCTGGATGTGAGGATGTGAGTAAAGTCATTTTTTACTGTTGAGCTCTCCTGCAGCCGAAGTCTCGGTTTGTCTTTTATTCTGTTTGTTGTCGCTGTTTAATACAGACGCTCATAAAACTGCCTTTCAGAGCTCAGGTCAAGGTCTGACTGCTCCTGTTTGTTTAGTTGTTTAGTTGCCCTTGTTCAATAAATGTCTGTTTTGAGTGTCTTTTATTTTATTTTAGAGAAATGTTTTGCAGTGGAACTCCAGACTCCGTCCATCAAATGACTCCAATTGTAATTGTAATGTTATAATTTAATGTTACAGAAGGTACTTTTTTAAAGCAGAGTAAAGTTTTCACTGATGTATCTGAAGTTACCATGGTAACAGTTTAAAGTGGTTACAATGCCATGACTCTCTGAGCATCACCTCAAACTCCCGGGACCTTTAATAGGTTGTATTTACCGTCATTAAACAAAATGTGTTTGTCCTGAGTTTTACTTTTTTCCCTTGTACCTAAACCAAGGAGATGTTTCATATTTGTTTGTTTGGTGGCAGGATTGCGCAAAAAAAACCCCTACAAAACCAAGAACCAGCCATTAATGGGAGAAAGGTGTGGATCCAGAAAATGTTTAATCTCTTTTTTGAAAATTGTCTGATTCATTGTTGTTTGACACAAGAGACATGTTTGTGGTGTTTGGATCTATGACAGTACAGTTTAGTGCAGATTCAGATATTAAACCAACACTAAGGAACTTTTCAACCATCATATAATATTTTCATAACTTTTGTGATGGTACATCGACTTACAACAGGTTGAATGACACCTCTGTCATGGCCTGAGGGGGTCTGTATCGCCTTCACTGGCACTAAGCAGCTTTGAGGTGCATGGTAGGAACCCGGCTCTCACTTAAGTTTCACTTTCACTTTCGCGAGTCATGACGAGGAGGGAGCAGCAATGCGGCACCTTTCCGTCGGATTGTGCATGTGTGTTTACTGTGAAATGATCCGCTGGTAACAGAAACTTAGTTTGGACATCTTCTGTTAATTTCCATGCACCGGGAGATCAGGATGTTTACGGCGCTACGCGCTAGTGCTCATGGGAAATGGAGTCTTCCTTCAGGCAAAACACTACCGCTTTGGGCCACTGGCGCCGCCAAACTCAACCAAAACTTAAAGTTCTTTAGTACCGCTTTAATCCAGATCCGACAGATCTGCGGGATTGTTTGGTGAGGATTTCAAAACAAGGATGTTTCCTCTGTAGCTATACAGTGAAAAGCTGTTGTATAACTGGGTTAGAGGACTGCGCTCAGCCACTGTAGCCAAACATGTCTAAAAATAATTGTTTTACTAAATAAAACAGTGAGAGGAGAATAGACATAGTAAAATATTTCCTGAGACGATGAGTGTTGTGAAGATGCAGGTAAGATAGAAGAAGACAAAGTTAAGAAAAGGCACAGAATATACATTTTAATGATAAAAGAATAATAAAAGTCAGTGATCAGATTGTTCATAAAAAAATCTGTGTCTCTATAAAGACACATTTCTCGCTGTATTACAATAAGAAGTTTGTCCGAAAGCTTCAGTCATTTGTTCAGTGACTTGAATCTTCCACTGATGGTCCGATGTCCATTCAGACACAATGGAGACACGTCGTCCACTGTATGAGGTCAGTTTGAGCATTGTTTCCCTCTTTCATGTGTTTGTTGCTCAGTTTGAGTGAGTAATTCAGATTTCTTTGTACCTGCAATGAAACATTGAATTAATAAGAAGTTTTTATTGGTTTTAGTAGGACTGATACAATATCACCGCTTCAGATCTTCAGTTTGTGTTTGGATGGCCAGATGGTTTGAGATATTAAGTTAATAAACTTCCTTTTTTCCTCCTTTGAGGAATAATTTGACATTTTAGGGACTTCACTCATTTCTTTTTTAAGTTGTTGAACACAAATAAATCAGATTTCAGGTAAATAAAATCCTGCAAGCCTGGACAGTTGGTCCAGGTGGCCGGGTCTTAGGTCATGGGTGAGGGAGGCGACTCCTTTGTTGTGACATCACAAAGTTACAGAAGTTCTGGCAGCTCTTTTTCTTTTTTTTAACGGCACAGTTTCTGAATACAGACTGTGTGTATTACTCTGTGACCTGAGTGCTTTAGTTTAAAAGTAAAATCAATCCTTTATAATCATACAAGGAGGTTCGAGGACCATTTTTAATTTTATAGGGAGAAGTTTCTCTGTTTCTCCCACCTCCTCCCTTCCCAACTAAGCGAATGAGGTTATTTCATTAATTATTGAAAAGAGTTTGACAAGTTCCAGAAGAATTTATAGCACTTTCCAACAGTGGCTGAAATCTCCTTTCCAAAGGAAAAATGAATGACATCGTGTTTATAATCACACAAATAAAAAATACATTTCTTAACTTGGGTTTTTATTGTATTGTTAAAATCCTCACCAGCTATTTTTAAACATTTGATAAATATGCAGTAAATAAATATGCAGTTTTTGTCATGGTTTTAATGCCCGGCCAGGAAGTAGTTCGAGGGATTCCCTGAAATTAACGTAAGAAAAGTAAACTTTGAAAAAACACACTAAGGCCATTGTTGTGATTAAAACCTTTGGTGATACTCACCCTCTGACTCGACTAGCACGTCCACACCAACCCTGAGCTTCCTTGTAAACAAGCCTGGACAAAAACTGAAGAAAAGCAAACAACAGGTGTCATTACACAACTACAAGAAGTGGTTTTTGTGTTTAAAGTTTTGTAAATAAAGTTTTGTTTCTTACCAGGCAGGCCAAGACGTCAGCGGAGATGAGCATGTAGAAGACGTTGTTCCAGCCAGAGGGAGAAATGACACCAGCTAACAGAGGACCCAGTGCAGCTCCTGCAGAGATTCATATATTTTAATTTAATTAATAAACTGAATCCTGTCTATTCAGTGTTTGAACATAACATCAAAAACCTAAATACATTACATACCCACTGAACCAGTCCCATCAATAATTGCCGTTACCGTCGACAGCGCCCTGGAGTTTCCTCTCAGACTCTCATGTGTTCCCTGTTACAACAAACACGTCATGTAAGTAGAAGCCGGGCTGTTTACAGTTCACATTTCGATCCACTACATGTGAGTAGGATTACAGAAAAGACTTGTTGTGTATGTTGGATGTTTCTTTAAAGCTTAACAGACTGAAAGGACATAAAACAAAAAAAACTATTTCCCATGATGCCTACCAGGTCAGCAGATACAGCAGTAGTGATGAGGGCGTACGGTCCGTTCACAAGGCCTCCACATACCAGCAGCATAGCTACACATGGACAAACACCTCGAGGTTAAAAAGCTTTAACATTCACCACACATTTTTACCTTTTTTAATTATAAACGTCTTTCCATGTTATCTGGAAATAAACCAACTTTCATTTTAATCCTATAACCTGATATCGTTAGCAACTGCCTCATTTATTAGATTTGATTTGCTGTTTTCCCTGTAAGTTAATGATTCATAATATCTTTTTTAATGGTAACAGTCTTTCTTTGTATCTGGCGGTGAGTAATACAATGTGAGAAGTCATTAACATCAAAAGGTAGATACACTCACCAATTGTTGTACCAAGACTCCTCTGTCCAATGTAATTATAGAGGAAAAGCTAGAACACGAAAAGAACAATCAGCAGACATCACACAGCACTGAGAATCTGTGTTTTTTGTTGATGATCATTGTCGCTATTTATTCTGAGGTGAGGCTCACCATGGGGGCCGCGAGAAGCAGCATGATGCAGCAGGTTGTCGCTCTCCCACCGGTGTAGTCGGACACAACGCCTGCCAAAATGCCTCCTGTATGCACAACACGTAGCCAGTTACAGAATAGCTTCACGCAGTGTTATGATTATAATAAATTGAAATTAAAAGTAAACACAAGACTATGAGATTAATTTTAAATAGAGCTGCAGTTAATGAGAGATTTTGATCATCTTGCTGTCAGAGAGTCTGATTGGGTTCATTTGGGTAAGAGATGAGACACCATATCATCCTCCTGGCTGCTGATAAGAGACTTAGTGCAGACGCGATGGGAATCCTACAGACAACTATATAGTTGGGTTGGGAAATTTAATTAATTAATAATTTAACTGATTTCAATATTTTATTTCCAAACTGTCAGTTTCCGAGTTCAGTCATGTCAAGATTGCTGAAATTGGACTGGTGAAATTCAGACACCTGCTGTCAAGATGGAAATGTATTACGGGTGAGCATTCAGGCATGAAGGGAACCAATCTGTCCAAGTCCTGTCCTGTCAGTCAAACCCAGTAACAGACAGATGGCCGTGTAAGCAACTTATTTCAATGTTTGAATGTAAAACTTACCCATAATTCCTCCGACATCAAACAGTGTCGACATGTCTCCTGCTTCTTTTGCCTCAAAATGTGCTGAAAATGAAAATAAAGACATAAACATCTTGATAAAATACTCAAAATAATGTGAATGAAAATGTTAATATGGGATAAGAATAAAGTCTGTGAGTGAACACTGACCAACATTTGAGATGTAGAGAGGCAGCCAGTACAGGAAGGTGTAGCTGACCAGCTTGGCAAACAGCAGACAGAGAGAGAACTCCATCACTCCCTGTGAGACACGAAGCAGCACAAATCCTCATCTCAACATGTTTTCATTGTTACCATGCAACAATTCTCAGTGAGACAAACAGGGAAGAAAGTAACCTCATGGTTTCACACGGCGTCACTAAAGCTGAGTATCATATGTGACATTCTGAACCCAAGTGAAAATTTGAATCCTGGATCTTCTTCATCGATACCTAATCAATACTTTTTTACATGACCTCTCACTCAGAAGTATGGGAATGATTTGTTTTTTTTGTAAGTATATTTTGGGGGGGGGGTTTGCCTTTATTTGATAGGATATGGGGAGGCAGAGAAAGGGGGTACAGTATGACATGCAGTAAAGGGCCACCCGATGCGGGATTCGAACTGGGGTTGACTGCAGCGAGGACTGTAGCCTCTGCACATGGGGTGCCTGTTCAACCCACGGCACCCCTTAATGAGTTTTTTAAAGATATATTTTTACTCAGTTTAATTTACAATCCTGACATTACAGTGTTGTTCCTGATGACACCACCAGAGGGCGCCATAGTAAAGCAGTTTTTTTTTAAAGTTTATCTTTCAACCTGTTTGAACAGTACAAATTCTGAATATTTTTTATCGATTCAATATTAACTGATGAATTCTAATAAATCAGTAATCACCAGTGGTGACAGGGTTAAAGCAGTTGTTTCTACTCACAGGTATACTGAGAGCCCCACAGAAGCTGATGGCCTCTGTGTGGTCCTCCACAATCGCCGGAGGTTCAGTCAGGATGCTGCCGTTGACACCTTGGTCGACACGATCGACAGTCTCTTCTGTCTTTTCCTGTTCACCCTTATGCACAAACACACAGATATGAGTCCAGGCAGTGTTGTTAAGGGTTAATGAGGGTGATGGATGTTTTTGGTGCAACTCACATGGTGCTGAGGAGTGGTGCAGTTAACGTCTTCAGGTTCTGAATAACACAGAGGAAAAGACGGGATCAGAAATGTTTTTCTAGAGCAACTGAGGACTCAAACACATTGTTTAGGTTTAACAGGAAATTAATGACATACAGTTCTATAGTTATAATGTTGACTGATATTAAAGGGACAACGAGGAGTTTTGGAAAAGCAAAGTGTTTTCACACTACATTTATGAGCCTCCGCGCGCACCGTACATTTCTTTGACCGGCGCAAGACGGACTCATGTTTTCATTCATCAATAATTAAAATCAGAAATTCAAAGAGGTTCACATACCGTCGTAGTTCCGACCATAAACGGCGATTCGGCTGCGTTATTCTCATGACTCGCCACGAAGGAAACGCTGGTCGGCTCGACCAGCATTTCCGCCACCACTAATAATAACAAAATAACGATAGAGACAGAACGATATATTTATCGAAAATGGGCCCATTAACAAGTGTGGGTAGCGGAGATTCATCCACATTAACGTGAGACTTTTTTATAACCGAATAGAAACTCCTCGTTGTCCCTTTAACAGGCAACAGATAAACACAAATCAGCCACAACAACAAAAACATTTATTTGTTTTAAAGTTTGGCTTATCAGTATAAATATGACACATTTTTAATCTTCCAGCTGCTTCAGTGTGGACAGACAGAGCTGAAGACAGCTGAGTTTAAACCATTACAATCCCAAACATAAGGTCAAGCAAGATCCTGCAGCGAGTGTGTTGTGTCTATGATTTGCCCCAGTGGAGTTTGGTGTGTGGGTTAGAAACTAACTCTCAACGAGGAAGAAGAAGCAGAGGATGCCGGTGCAGGCGATGATGATCCCCGGGACAATGAAGGACATTCCCCACGCCGAGGAGACGAACGCCCCCGCGATGAGCGAGCCCAAGATGTTCCCAACAGAGGTGTGAGAGTTCCACACACCCATGATGAACCCACGTCTGTTGATCAAAAGACAAGCACTTAAAGAAGGTGAAGGAGGAGACAGACATGGCTTCAGAAATATGTGTTCGGTTTCAAAAAGCCATTTAATGGACTTTTCCCCCTTGTTTTAATGAAGGGCAAGTGCCTGTTTGAATACAGCAAATGTTTATGATGATGATTAATGAAGTGGTTTGAACACAAACTTCCCCAAACCACAAACTGGCTGTTTTGTTTGTATATGGATTAAACAAATGAAATGTTTTAATTATAAGGCTTTGGAGGTGCAGATAGATGTATTTGTGATTGTGATTTCAAAACATTGAACAAGTCTTTGAACGATCAATACCTGACAGTTTGAAACTTCAAGATATGAATGAAAACAAAAAGCCATACACAGGGTAAAGCTGCAACGCAAAATCTGACCTTTGGACTGAGCAGCTTGACGTAAACAAAGACATTACAGTAACTAGGTTATTGCAGTGCAAGTAAACATGTTGTGTGATTTCTCTGAGTAGCCTGGTTTCTTCTGTGCATGTATACACAGCTGTTGACCAGCCAGAAACAGGGCGGGGCCCGTTCAGACAGGCATGGGAAGTCAAGTGTCTGTGTTTGTACTGTTGTTGTACTTTGTTAAGAACCAGTTTAACCAGCTGTTGAGCTCCCTGGTGCTTATTGAGTAGCAGTTTAGATTCAGGGTATGGATCTGGAGTGAATGGGCTGAGTTCAGTCAAACTTGATTTCACTGTGCTTTCAAAACGTGACAAATGTGCACATGTGTCTGTCACTGAGCAACAGAAAAGGCGTCTAATACTGCACAGTCAGCAGGACTATGCTCCAGTACTTACTTCCCCTTTCCAAACCAGTTGCCGACACAAGCCACCACCGCCGGCCAACCAGTGGTCTGCACCAGCCCGTTCAGGACCTGCAGAGTGAAGCCGACAGAGGGAGAAACCAGCCTGTGTTAATCTATGAATGAAGGTGAAGAACCTCATTAATGGTAAATGTCAAAGCCCTGAGACAAATTCAACATGTAAAGGAGGATGGGAGGAGACCAGTGGTGCAGTGCTTGTTCACATTCCCTCACCAGACTCCTATATAAGCCCAGACTGCATGCCTGCAGTCATATGATGCTGTGGTGAGTCATGTGATATCTGAGTAAAACCTGACTAAGCCCCTGTGAGATCTCTAGACGTTTAAAAGGCAAAAGATGACAAACGAGGTCCGTACTAACCACAAGGCTGAGAGTGATCACACCTGTAATTGGGCAAAAAGATTATTAACAGATACATTAGATAAATGATAGCTAAGGTGCTTCAGTCTTAAATGCATTTTTCTTTAAAAACTTTCCAATGACAGCTCTTACCAGTGAAAGTTTGAGTACATATTATATATAGAATGACTAAAATTTATAATTATAGTTTCTCCAGAGGTTGTGAATTTACGTGTGGAATGTGGCGACAAGAAACAGAGAGCGAGGGAGAGAGGGTCATGTGTTGGTGTGAAGCTAAGTAACATACTTTTCTGGCTGTTGTTCTGTGTTAAGTGTAACTGTAAATTGAGTAACTTTGGGTTTTGTGCTGTGGGTTAGAGAAAACAACCAATTTGCAGACATCCCTTTAACCGGGACTAAACTTCGACTAAATGAGTAAAACAGGAAAATTATCATTAGTTGTAACCTTACTACATAAGATGTGAAAGGAGCCTGTGCCAAATAAATTCCTAACTCTTCTAACTTCCCCCTGAGCTCTTCCACGACTGAAATATGACTGTGAGCTCGATTCCCACCATAAAGTAATAATACACCACAACAGTGCACTCTGTTACTCAGTGCACAGATGGGGGGTTTTATTGGTCGAACAGAAATTAAACAAAAACTGAAGTGAAACAACAACACTCATCTGATAGCGCCTGAAGCACTGAGTGTGTAAGCACACAAAGGGAGAAATGGTCATTTCCTCCACATTTGGTGTTGAGTTAGCAATTAACAGCCAAGCTGATCTCTGTGCTTCCTCTGTCTGTGCTAATGGGATGTTTGGTGCCTGCCAAATGGACGAGGTCAAATCATCTGAATTCTGCACATGGTTAAAAAGGGTTAATGCCTTTCTAAACGTAAACATAATGATGATCCAACTGTCACTCACAAACTTACACTAGTCAAAGATGCAATTTACATAATCAAAAAGAAGCTTTGACATTTTTACACAACATTAGATTGGATTTTTAAATGGTGCTGTGAGTATGTGATTTCATACAAAAGTTTATCCATCCATTGGGCATTTTGTGCAGAGTCTCGGGCTACAGTGCAGGCAGATGTAGTTAGGTGTAGTAAGTGCGGTTCTTTGCTTGAAGACTAAACAGCAAGTCAGTTAATGAGATTGCAAGGTGTTGACAGGTTGTTTTCGAAATTCAGAACAGCTGGATAAAGTTTGCTCACACATCAGAGTTTCAGATCTTTAAACACACCGTATTTTTCTCTACAGTCATATTGGTCATGACCAGAACAGAACAGCGCAGCCAATCAAGAGCTGTTGTTGTGTTTACCTGGATGACGGCGTAGTACCCCAGTGAGTGGATGTTCCAGTAGAAGCCGAGGCCAAACAGACATGTGAACAGTCCACTCGACAGCATCCCAAAACTCAAGTAGTATCGTAGAGGCAGGCGCTCTCCAAATATCCCACTGTGAACGCCACGAGAAAATGATTATGAATCAATGTAGCACATGTACGCAGACAAATATGTGGTAAGGTTTGCCAGCAACACAAATACACAAACCTGAAAAACATGCCGATGGCATATGCAACCAGGAAGCAGTTATCCAAGACCCCGAACAGCGTCTGGTAGTTGTCTTGGTCTAGAGAGGTGACAGAGATTAACTCATTGAGTGCCACTGACGTATATATACGTCAATCAAAATACAACGCTTGGGTGCCATTGACATATACGTCAAACACTGTTTTCTGTCAGCTGTCGGCACACTGTGAGTAATTTTGGGGCTTCTGGGATGCATAGAACGAAGAAGACTGTAGATCAGAGCAAGAAATGAAGAAGAAGAAGACGAGTGCGATTGGAACGGAGATTAAAAAATTGGAAAAAGTTTCTATTTCTAGAGAAAAACGACAGGCAGAGCCTGGAACAAGTGATCGGAGGAGGCAGGAAAGGTAAACTGATCTAGATGATCAGTACCAAAATGCCGAAGTGAAAGCGGATCGCAGAGTCGAGGGGTCAGTTTCACCAGCACACACTGGAAGAACTTAAACTTCTGGTAGGAGAGGGTGAGGGGGCAGCAACTGCAGGGAAGTAGGAGAGCAGGCATCACTCTGCAGAGTAGGACTCCTACTTGTATTTTAGTTGTTTTTTTTGTTTTTTTCATTGTACAATGAAAAAAAGTGTGAAATGAAATTTTCAGATGTCTTACATGTTTTTGAAGCCAAAATTTAAACGTTTCTTGAGAGACTCTCTTTCACATAAATGCATTTTTCTCAGCTTTCTAGAAAAAAAGTGGTCTTTTTGGTGCAACCAGGCTCTATTCAGATAAGATAAATCAAGAATGGAACATGGTACAAACAAATGGTTTTTCCCTAATTAAATAGAGAGTCTTCTCTTTCCTTTGAGCTATTTTGTGTTTTCAGAGTCATAGTACAAAATATTCTGTGGGTCTTGAAATATTACTCAAAATGCCCCGAAACGCTGGCACAAGTCACTGACCATTTTATAAAAGGGCTGGCACTCAATGAGTTAAAGTATCATCTTTACTCCTGGCGAATAAGTGTACAAGACTCTTTTATCATCAAAGTTGTAGTTGTCAACAAGAACAGGACATACCGAACGGCGCCCAATCACACCAGGTAGCATTGTTGGTGATGTTGAGGTCAGCTGGTCGAATGACGTTGGAACAGTTTCTGTGCAGCTCACCCTGAGTATCAGAGAGAAAAACATTAAAGAAACCAGATGAAACAATGTAAACAAAACAATGAGAGACGGGTTTCAGACACATAGTGGACAAGCGTCATGTTTTGTTGTGAAAAGTCAGTGGTTGAAGATGTTCAAAATACAAATGATTGCTTTAATTTGAGTGTTAATGGTTTTATTTTTCTATTACGGTGAAAATATCTGAGTGCCTCTGAGTGTCATGCTGAGCTAAGAACAAAGGAGCAACAAAAGGACAAGACAGACATTTTGGCCTTTTTTCATGATTTCCAAAAGGCAGTGTTTGACCCACACTTCATGCTCCCACAGAAATCCAGTGAAAACTGTAGATAAAAAGGAATTGAATTGTCCCAGTTACCTTCACAATGCTGATAGGTTTCCGTGACAGATGGTAGGCTGTGTAGAAGAGGAAGGTGAGTAGAAGAATGAAGCCACGATACCTGCAAAAGAGAGGGAGGAGATGTGACCGTAGAAATCATCATACTCTTTTTTATGATGTACATTGTAAGAACAAAATAAAGAATAGGGACTGTAAATACAAAAAAAGAAAACTACTACCGATACTAAAAAAAAAAAAAACATGATAGTTTGAAAACATACAAAAAGAAAACGCTATATAAAAAAACTGACTACTTAATTTTTTGCAACACAAAAATCAGAAGCTTCATATTTTCATAACTTCCCATTGACGTAGAAAACATGAATGACTCAGAAGACATCAACACAAACATAAGGAACCAGCTGCACGTCATGGATCATAGTTGGTATTAACAGGGAGTCAATAACTTATAATAATAGTCATGTACTGGTGGAGTTCACAGTACAGACTCATTAAATACTGGAGAAATGTTCATGCCTAAATCATACACATTACATATGCAGCACAGGGTGACACATAAGTAATGACACCTTTCTAATAGCACTGCACTATTACAGAGTGGTGACACTTCTCAGTATCGCACAACAGAGTTTCGTCAACGTATAATAATAATAATCTTCATGTATTGGTGGAGTTCATAGTATACTTATTAAATACCGGTGAAATGTTCACACCTAAAAGGGTGAACTGTGAGTAATGACACCTTTCTAATGAGACTGTACTATTACAGTGGTGACACTTCTCAGTATCAGAGTTTACTCAACTCATCTCTGACATCAGAAAGTAATTAACACACTATAGCCTACTTAAATCTAGTTTGAAGGAAGTTAAGTATTCACATTTTATTTTAGGTTTACACTTATACTACATTAATTTAAGATGGAAATTATTGTACCTTTGTCAGCTATAGTTACATTATAAAATATTTATATTAAAAACATATAGCCTAATGAGCCATCAAATGTCCAGAGGTTTCAGTCCTTACAATAGATGTCAAATTTGCGCCTTTGGTGTTTATTATGTGTTTTCAATTTCACTTTATTTAACCTCGGAGTCTGAACTTCCCCAAAAGTTTCAAAAAAAGTTAACTGTTTAAGACCGAAAAAGAAAAAGAACATCTTAAAAATCACAGGAGAGAAAAGTCCACAATGAATTAGGCTACATAAGTGTGAGTGTGACAGTACTTTGTGACCGTAGAGTCATTGAAACTAGCTCCAGAGAACTGAATATACAATATTATCACAGATATGACTTCCTCAAAAACTGTTTTAGGTTGCATTAGATTACAGGGAGTTCAGAGTTGTAATGACTTGACACTGTCAGCTTTCTCTGGCTTTTCATTATGTTTTTTATCACACAGCCTCAAAACATGACTTGGCATGTGAGAAGGAGTTTCACTTGGATAAACGAAACCCATTTCATTCGTTAGACAGATAGGAAAATGCTTTTCAACACATAGACTGCTGCATTACCACAGAATATGTTTTATAGAAATCACAGGTGTATAATGAGTAATTGAGGATTAATTTAACCGATTAATTTAGAAAATGTGACAAAGCATAGCTAGAATTTACTTGGAATTAATCAAACAATCATTAATAATCCAAATTAAAGATATTGTGAGTTATTTTATCAAATTTCTAATTAATCTGTTTACCAGATTGTGACTGACTTATTCCCCCAGTGTCTGCTGCTCCGCCTATTGCTACTTAACAGAGCTCATTAAAATGAAGTGCCCCGTGTCTCTCCAAATTCCTTAAATGCTGCATTTGTCGATGACCCTATCGACTGGTTGAAGATAAAATCTGAGTCGATAAAGGAGGAAGCTCTGAAATGACACATTTTTAAAAGGGCAGTTTAGTGTGGCCGTAACAGCTGAGCCGCGTGCAAACAACCCAGCGAAAACTAACGAGATCGAACCTGTAATAAAATAATAATGAATTAGGCTATAACACCTAAAGTAACAATATAACGTTAATTAACCTAGTCCGCAGAATGTGTGTTTATCGATGTGTCTCTGACAATCATTCACAGAGGGGAGATAAGTTAACAGACAAACACACACACAGCCCGACTGCTCCCTCTCAGCTCCAACTGTCGTAACGACGGTTCCATTACCGAGCCGATGGAACGGTCGGGGAACAATGGGAGCGTTCGGTCATTCATGGAACTCACCAACTGTCCCGAGAAAAGGACGTGATGAGCCGTATGCCGGGGGCCAGGGCCGATTTCATCTTCTGCTTCTTCGTTGTTGTCGTCGTCTGTTGTTAAACTTGATCCAGGAGAGCTCACAGTTTGTTCCCAGCCGGCATGTCCTCCGAGTTATCGAGGAGTAAAAGGCACTGCTGTGGTGGTTTTGTTATCTTCTTTCCAGCGAACTAACTAACCGAGGGCAGCGAACCGGCCGCGTGTGTGTGTGTTACTAACGGCTGATAAGTGCAGAAACCGGAGCACACCGAGTGGTATGTACCGAAAACTAACCTGATAAAATAACACAGCCACAGCCACAGCCGACGCTATGTGCTGGAGGAGTAAAGCAGCCGCCGTTTAGCTTCGTGGTGAGAGATGCAGTTCGTAAACATCCAGCAGTCCTCCATACTGTGAGCGCTGTGCCAGTTTATATGTACCGCCGCGCGCATGAGAGCCAGCCTACCTCCTCCAACAGCCGCGACACGCGCCCGGCCCAAAAAGGTGCCCGTTATGAATGGAAAACAAGAATTATTATTAGACTAAACTCCGCTTATTCCATAGATATTTTTCCAGACGCAGCCTCCCGGTGGACATGTGACCCGCCCCCTGCGTAACGTAACGCCGAACCCGGAAACAGCTGGAGCACCGGCTGTAAAGGTGTTTGCGTTTGGGACGGACCTGGCTGCGGACAGCTGCGGACAGCTGCAGCCGGTGGTCAGTGTGTGGACATGGCAACCACAGCTCACCTTCCCACAGTTAGGGACCATCTGCAAATTACTGTCAACTTTAGGGACTGAAATAGATAAGAGTTAATGTGAAAAATCATGTAAATTTAGTTCTGACTGTTAAACTTTTGACCTTAGTAGTTTGTGTATAAATAGCATTCGAAGTGTAATACTTGTGTTTTTCATAAATTACTATTTTTCAACTGTGAGTGACCTATTGACCTATTGGTTCAAACAAAGTCCATTCTGGGGTGTGTGACCACAAACATGGCCCACATATGGCTCAGGTTCTTCTGTTGAATATTACTAATTTGCTTGTTCATTAATTACATCTTAATGTGGTGCAATATTCTATTTGTATTTAATTTTCATGGACTTTTAATATTTAGGTCACATTCTTGCAAATAAAATCATACATAATTTAATGTATGATCATTTTGGAGGCTGTAGTTAATGATGCTGTCATTTCCATCTATGAAGCCTAACTTCACTTACATATTTTTTTTTTTTAAATACCCAAGTATTCAGTATATAAAATGACAATACTAGACAATCCCAATGTGGCACATGCTGCTAGAGATAAACATCAAGGCTGTTAAGACTTTCACAATTGTTCTTATTAAGAATGGATTAATAACTTCATTAAAGAGCGTGATAATTTAGTTTATTTTTTAGACTACTATGACCATGGCAGGTTATTTTCACACAATGACCAGCAAATCCTCTAATACAAAAAAAAGAACATTCTCAAGTTTACACATGTACACATACTTACTCCCTGATACTTTACTAATCATGTAAACTTGACTTCACTGAGTAAATGTAAGAAGTATCCTCACAATCACATCCCTTTATTATCAATAAATAAACTAAAAATGAATTCATTTGATGCAGCATAAAACAGATTATATTAAATAACTAAAATCACCCGTGCTAGTGGCTCTGTGAGGTTGTACATGAGAACAGTGATGACTCTTTTTCTTCCAAATGTGCAGTTCATAACTTCCTTTAACGTAAATCCAAACTCTGCATTGTTGAATGTAACGCCTGGACGTATGCTGTGGAAGAGACAAATGTGACTTCAGTTTTTTTTTTTTTTATGTTTTCATGTATAGTTCAAATAAAGCAGAGAGTGAGGAGTGTGTGCAGTACCTTTGGGATTGTTGTAGAAGACACAGTTGTTAGCACAGGTGTTGGGGTGGGAGTCCCAGAATGAGGAGCCACAGCAGCAGAGAGGAGGAAGCTCCAGTTTCTCCTGAGACAGTCGCTCTTTCATCTGAGCTCTCAGAGCCTCAATGAACCTGCCCGGAGTTAAAATCATCCTGTTTATCAGGGCAACTTTTGCTTCAGGAGCCATTACACTTATTTTAGTGTGAACCTGTAGTTTGGGCTATTTGGTGTTTGGCAAAAAAAAAATGAAGCACCTTTATATTTTAGCTCTGGTGTGGTTTGTGTTCATACTGACATTAAAAAATGAGAGTACATGTGACTGGTCTGTAATTGTAAACAAGTGCAACATGAGCCCTAATGATGCAAAATGGTCCAAAGCTGACCAAGATGTAGTGATAACAATTATTATTCTGTAAGACCACAATGTGGTTTAATATATCATATGGTTAATAAATATTTACTTTATATATTTAAGTGTAAAGGATAGTTACTTAATATGTCATAAGCTATATTCCAATTAAAATTTCAAATCAATCCAATTACTTTTTATTGAGGATCTACTGAAATCCAAGCAGTGGACAATTCACTGCATCATATTTTGATACTCAGTATAAAGAGTTCTTCCTTCTTACTTTCACTCTCATCTTATTTTTCACAGAGAAACTTGCAGTAGCGACACATTCAAGCTTTGCCAAATGAACCTCCTGTAATTACCTCGTAGTCACTTTCCCCTTCTCCTCCTTTTTTCTCCTCTGCAGCTCCGCAGCTCTCTCCTCCTCCTCCAGCTTCAGACGCTCCAGAATTAGCAGCTCTCTCTCCTCCAGCCTCTGTCTGGCCTCCGCCAGCTGCCGAACTGCCTCCAACTTTCTCTCTTCCTCCAGACGAATCTGTTCTTTCTCTGCTTTGATCCTTCAGTGAGGACAGGAACATTTGGGAGGAGACTTTCACTGAGGCCGAGTGCTCACATGCAATTTTAGTTTGCAGTCTGCTTGTTAAGCATACAGTACTGGGCCATATTTTAGCAAAAATAATAACAAAGCAACACTCATCACCACTGTTGTATGTTAGAAATGATCAAAAGTGAGCCTGTATTCACACATTTGGGCCATAAAAACATTATAACACATAAGAAGAAGTGATACAGATAAAATTGCTGTGGTCACCTTGCTGTTTTCTTCAGGTGTTTCCTGTGCTGCTTGTTCTCCTTCACCAACTCTCTCTCTATGTTCATGAAGTGACGCCGATGCATCAGGAACTGAGACTGACGCTGCGGAAAAGAGCACACAGCATCTGTAACATCTGGTTTGACAGAGTTTGAAGTCAAAGCGTCATGTAGTCGTCTCATAAGTACCTGTCTTTTCAATTCCTCTTGGTCGGTAAGAGGCCACAGGACGTGGGGCTCGCCAAGGTTGGACTTCAAACCAGGACCAGGGTGTGAGTTGTACGTCTCCCACGGTGCATACTCACTCACCTGAAACATGCATACAACCAGAACAGAGTCAGGAGATTTGGACTAAGTGTTGTGAATACACCTAGCTGCTAACTTGAGCCTTTCCCTTTATCTTTAATTTAATGATCAAATTGTTTTTGATGCTTTAAAACACATCAAAATCACATTTGGGTTTGACTCAACTCAACATTCATAACCAGTCAGCATCCAAGTTAAAGTGTAGCTAAATGAAGCCAGGAATAAACTGCACTGTTTATCGTTTTGGTTCCCTTTGACCTGGATCTGTGAATCACAAGATGTTAGAAGGAAAACGGAAGATGCACTTAGCATTAACCTTGAATACTTCCATGATGTCATAACTCACAACTATGTACAATAAACTCAACAATAATAAAACATGCCCTGGTTTTATATTTCTATTTAGACTCTGTCAGCTGTTTAAGGGCAATATCATAATCATCATCATAACTGTAATGTTTTTAACAATTGGGGTTTATGGGCCCAGTGAACCCAGTTGGAGAATATTTGAGTTTTTCAGCTCTGCTGAGGCCAAAGTTATTAATTGTCCACATTAAATGCCATCTTTGGTATAGAGAAACATCACATGGGCAAAAACACAGCACAGAACTTTTATCTTTTAAGACATTCCTTCACTTTAAGCTTGAGCAGATTTCCCACTGACTATCGTGTCACAGGCTTCAGTGAGCCTTGGGAATTTTCTCACTGAAAGACATCAACAGGGAGTGAACCATGATAAGAAAAAAGTGCCACAGCTGCATCCTGCATATTTATCAACCTTCTGCTGAACGAGGGGACATTCATGTTCACTGGTGAGGAAATTATCATCTCCCTCTTCCTCCTCTTCCTCCCCCTGAGTGTCCTCTTCTTCCAGCTCCTGCTCTGCTCGCAGCATGTGAGATGTAGCCGTCTGTTGAGTGCAGATCCAGTGATTTTTTATATACATTGAACGCGCAACAACATCTACACACACAATTATTAGACTTATAAATTGTAAAAAAAAAAGAGGAACTAGTGTGAGACACAGAAGCTCACATGACTGGTTGAAGAGATGTTCCGTTTGCCTGCAGGAAGGTCTGACGTCATTTCCCCATGTGGGATGGTGCGACAGGCGGCCAGCCTGAGTCTGACCTGCCTCATGCCTTCAGTAGTCTGGACAAGGATGGAAATAAATAACTCTCCAGATTAATCACTGTCACATTATTTTATCACTCACACATGGAAAGAATGGGATCATTCTCATGGCAAAAAAAAACAAAAAACACAACACACACTGCAGAGATTTAAAAGGACCACATAAGGCTGACTGTACATCACAAGGGCACAATAGAGGACGTGTGGGACTGCAGCATGATCCTCAGCAGCCTCGCTCAGTCCCTGGGGAGCATTTAATCAATCACATGAAAGAGGCAAGAGACGAGTACTACAAAATTGCTATGTTAAAGTTATAGAAAAACTGATGGCGTATTTTGATTTAGTGCCAAGACATGTACTGCACTCTCTGGTGGATATATTATGCAAAGGTGACACTGTTTTTAATTACCTTAAATATATCATTAACCGTCCTGAGATGCTACTTCAGGTCATTTATCCGCTATACATTACAACTTCTGTCAACAGAATAGTTAAATACAACTTTCTAAAACCACAGCCACTCATTTCCTGCTGTAGCACCTTTCACTGTTGTGGTTTCAGACCTTTGTCTACACTTTTAAACCCTGCTGCAACGATTTGTTCCTATTCAGACACGAAAGCACTAACAAGGTCAGAGAGTGATGTTGGGTGATAAAGTCTGGTTGACAGTTGGAGTTCCAACTCATCCCAGAGGTGTCGAGTGGGGCTGAGGTCAGAGCTTTGTGCTGGCAAGTCAGCTTCTTTCACATCAAGAAGAGAAAACCATTTCTTTCTTTCTGACTTTGTGCACAGGTTCACTGTCATGTTAACAAAGGAAGCGGCTTCCTCAAACTGTAGCCACATAAAAAACAAGACAGCCAGTCGCTACGATTATTTTCACATAGCACTTTTTGTAGCGCTGCTGCTCTCTCTTAGTCACCAACTTAGTCACCAGCAGTGGACACAGAAGCAGGTGAAATAAAGGTTTAAGGGAGCGAAAGACAGCTGTTACTGAACTTTAATCAAAACAGTAAACAAAACATGATGTTATAATGCCACAGCTTCATTTTTCCAACTATGCTCCAGAGTGAAAATCTGCCTCACCTCTTGAGCGCTCCCCTCCATCACCCGCTGTCGTGAAGGCATCACCCTCTCACCGACAGACACAGGGTGGGTCTGGAAATGATACTGTGGTTGTGGGGTTCTCCTGTCAGATTTGACCTGGACAAAGGTAAACACAGTGATATAGGGTCAACAGCAACATGGACAACTGTCATTTTTAATGTATTTTACATCAACCTAAACCAAATATCTTTACATTTTGGATTGTTGGTTAGAGAAAACAATTTTTATAGGAATAGTATGAGAAACTCTATAGACTAAATGTTTCATAAGTTAATCGAAATCAGTCCAAATAACGTTGCCCCCTTACCATTGTTTCTGTCTGAGGCTGCTGTCTCTTCTTGAAGACTTGGGTTCGCTGTGCCACACGGTGGCGCACTTCATCTTGAAATCGCCGCAGGCTCTCTTCAGTCTCCCTCCTCCTTTCTGCCTGGAGCTCCTCAGTTAACAGAGCAAGAGCCTAAAACCAAGACAGGGAAAAACTGTCTTTGTTACTTAGGAATCAACCAGCAGTCTAAATTAATGTGACTTTGTAGAGTTAGCTCCTTCAACCTGCCCCAATCCTCTGCCAACAGTGATTAGAAGAGACAAACAGTGCAACACGTTTCAACTGGCTGTGTAGATAGATACAAGGGGTGTAACACTAATCCTAATTAATACGATATTAATACGACAATGGCAGGGGCTACTGTCCTGTCCTGTACTGACTATTTCACTTCCTCTATGGTAAGGATATGTCTGATAATATACCTTTGAATTCAAGGACATGTCTGAATAACAGTCCTAGGAGCTCCAATAATTACTCAACTGTCTGACATTTTACTTTAATAGGTACTCATTTTGGTATTCTCATTCCAATGTTATAATTTTTGAAGTGGGACATAAAAACAACCCAAACCATAAAACCTTGAAAAAACAATGATAAGCCAGTCTGTCTTAGTATCTAAAACCAGTCCTTCCCAGTCAAGTCTGAACATGTGGTTAGGGGGATGTTAAAATATCCTGTGACCTGACATGGTTAGTATTTTAATACTGTAATGAGAGCACAGGTGGTGTTTGCATAAGTGCCATCAGAAAGTATTGAATGTCTATTGAAAAATCTGCACTTAATTGTATTGTACATTTCATTTTAAGTGGATAAAACTGTTACCTACCAATCTAAATTTAATAAAAACCCATGATGTCAAACTGAACACTTTCTTCAGTAAAATGTCATTCAATATAATAGATAAAATATCCCAATTTGAAAAGTATTGATATCTCCTCCTTTGTAGAAAGTCCCCCTGGGTCACTCAATACAAGCTCTGCACACCACACCTGCTGGATTTTGACAGTAGTTTCCAGTCATATTTTTTAAACATCTGTCAAAATTAGATGGGAATTACACATTATATGCCCCCGTTAGGTCAATCTACTGTCAACAAAATACTTTTAACAGCTAGTTAACCTGAAAACACACTGACAAATCGTCCTAATCTGATCATCTCCACTAACGTAACCGTCTCTGCGGCGCCTGGCAACAACACGACACAAACCAGCTGGTGATTAGCCTTTAAATCCCAAACTTACCGCCGGATGCTCCAGGAAGTCTCGACCGTCCTCCACCCAGGCTCCCACCGCCACCACCGCCTGGTTCCTCCCGGCCAGCACCTTGTTAGCTCCTCCGGGGGCTCGGTGCTCCCTGCTCCGGGGAGCCGAGGTTTTGTTTCTGCCGTTTGTCGACGCTAACACCCGGCTAGCGCTCATAGCTCGCCTCGCTAACCACCAGCCTGACGTAAAGTAAAGTACCGGTTTAAAACGACTCCTCGCTCCGCTTCTTCCACCGTGTTGTTCACGCTATTCGCTGACTATTAAAATGGAAAAGAAACGGAAAAGAAAAGACAAGTGCCAAGTTTGTTCACGTAAACATAAACACCAACAGGTCTGTTTTTTGAGTTTCGCTCATTTCGTCTTCTTTTACTTTCTGGCGTTTGACAGACGGCTCAGTGGCTCGTTACCGCCCCCACGAGGACAGGAGGCGACACTGCGATAAACCATTAAACCCAATAAGAGTCAATTTTAATGGCCAAGTATGATTGTTTGTGAAATATACAGGAAATTTGACTCTAGTGGCTCTAAATGTATTCCAACACACCACAGAGCAAGGATAATTTAACACAAACATATGACTATGATTTACAGGTCAGTAAAAAAAACACTATAATATGAACAAAGCTGAAATATTACAGTGGGTCTGCCTGCTGAAAAAATGCTTTGGATTCTTATGCTGAATTGGTTCCTGAATATCAGCGATGATAACCAAACACACAATTTAAATGTTATATCAGAGGAAGCAACTTCTAAATAAGCTTCATTCTAAAAAGCATAAGGCTTGTTTGATATTCTGTATTTTCGTTTTAGGAAGGCCATTTGAAAAATAAAGGCAATATAGTATTTTTCTAAAATGGCCGTACACTTGATATCAGCAGGCATGACTCAAACAGGAGTGAGTGGTGCACTTGGTGGGGATAGGACTACTTTCAGGTGAAGATGGATACAGATTTTATGCTCTAGTAAGTTTATAGGAGAGAGATGGAGTTTGCAGGGTTGAATGTACTGAAGCATGTCGCCCAATTTAATGGTCTGTCTCAGAGACAGTTTGTGGACAACAATGAAGCTCTAAAACACAAAGCAATGACAAATATGGCATTAGACAGCTGTTAATCTGTTGAAAGCGAGAATGTTAAAACTGAAAGATTAAGAGCCTAGGAAGGTTGTAGGTTTTGCAGATATTTGATGTTAAACCAAAGTTTTGGGTGGTAACAGTACATTATTCTCTTCTCTACTCTTACTGATGGAAGGACAGCAGTATACATTACATAAACCATAAAGCCACTTTCACTTGAAACAAAAGCTTTTGTTTTCTTAATTTCTTTATTAAAAAATGACAGTATTTTTACTACAGGAAAATAGAAGGAAATTGCATCACTCAGTGTACAAACTGGACATTTTCAGATATAAAGATTACTCTGGATGTCAGTGGTTTTGACAAACTTCCGGAGGACTTCTGTGCTTGGAGACGAGCCCAACTGTGGAGAGAGAGAAAAGCACAAGCTTAAAATATTGAACATCCTTTTTAATGTGATAACAATTCAGGTGTGTAATATGAAATCTCAAGTGTACTTCCAAGAGATCTGGTGAACTATGATGTACGGTACATACACCTGTGTATGCTGTGTATTTTAAGAGCGTACATTAGGTAAGTATCACCCACAGTGTTTGATGTTCAAATGATTAATTTGGTGATTATTGAGGACACTGAGGAACTCATCCAGTACATATTTCATAATTTGCTTAAAAAAACACCTCCTTTTGTGATGTGACAGTAAAAGTTGATGAATGAATGGTCGTTTTTATCCCAATAATTAACGGAGCAGTTGGAGAGAGTGATTTATTGGACTCAGATTTAACAGGAAAAAGCTCCTCACCTGTATGGACTTCCCAAGCTTAGCCAGTGCGGGCTTGTAGGTCTCCATGGTGACAGAGTCAGGGCCGATGACATCACTGTAACACTGGTAAACAACAGCGGCGATCCGGAGGACCTGGCAGTGGTTCAGTACTGATGAAACAGCACGAAGTGGAAGAAAACAGGGTTATGGGACGACGGAGAGAAGAGCAGGCGGTTTGACATGAGATGTGTGACCTGTCAGTCGTCGGCGTCCAAGGCTCAGGGTCTTTATCCTGACCATACATCCTTTTAATTGGACTGTCAATGTCTTTAAGTGCACCAGCATGAAAATGACCAAATCAGGATGCAAGACTATGTGTTGTCGGTGAGTGGTGAGGAGCCTAATGGTGCTGCACTTCATTTAGTTGGCAGACGCTTTTGTACAAAGCCACTTACAGTTTTCCCCCGCACACTCACACCAGGAGCAATCTGAGGTTCAAGGACACTTCAGCAGGAGGAGGAGAGAACCTGGCTGAAGCTGGATTTCTAGCCTGCCTTACTTTGGTTCATTAATTCATAGAAAGGCGAGACCACAGCGAGAAGAGGGTCTGAAGTGTAATGTCTTCTACAAAGAATTAACAAGGTCCACTGATCCAACATTTTTTAATTGGTTGTTGAGGTTAAAACCTTGAAGCACAACACGATGTTGTTTTAGGCATCCCACCTTAAAAGCTCTGAACTGAGACTTCCAGGACTCAAAGCTGTGACACAGCTGTTGGTCCTGTTGTGAAGATAATGTTACCTTAAACAGCCACAGGGAGGGTCTGTCTCTGACTTGTCAAAAATGTGTCGTTATTAAGATAATTTGTTGATTATGTAGCTGCTAATCAGTGGATTGAAAGACTAGTGAGTAATGTCAGGTTTGCACTTGATTTTGTTAAATATGAGTTAATTATATTTGTCTGTTCAAGACCCAAAACAAAAAGTATTATTTTCTTATTGTTCTCTTGAATTCATTTAGAAACAAGTTAAAATTGTGGGACAAACATTTGTTGTTTCAAGGGTACAACTGTAAACACTGCAACTTCACATTTAACATTTAAAAAGCAGCACCAGCAAAGTCTGTCTGTCATGTCTTTGTGTGGGTTTTCAAGTGTGATAAAGTAAAGTAAAAGTAAAAACCTGGCCAGGTACTGTGGGCTTGAGAAGTTGAGACATCAGAATTCATGAGAGTGAATGTGTGTAATATTAGTACCTGCAGCTGGAAGTCCAGTAATTATGTTGGGTTGCTCCAGCGCCCTGCAGACGGGTTGACCACTGAAAGTACCAGTATGCAGAGAGCGCAGGAAGGGAGCAGAGCTGGTGCACAGATAGTCTGCCGTCTTGTAGTCAGCCACAGAGCTGTCTGACAACACTGTCACATTCAGCTCTCTGTGCTGCAGACAGCCGAACACCTACGAGACACACAGAGACACACGGTTACATCACAGGACAATGATGTAACTATGGTCAGGTCTAAATGTCTCTATTTCTTCTCATGACATCATTTAATCAGTGTGTGCCATTGATTTTGTTGTATAAACTCACCTTGTCTGTCCACTGAAACTGCTGGTCCTCCGCTACATAGCAGGTCACTTGGCATATCAAAACCTACGGGGGAAACAACGCAAGAGACGCTAAATTCAACATTTGTGGATCAGAGGCTGGTGTCTGTCTGCGTGGTGTAAGTCGGAGACAGAAAGCTCCATTTTCATGGAGGTCACGAACTACACTTTGTTTTTTTTCCCCCCTGAGCTTGACATTCGCTTTGCCTGTCTGTGTGCTGTTTTCATGTTGTGAAGTGCAGCAGCACCCAAAGCTCAGGAGAAGGTGAGAGTTTTATTCAAATATGACAGCTCAGAGGAAGTTGTTGGATTTTGGTGAAAACTGCTCCAGAGTCATTCAGCTGGTGACCTGGTGAGTCTGTCAACCGTGGAAAAATGAACACGCTACAGTGGAACAATGTCTTTATATATAACCTCAATAAAACATTTAAAAAAATATGTTATAAATATATAAAAACAAATTATCACTCTCTAATTGTGAGGCCTAATTTGCTTGGCTGCACACCATACTTGAGATGCAACGAATAGTTTATTTTTCAATTAGTTTCTTTGTGAATTAATTGTTTATTTAACGAATTACAGAAAAAGCTAAAAAAAATTGCCCATTGCTATGGTTGCAACCAACAATCCCCAACAAGACTAAGATATTAAATCATTATATTATAAGACACAAACACACACCAACCTATCGTGCCATGCATTTAAATCAGTCTTAAAAATGGAGACTATGATGACAGGAATTTCAGCAAATCGGTAATTCATCTGTGAAAGAATGTGTGACTGTCACAGTATCTGCTGCTCAGAGCGGCTCTAGTCTGTATGAAAGTCTTCTCCTTCAGCTCATTAAATCTCTGCAACTGCAGGCAACAGGAGAAGGAATGTGTGATAAATGCGAAGCTTCCTCTGCAGCACGGTGCAATCACACACAGCTGTTCACCGTGTTGATTAAACCACATGCAAATGACACCGGGCTGATAGAAAACAAGCACATACACCTCTCTGCGCGCGTCACACCGGTCAGTTATAACTCTGTATTCTGACAGTTTATCAGAGAAACGCTGAGACGGTGGATTAGCATGGCTCATTAATCCTGCGTGTCATGGCCTACTTTCCAACTTTTAGAGCTGAAGTGGGGTTTCATGTTTTATTCCTGAAATACATCACTGTGCAAACGCTTCTCTATCAAATCGGTTACACTCAATGTGACCATTTATAAAATGAGATACAGCAGACCTGAGACTGGAATAGTGTTGATGGATGTTATCATATAAATGGCTTCAGTGAATGTGTTGCTTCTGTCTGCATTCCTTATGTTTCTCCATGGATGTTGGCTGGCTTTTCCACTGATCTGCTGCATGTATGCAGTATGACAATTAGCTTTTCTTTAAGTGAGAATAACGGTTTTAATGTGTTGAGGAGCAAACACATTAGACTGAATGATAATTGAGTTTACAACAAGCTGGTGCTTCATGTGGGATTACTAACAGACAGATTCTGGAGCGATGTACTCAGGTATTATGCTCACTGTGTTACTCACTGATGGGTTTTCCTTGTGTCTGTAGAAAAGACACGCTGACTCCTCGCTGGTTGATCCAGACACAGCCCGGCTCCTCTCATTCCACACAGATGCGTGTCCCACTGAATCCCAGTTTCCAGAGGCGAGAACATATACCGACAGAAACCCTGTGAAGACAAAGCCGAACAGCGGATTTGTGATTTTTTTTCTTTACTTATTAGGCATGGAGACATTATTCCACTTTCAGTTTTAAAGCAGAAGTAAGTGATATATTTGTGTTAATATAAGTCTTAAATAGTTATATCTTCCGACAGCAATCACTTGCATAGAGTGTTTGGACCGAAACACGGGTCTGTCAGTCACTCTGCTCTGCTCTGAGCCGAGGAGAAAACATTTATCGTATCCTACAGTTTTTATCCAATGAGGAGAGAGAATGGCATGCAGGGCTGTGTGTGCAGCCAAGGAACGCCGTGAATGTGGCGACGTAGGGACGAGGACTGTTATGGTGCGTTCAAGGAAACTCGCATTTTTCCGACCTGTGAAGTCGTACCAGTTCGATCTGGTACGAGTTCACGGGTCGGAAGTTACGAGTGGCCGTTATAGTGACTTTCACCGGTAAAACAGGTCGGAAAAACACGAGTGGGTTGCCTGGAACGCTACAAAGTCCTAAGTTGTGACTTGAAGCTGTAATTTACGATTTCAAAAGCCTGCCTGGAACGCAGCATTAGCGAAAACGACCGGACCACTTACTTCTGCTTTAAGGATTGATTGTGTCAAACATGTTATCACATCTGAACTCCCAGGGAGATCTGTATTAAAGTAACAGACCTTGTCACACCTAGACAATAAACAATATATAACAATAAATTAGTTAATCAACACAAAATCTGTAGGAAATTATCCTACAAATTAAAAAAAAAGCCAATTCATTCATTCATTCATTATTGTCAGCCTTATAAACTACATTCTTCAGCTTTTTTCTGCCATTTGTTTTAGTAAAGTGAACATGTTTGGTTTTGGGAGTGTTACCTGAAGTAATGTCTCATCAATTAACTGAGAAAAGAATCAGCAAATGAATCAAATATGTAAATAATTGATAGTTGCATCTCTCGTCTGGCTGCATTACATTTACAGCGTGTGTGGTGCTCCAGGCCCACATCCTGCTGGTTTACTGACAAACCAGATGGGATGGAGTCATCATCAGTATTCAAAATCACAGCTGTGCTTTTCCTGCTGTGAGACGGCGCTGTAATAACTGCATATCAACAAACACAACCTGAACATAAGCAGTAACAGTGCATATTATCATATGAGAAAAAAAGGGCAAATAAATATTCTGACTCATCAACAGTCCCAAATCCAACAATATTCAGTTTATTATCATGTGTGATGAAGCAATGCATCAAATTCTCACATTTGCTGAGATAGAATAAGCATTTATTCCATAATCACAACAGTTGCCAATCGACCTTCTTTCAACTAATTAATCGATTCATGGGCTGAGCAGCTTTATAGTATATCAATCTCATGTCTATGTGTTAAGTGAGAAGTTGGAGACAGGACATGGTTTGCCTAGCTTAGCCTAACACTCAATGTTCTCCATCTACAATAATATAGTCTCATTGTCTTATATACTTTACTTTCTGCTTCTGAGCAAATTAAACAAATGATATACATGGCTTTATCTTAATTAGCTAGTTGCCAGCTTCATCATCATCTTCTGTTGAGCAGGTACAGTACATTGGGTTTATGTGCAGTGTGCGCTTTAGTGTGTGCTTTTGAAAACAGCAACCTTAAGCTTGGAAAAGAGGCGGATCAACCAAAGCATAAAAGCTGCAGGCCATAAAATGTAGATGTAAGCAAACTGTAAGGTACAAAAATGCTTTTGTGTGGGCTTGTCATAAAGAGCAACAGCCTTCACATTACACACGTTCCAATTATTGCATTTTTGATGCCATCTAGGAATTTAAATTTCACCGTTTCACTCCACTGACCTCCAGGGGCACAACTCTACCACCTGCATCCCCATTAAAACCAAAAGTCTGTATTTAAAAAACAAATTAAATCACACTTACATTTACAATCCAACCTTAAGGAAAAAAATACTCAATGATATGTCTTGACTGAGGACAAGTAAATAAAAAAAGGAGGGACAGGTAATCTTTCAGTGTTGTGGGCTTGAACATGCATCATTTACCACAGGCCCTCTGCTTTGTAAAACCTTCATGAATGTTTTTTGAATGTTAGACATAGAGGATAAATGCCAATAGCTGTAGCAGAAGGGGGTTATTTCTGTAGAAGCATGTTTCTTTTTTTCAGAATCACTGATTAAATAAACACTCACAGAGAGATTGAGAAAAAAAAAACAAAGAGAAAGGGCACTACCATCTAAACCATAAATGTTGAAGATGTAAAATCTAAATATTTATTCATTACTTACTGGCAGCGTTGTGTCCAGCAGCGAGGATGAAGTCTGTACACTGCAACTTGTTTCCAGACTTTAGTGCTTCAGAGACTTCAGAGCTCCAGTGCAGACGAACCTCCCTGATGAATAGTGATGTGGGTTAGAGTGGAGGAAAAGATTCAGAAAACATTGTGCAAATAAAATTTCAAGCGTTTTATTGAAGCTTGAGACATTAAGTAACTGCAGTAACTGGGAGGATGGAGGAGCAGCAGGACGGTGGTACAAAATAAACTATACAGGGGACCAAGCAATCAGTTTGTCTCCTACATCACATACTTCAATGCAGGTCTCTCTGCTGCATTTTTCTGCATATTTCTCTATTTATTTGTATCAAAATCATTAGAGATGCTCCCGTGAGAAAAACAGCTAACATTTTAAATCAAACTTGCATTCATTTTGTATTTGTAATAAAACAGATAATTATAAAATCCTATTCAATCCATATGGCCACAAAAACTAGATCCTACCATAACAAGAGGCATAGGCTACAGTTATTTATACTGGACTTTAATTGGCATATTACACTCGATTGTGTTTCCTTTTTTCACTTTAGCTACTTACTGAACTTTTTTGCTCTTTAATTTTATATATAACAACTACAGTCAACCGTAGATTACCCACTGTATCGTTTGTTTTACATTGTCAGCATCAGTTGCCATGATAACGATGTAAAATGTCATGTGTCATGATGGCTGGCAAGAGCCCCGACACGTCTATAATGGTGAGACGTGTGGTACAAACCCGTTTTTTAAAATCGAAAGGTGTGTGCTGCCTCCAATTTCACCACTTAAAGATAAGTTACAGTTCATTTCCCTGTAAGTTTCAGTGATTTATCTCCTATAAACGCTCCCATGCTTTCTGACGCATCGCTTCCTGGTGCTACATGCTAGCTGGCTAGCTGCTATTTACCTCTTTTCCTCCAGCTCTCTGCGGATTTGTTCATCTTCTTCGTTTTCGTCGAGGTCCTCGTCGTCTTCTTCCACGGCCCGAGAATACGTCGACAAAACTTCACCGAAAAACGTCGCCATGAGCACTGTCTTTGCAGACAAAACCGAAAGTTTGGCCAAGGATTCAGAGGGGACTTACAGTCGTGACGTACATCCGTCACTTCCGCCGTTGGTGGCAACACGCCTTCAGAATAAAAGCCCGACCCCAACCCAGGAATCCTTCAGTATAAATGCGTACACAAGCCTGAACCAGTGCACGAATTTATTGATCACCAAGGTGCATGGAGGAACAAGAGAAAGACCGAGAGGTAAGGCAAGTAATTACCTGAATGGCACAGATTAGAAAAAATAAATAATTTTGCACATTTTTAATGATCTTTGGGGTGCACCTTGTTAACATCCCTTAGCTAAGTCAACAGAATAAGATGATTTATGGCCTAATCACAATTCATGGAGGGGTATGTTCAAGTCTGTGTTAAAACAATATCCACATGCACATTTGAGACCAAGAATAGCTGTTGATTGTTGATAGTTATTAAAAATAATCATAGTATACCCATAGGTGCACTAGTGTATCATAGTAAATAGCAGCAAATAGGCACACAACAACAAAAATTATAATATGACGAAGTGCTGTTGCGGCATATTTGGATTCTGCAGCTCAAAAGTCAGAGACATTCAAATAGTCAGAGTCCATTTAAGCCAATTTATAGACTTTGAGATTCCCTTTTTGTGTTTCACATTTCAGCAAGGAACTACAGTCCAGGGAGACAAGTAGAGAGTTTTGTACTAAAAAGATTGTAAGTTGAGAAATTCAGAAGACAGAAGTTTTCATTAGCTAAGATTGCCTCTCATTACCTTCTGCTGAGCTATAAAAAGCATTTTTACACAAAAGGAGGACTCCGCTCTTAGAGTGAAATCCTAATAAGATGGGATCTGTTCAGGGCTGCGATACATGATGAATTTGAAAGGACGTGAACTTGTCCTTTAAGCATAATTTTCAGCATTATGAAAATAAAAAATAGATCTGACTAAATATTTCAAATGCACAGAACTACCTTCAGCTGAGCAGCTCAAACACACTGTCCATGCATACAGAGAGGTGCAAACACCAGTCGCTTCACACGGTGCCGGTGGGAGGCTCAAAGCCCAGGGCTGCATGCATGAGTACTGCCTGCCTGACATATCTCAGCCTGAGATGTTCACTTAAATCAATGAATGATTCAAGGCCGGGGCTCTCCAGTGGATTCACATTGTGCGTGGTTATACAATGCATATAGGAGCTGGAATATGACTAACAATTACAGCGTAGGACTTCTTGAGGAGATATTTTTGGGCCGCTGTGCCAATCAAGGGTAAACGTGACACCCCACACAACTCCACCAGCTTCTTGCTGATAATACATAATTAATATGAGTGGAAAAATAGGGAAAACATAATTTCTAAAGGATGCTGGCAGATCATCTTCAGTTGTAAAGCCAGCTAGAAACACAAGCCAAGTCATGTTAGGGCAAATTGGCCTCAAGTTGACTGCAGAACATCCATCCCTTCCATTGTGTTGTATAATTCATTTTCCGGTAAGCTGTGCCCTGGGAGATGAGGGACAAACAGAAATGTGATGACATCAGCACGGCCATAAACATTCTTCATTGTCACCAGAAAATGCCTAGTGTTGGAAAGACAAATTGGATTGCAGGGCAAAGCCTGGAGTAGAATAGAGAGTAAGCTCTATTACCAGTGCAGAGCAATAATGTAGCAGGAGGCCATAAAGTAACAGCAGAAAGGCTTCCTGTCACAAAATGGAGCAACATGCTAGGAGGAAGCTTCGGGCTGCTGTTAACATAATTGATAGTAGAGAGAAGGGGAGAGGGAGGACGAGTGTGGGTGGAAAACCTCCAGGCTCAGGACAACAAGAGAGGAATGTCAACAACCGGACAAACAGGGAATGTCGTCACAACACTGACCATTAAAAAGGGGCTCGGGATGAGACTGTCAGAGGACAAAAAGCATCTACAAAGAGCCCGTCTTCTCGTAAACCCAATAACAGTGAAGTCTGAAGATTGTGACAGTCCCTTCGCTCCATCTGTCCGTCTGTCCTACACTTTGGTCGAGAGCAGCAGATCCCTCCTACGGGCCAGACTGCCATGCCGGTTGGGACGTGCACAGACATTTTAATAGCCAGTGTTTCAATTACAAAAAGGGCTGCTTGCTTCTCCCCAACCCTCACCCCCCCCCTCCCCGTCCTCCTCCTCTCATATGATTGATACCGACAGATCACAACCCATCAGTTAAATCATGTGCACAAATTAAGTCGTCCAAGGGCACAATTAGTAATTTGTGCACAACGTTTTGGGAATCTGAAAGCAAATCGAGAAGAATGGATTTTGCAATGACACCTGCCATGTTCTGCAGAGAAGGGATTTTTTATATACAATACATATTTTGTATTTGCTGCACAAAACAGATATTACAGCACACAGAGATATGCAGTAATAGTCAAGCCTGCCTCTAACCTCTTTCCTTTCACAGAGGTCATCCAGGAATGAAAGGAGGTGCTCAGTGAAAAACAGATTAATCTCTGTTTTTATCTTTTAGAAATACAGTGTTAGGTAACAGAACATCCCTACTGTGGGATGTGAAATGCACTCTGTGTAGATATACTCATTAACAAAAGGTTACAGAGGTGTGTGTGTGGCACGAAAGGAGCTTAATTTACACCCACACTATTTATTATCATGTCACCCTCCTCAGTGTATGATTTGAATCGAGCTGTACATGTGGTTTTCTCCCCTGTAATAACTAACACACATAAGGACAAGTTTTAAAAAATATTTTACCAAAATGATGTAGCTTTGTTTCTCCTCCTTTTCCTCTACACTGTTGCCAGCTACCATGTTTTTATCAACTGCACCTACAGAGGAACCAAAGAAGAGAAAACGGGCAGTTGATCAAAAGTTAAAGCGAGAAGATGAGTTCCAAATTTCAGCAGTAGAGAAGCTTTGATTACTGTGGAGTGAATTTGACACTATCGCCTCTATGGGACTGTAGATGTTTTTAAGGAATAACATTTCTTAAACAAACCTGGACGACACTTATATGGCATTGGAAAGAAAGGAGGGAGCATGCATCCTGTTAATCTCCAATATACAGATACATGAAAATCAGGATTGTTATTTTTAAAAAAGCATCATGAGACTTTTGAGGCGTCGATCGCTCCAGCGTTTCTGTCCACATTCGAAGTCGTCACAGATAGATGGAGCATTTCCACGCACACCTTTAGCTATTCACCCATTGTGTCAGACCACCCACCAACACTCACATTCACACAGAGGGGCAATTTAAAATGTGCACTCCAGCTCGGCTGCATGTCAGTGGATTGTGGGAGGAAAGTGGAGCGCCTGGAGGAATCACAGACACGCAGAGAACATGCAAACCCCACACACGGAGAGGATCAGTTGCTTAGGAACAGAATTGTTCATCAACTGTGGGTGTGATCACTTCTGAGCAAGGTGTGGGTTTTTTATTCATATTGGAGTTGTGTTTAACGGGAAGCGGGGCTCTGATGAAGCTTCATGGTGCCTCGAGGTGGGTGGAAAAGGTGAACTGATGTTGATGTGCCCTGCACCAGCTGAAGAAAAGATCGATATCACATAAGTGAGCAAACAGCAAAGAGAAGGATGCTTATAGACATTGTGTGTTATCAAATCAATATAAATGCATTACTATTTATATAGCACCTTTCTTTACATAGTTAGATGCTTGTACAGCTTTAAAAAAAAAATGAAGATACATTAAAGCAGCTGTATATGTAATAACTGTAGGCCTACGTAACATAATTTCTTCTATATTTGGTCACTGCTCACCACTGGACTGATATATTCTGTATATTTTTCTTTCCTTTTTACTTATTTGTGCTCTGCATTCCTTTGGCTGCTGCAACATTGTAAATTTGCCTAGCGTGGGGCGCATAAAGGAAAATCTGATCTTATCTTATCTTGAAAAAAAAGAAAACCGTGACAAACAAACACAACCAAAGAAAAATAAAATAAGAGTAATATCCTGTGATGGTATTTAAAAGCCAAACACAAAAAAATTCATGTATCTGATTAAATAATTCAACAATTAATAATCAAAACATTGATTGATCATAGGCTATAGCACATTCCTCACAGTAAATGAATCGGTTCATCAAAAAAAAAAACACTAAGCTGCATCCAAAACAGACAATAACAAAAAAGTGCAACAATACGATGATCTAATAATTGTGCTTCATCTCCATGTGATTCATGACATTCTTGTCATTATATTTTGCTTTAAACCTTTAATCACTGTTTTTGTTTGCTTGTGTGTTTTGGCCTTTTAGATGCAGCAGAAACACACGTGTAAACACAATTATGTACTTTGACAGTGATGTGCATAACGTCTTTGTGTGATTTTTAAAAATCCAGAAACACCCATCACATCAGTCATGTTTCCAATCACCTGGCGAGTCTAAATTCAATGTTGAGCGTCTGTTTTCAGTTTCCATTCACTTCTTTACCTAATATTTGCTCCACTGTGCTGATCTGCTTGTTGCTCACAGCGTCTGTCTGCCGTTCGGTGCTGAGCAGGTGTTTTACAGTGAGGTTTGCTGTCACTAAACAGCAGCCTGCTGTGGCCAATAACAACACTGTGGGAGCCAGCGAGGGGGAAGTAAAACAGGAAATTTATGGAGTGGACAGCTAAAAACTGAGCCGGGAGCTGCTGATTCAGGTGGTAATTGACTGGTTCTTCACTATGAGTGACTCCTTTCATGATGCCACGTTGTAAATTTCATACGTCCTCATCGTTATAAAAATACCAACTGTTTCTGCTTGAAGATTTGAATAAAACACCTTTTGTGACAACTGCTGGGATTTCTGTAGGTGCATAGTAAAACGGCTTTATATGACAATGAGTCGTGTGACTCATGTTGGAGCTCAGCAGGATGAGTGGATACTGTCACATGTGTGAAAAACCTGGTTGCATGACTATATCAATTGTTTATTAAGAGAACTGTGTAGAGAAGTGTTGAAGAAGTGAATCCAGGACTGAGAAATGTGTATAAACATTTAACTATCAACAATATCAAGTAGGTTTGCATAATGAGACATCGTCCTATGTGAGTGAACTCGGACTCATGTTAAATAATCGGTCAGTTATCAGTGTCAGACCGGAGGCAGTTGGAGTAGGTAGTAAACTAACCAGCTGCTACTGTGATTTAAAATGTCCCTAAAACTAATGCACCAATGGATCAGCAGCAATTTTATTGCAGCTCTGGTCAATCTACTGAAGATCAACACGTCATTTCCTGAAGGTTCCTTTATTTGGCCTACTTCTGTGTGCGTTTTTTATTTAAAGGGATAGTTCAACATTTGGCAAATTGACCCATTGCCATAATCCCTATAGTCTTTGCAGTAGGTTCATTACCTTTAAAGGTGTACAGAAAAGAAAATTGAATTTGAGCCCACTCTGGGTCATAAAATTAGTGTAATAACTCATCTATCAGACGATGTAGGCCAAACTTTGTGCAAAATTCTATTTTTGAGTAAATCCGTGATGAAAGTGTGTATTTTAGTGTAGTTTTTTTTTCGTATTAGATAATGCAGGCGCACGGATTATACGTCAGCCTGTACACGATTCACTAGCCACTGATATTGGATCCGTCATCCGTCATTCAAACGTCTGAGACACGCACACACACACGGAGCTCGGGCTCGCCCCAAACTTTGAATATCCCGCCCGCTCAATAACGACCAATCAAATTCATTTTCCTTACTCGGGTAAACTCGTGTTGCAGCTCGTGACAACTCGGCGCGACAAACGGGACAAACGGCCATTTCTGTACACCTTTAATTGTTGGAGCAGAGCCACAAGCTGCTCAGAGCTACACTATGGAGGCTAATGGGATTTCTTGGTTTCCCTCATCAAACTCATCAAATACACAATGCAAAACCTCCAAAACGCTCTTGTGGACAAGTTGTGACTTGCACATTCACCACGCTATGAGATAATAACGGAACGTTATGAGACAGAGTTGTTTTTGAGATAAATTCATGCAACCAGAAATCCCATGAGCCTCTGTAGCGTAGCTCTGGGCAGCTAGCGGTTCAGCTCCGCCGTTCTAAAAACAGCTTGCACCGACAATTTAAGGTAACGAACCTACTCCTAAAGCTATAGGGATTATGGCAATGGGCCAATTTTCCAAAATGTTGAATTATCCCTTTAAGTGTGAATACAGATAGAAGAAAACTATTAAACATCATTAAAATGTCTCTTTCTTTTAGAGGATCTTGTGTCCCAACCAGTGTGGAGACCAAACCTACGCCCTGACTCGATACTGAATTCAATCACCACGTGTCAGACACACACACACTTTGGCAAAATCCCAGTAATCTAGAGAAATCCAATTTAGGTTCATGTAAGAATCTGGATCATATGCAGTGACCACTACATGAATTTGGAGGTTTTCTTTTAAAGGACAGCTTGTAGTGTTGTGATCAGAACCTGTCCAGTCCAGATTTAATCATATATGGGGTCATAGTTTGAAATATGTGGGCGACTACATCTCCAGAGTCTGGGGTATTTTGTGCAGCGACAGTTGACAGACGGTCTATATTAAAAGACACAGTCACATGCCTGTAAATATGTAGGGAAACATCCCTCCTGTCCACACTGGCTGTAAAGAGATCCAGTGTGATAAGTGTGTGGCAAAAACGTAAACCTTGGTTTGGGAACAACTTAACATTCCCTCTGTACGTTTCCTATTTTCTCTCACCACTGCTGCTCTCATTACTGTCCAGTAAAAGCCAAAGTAAATCTAGAAAACTAAATGGTCAACATCAATTTCTGTCAAGTAACTGACCCTCATTTCCAAGAGGGGCCATCCAGGGAGCTTGTGTGTCTTCATTTAGAATGCAAAAATGTAAAAATCCTCATAATAAATGCACACAGTTCATCAAACAGTACTGCTTGGGGACAGGGTAATCATTAAGAACAAAGAAAAATCAATTTATGGAAGACATTTCCTCTTGTCGTGCACAAGAGCCTCATTCAATCTTTCCTAAAGCCATTTCTGTTGTGCACAAAAGGAAAGTTGGTCTGTGTCTGTTTGTGTGTGCGTGTATGTGAGTATGTGTGTGTGTGTGTGCATGCATGAGTGCATGCATGGTAAACCGGCTTTTGTGCAATTCATTAGAAATTCTGCTGACAGAGACTTGCAGAGAAAGCAGTGGTGTGTGTGTGTGTGGAAGGAATATTAAGAGGATTGCTTCTGCCTGGAGATGGCCTGCAGCTTTAAAGATATCGGCTCCTTCATAAGACGCATAACGTCACATACACAAACACACACACACAGTGGACAGCAGTGTGTACATCAATATATGTTTAGCATTTGGGCCCACAAACCTTTCTCATTACAGTTAATAACCCTGATTAACACCAGCTGCAGTCAGAGCAGCCTGGCACTGGGAGAGAGGCTCAATAATAGTCAGACACATAATGTACAATGTCATTCAGAGAGAGAATGTGGTTTGGTTTTACAATGACGCTGTTAATCATCCAAACTTGAGGGATTTACAAACTTTTTTTCTTATTTAAAGAATCCTGTGGAGATCCATAAGAAGTGCTACAATCAATATTTTTATATTATCAATCGATCAAATCACTGAGTAATGTGAAAATAGATGCTCGTAGTGGTAAAGCCACAGAGAATTACGACTCAACTCCGCAGCGCTCCAGAGTGTTTTAGCATCTTTCAACTCATTGTTTTGGTTTTATGGTCCACAGCCTTACTGTTGGGCGGTTCACTCTTTCATCAACCTTACTTCCTGCCCCAGCAGGCAGTGAAAAAAGCGCTGATAAACCAACTGCTGTTTGGCGCTGGGCGGGTAGTGTACAGTGTGCAGAGGTGTGAAATTGGACGAGGTTTAAACTTCTCCTCTCAAGCTGTTTTTCCCCTCTTTTCTTCACACAACTACTGCATCACTTTTTTTGCGAGTGTTAACACCATGAAAAAGCCTTAAAGGAGAGACTCTCGGAGTGTGTGCATCATTATCTCCATTTGTACGATTCATCACGTTGAGACTGAAATGATGCACAAAAGACACTGAGTTCTTTGAAGCCGCAAATCCCGACTTTCCCTCCAACTACCTCCAAGTCAGCAGACATAAATACTTTTATCTCGAGATGTGCCTGCATTACTACGCTACATGCATTTTCAGAGGCCTTGGACTCTGTCTGTGCTTCTACGCCGATGATCTCCGCCACAGCTGCAAACTAAAACTCACCAGAAAATGAATCAACTTGTTTTCTGTATCTTTTTTTCCTCCCTTTAAATCTCTTTTTGAGCTCATTTGCCCTCAAGGCTCAAGAAAATGGCTTTGGTTTGAAAAATTCATATAAAAATGATTTCATTTATTTGTAGGTTATGAAAATGAATACCAGTGGCTCCTTGGTGTTCAGCCTGCAATCTAATATGGGTCCGTTTGACCAGGGCAACCGAGTGGACGTGTATGAATATTAAAATAAGTGCTATAATCACTCTCCATTTAACAGCCCTCAAACATATGCCCCGCTTTAAACTGTGCATGAATAGTTGTATAAATCTTTCAGTATGCACTCATCTACAGTGAGTTCATCATCCAGGGACCCTCATTCCCTCTAAGGCTATTCATTTTTCATGGAGGCCCGCTGGTGATGGAGCATGTCCACAAGTAGGACTGGGAAATTACTGTGAGAATCTCAGATGCTTTTTGGTGCGAATGTAAAACAGCACAGAGACCTTTATCTGATTAAATGTTCCTCTTTGCTCTCGTCTGTTATTACTTCTCACCTCCATAAATATGCAGAGTATTTTAGACAGCATGCTGCATTGTAATCGGCTCTGATTGAGGCTCGACGTGGCCAAATCTTTTCAATCTGGAGACCACTCTGGTAAAAATCTGAACTTTTTTAAGATTTAGGGCTAAATCTTTGAGTAATGTTTCAGTTTTTTGCTGAGCTGCACTGCAGGCAGCTCCAGACTGTTACAAAGAGTGTTGGATTCTGATTAAAAAATGATTTGATTTCTTATTTTAATATGTAAATTAAGATAATTACTGAGATTGATATAATAACTTGTTTTTTTATACATAAGAAATTAAAAAATTATACATGAATATATTAGAAAATGTCTAATTTATCAAACTTAACATGGTTTAACAATGCATTCAGTGAACATAATTTCAGCAGGAGGCTATATTCAGAGTTGCAGGTTTGTCGAGTGGTGTGGGATGAATCACCCGCTGCTCAAGATCTCTCAGACTAAGTAGCCGGCGGTCGACTCCTCTGTTCCCCGTCTGATGCAGAAGTGGTCGACAACTGCAAATGCCTGAAGTCCACCTGGACAACAGATTGGACTGGAGCTGGTTTATAAGAACAACAAAGCCCTCAAACACTTCACTTCACCTTGGAGAACACAGCTGATACCATCAGGCTCAGGACGGCCTGCTCTGTCCACAGGATGAGGCGTTCAGGTGCTACAATATCTCTCACCTTGGATGGGCACAGGAGGAGGAGGAGAGCGACAGACGATCCTCCTGGACAGAGCTGGTCACCAACGTTAGAAGACTTTAAGACTTTGTAGAGATAGTAATTGTCTCCAGAGGATCACACTATCCCATTGTCCTGCAGCGAAACAATGGAAGAGGTTGTGTCAATGGGACCGTGTTGCTTCAGGGTTTCAAGACATTCAGATGTCAAAACAATAAAACAAGAGGAAAGAGGCTCAGGAGGCAACATAACAACAATATAACAATAAAGAGCAGGATAGTGATGCCAGAGAGACACAGCACAGACACAATGTGAGCTTACAGAGAAAAAAGACAAAACAATATTCTTCAATAAAGTGTAAACCAAGTGGTTTTTAGATCATGAAAAACAGAAATAATAAAAAAAAACAATAAATAGACTTTTCAATTTTGTAGCTTTCCACAAATGTTTTGAATGGTTTGGAAAGTCGTCGCAGAAGCAATCATTTTATCCATCAGTGTGGAAATCACAATAGAGATTGTGTAATGATTTTGCATTGCACTGCAGCAAAAGTATAAAAGTTTATTGAACATTTCTGGCAGCTCAATACAAAAAAAAAATCAAATGTATTTTTTTAGTATGGCCTTTTTTAACTATTACTCCTTGTGCATAAACACACTATACACCACCAGCACGACGACTGGAATAACACTGAGACACTCAGCTGCTGCAGACATCATCAATCATAAACGGTGAAAATGGAAAATGGAAAAGTATTTCCAGCTAAGTGGCACCAGTGCTTTGAAAGCCTCAGTAGGTCAAGGTGTGGCCTCATTGTAGAAACGTCTCCTTCACCCGCACTTCTATATTTGGACTCCATGTCACGCTGCCTGCAGTTATCTTCCAGAGAGGGAGGAGCTGCTCTCAGTTTAGTGCTGATCTAAATTACTGGTTTTCAACATTATTTTAAGTGATTTTTCTTTTGGTTGTTGTTGGCAAAAAAGATCGAATGTCTTCAGACTAAAAGTAAAAGAGAGGGTGTGAGTATGAGTGGTTTTAGTGTGAAAACCAAGTTTAAATTAAGCCTCATAGAACATTTTATTGATCCCACACTAATTTCATGACTGTTGAAAAAAAAAAAAAAATTCTGATCTGATCTGGTAGAAGGTTTATTGGTGGAGAGGAGGTGTCAAATATAAAGAAGCTTTTTCAGACTCTATAGAGGAACTGAGACTGTTTGAATGAAGTTTAAGGCTGAGATTTTGTGGCTGCTTCAGGTTGACAAAAGTTGGCCTGCTCTGACAAATAAAGGGCAATAACGGTCAATTTAAAAGTTTAAGCAATTTCAGCTGCAAATTTGTGATAAATCTACCCCGATTTATCCCATCCTTTGATTATCTGATTCTGGGGTAAATGCAAATAATTAACACTTTGATGTTTATTTTTTGTGTATGTTCGGTAGGCATTATCTACAACCTTCTTAATGAGGCTTAAATGCTTCAAATCATGTAGGTTTGCAGCATCTGACTGACCACACCCACAGGAATGCCAGTTGTTACCGATCAGGGTGCAATACTGAAAGTAATTTACCAGTAGATAATCGATTTAAGTAGAAATTGATAAGCTTCTATGAAGGCTGCCATTAAAAGGAGGTATAGGCAGGCTGCTCTGGTGTGTGAGTGACACATAGACTACATCTGAAGAAAGAAAAAAAAACACACAGCCCTGCCAGCTGACTGGTATACGGGACCTTTAATGCAGCTACAGCTCTTCATTCAGATGCTGAGTGGAGCAGCGGTGACCGGAGGAGGAGACGGAGCGTTTCTAGGAAAACCAGAACACAGCTCTGCTCTAATCGCCTTTTCTCTTCTCTTTTCTTTTTTGGAAAACCCACTTTGGCACACATTGGGGGGATTTTCCTTCCCATTCGCTTCCAGCATCCACCTGAGAAAGTGCTGTTTCGGATGCAGACTGAGCGGATTGCGGCATTCAAAGCGTCCTGGATGATCGGAGCTCAGCAGCAGCAGCAGCAGCAGCAGCAGCAGCATCACATTGTATGAAAGACGTCACCGCGATCCAGTTTTCCCATTTACACTTATCGTCTCTGCCCTCGCGGACTGTTCCCCGTGCTGACTATTTCATCAGGTAAGAATTCATGATTTTCCTACATTTATTCAGCTCTTTGGTCTGTTTGGGCTGGAGATGTAAGAAACGCAGCCATTATCCTCTGCGTAAAGCTCACATTATCATCCCAAACGCTGCTGCGTGGAGAGTAGCAAAGAATGGCTTCTGTTAGGTTAAATTTTGAAGGCCTACGCATTAGGCTATAATAGATGGTGAAGCCTATTGTCTTTTTTATTTAGAGCCCATCTCACATTCATAGCAACGTCCGTTTATAAGCTGATCCAGAGGATGAGGTTTGTAACGTTGTGTGATTTAGTGTCAGATGGCGCGTATTTCTTCCCTAATTGTTTCAGATTAGTCTTATGGAAGTGGCCTGGACCAGTTAATGAGACACTGTGGGCGGGTTTCTGCTGGTTCTGGTGGGCAGCCTCCTCTGGAGCTGGATGAGCGGCTCTCATGTGTCTTCTTTTGGGTGCAGGTAACCACATGCGCGGGCCGGTGTCACCGCGCTGAGCCCGGAGAGCACAAAGGGTACTGGGGTCAGAGTGACAGACGTGGACCGGGGAAGGTGGACCGGATGACAGCCAGAACCGCTGAGGCCGCGGGACTGTCGGTGCCTCCGCCGCACCGCTGTAACGGGGCTCTCCAGGCCAACAACGGCACCTGCGCGGAGCAGCTCAGCCTCTTTCCGCCCTTCTCCTCCACCCTCGCGCTCCTCGTGCTGGTGGCCGTGCTCGTGGGGATCATCCTCGTTTCCCTGGCAACGTTCCACTTCCACAAGAGGAAGCTCCGGAACAGGAAGATCCAGCGCGCGCAGGAGGAATACGAGCGCGACCGTCGCAGCCCCGTGCGCGCCGGGGCGAGCGGGGAGCCCGCGAGGCCGTGCGTCATCGTCCGACCGGTGAGATGTGAGGAGAAGCTCTCGAGCCAGAGCACGGACAGCAGCGGGGACGGGGACGTCACCGCAGCGGCGGCGGAGGAGGACAAACAGGCGCTGCACGAGACGGTTCCTCTGGACTGTTAACTATTAGTGCAACTTCAGGGAATGAGACTGTGGAATAAACAGGAAAAGCAATAAGGCACAAAGAACTCCCACACCCATCTCTGCTGCTTGTAGACTTAGAAACAGCAGGAAAAAAATAGATGCAGAACAGTAGGCCTAGAGGTAACACTAGTACTACAGTGGCACATACAAACAGACGGGTGACAAACTAAAGGAAAAACCTGAACAAATGATTGGAGACACAAATAAGAAATGCAGATGCTTCCACAAAGGTGCACTTCATGGTACAAGTCACTCACTAACATCTGATCCAGCTCTGTGGCAGGTGCAGAGCGTCAGTCAGGGTGGACGTCAATAAACAGGGTTGGAAACTGTGGTCGACAGCGCACGTTAGAGGAACGTGATGCTCGTGCTTTAGTGCAGCATGTGAGGAAAAACAGAAGAGCAACTCTTCCTCAGGTGACTGAGATTGTCAATGCAGGACGTGGTCGGACTGTGTCAGCAAGAAGAGTCTGTCGACAGCTATGTAGGGAGGGAAACAGCGAGGTTGCAGTGCATAAACCCCTCGTTACCAAGACGAATGCACATCTGAGAGTTCAGTGGTGCAAAAACCATCAGCACTGGTCGACAGAGATGTGGAAAAAAGCAATATGGTTAGATGAGTCATCCCTCACCACGTTGTCCCCAAGTGGACGAGTGAATGAGTGGCAATCACCAGGAGAGAGGTACAGGCCAGAGCTGCTGGTGCCCACTGAGGGGGGGGGGGCTCTGTTATCAAGTGGGGGGCATTTTGCTGGCACGGTTTGGATCCACTCGTCACCTTAGAGGGTGCAGTCACTGAAAATCAACACAGAGTTGTTCTGAACGACCACCTTTGTCCTCTGATGAAACATTTCTACCCTGATGGGAGTGGTCTCCTGCAGGTTGACGATGCCACTCACAGGACACAGGGGGTCATGATAGAACGGCTCGATTGGCACGAAAAAGACGTGAATCACATGCTCTGGCCCCCACAGTCACCAGATCTCAACCCAACTGAACAGCTTTTGGAGATTTTGGAGCGACTTGTTAGACGGCGCTCTCCACCGCCATCATCCCAACACCAAACGAGGGACCATATTTTGGAATAAAGACCTCCAGAGACTTATTGAATCAATGCCGAGGCGCATTGAGGCTGTTCTGGCTGCACATGGAGGCCCAACAACTTACTGAGACACTCTGAGTTGGTTTTTCCTCTTCTTTGTCACCCGTCTGTAGGTTAGCTATGTGGTCACACTCCTTCCTCTTACACTATATTTAGCCAACCGATAACTCCTTATGGGACTGTATAAAGTATTTGCCTGCTTCGACTTTTGGACCTCTTCTTCCTTCCAAGCCTAAAACGTTGTTTAAACCTCAAAGATGTTCAAACTTTAAATCCTCCCTGGGATGTGACACACAGTTGTGTTAAATTATTAAGAGCTGACGACACAATACAGACCATAATGGCTCGCTGATCTGCCTTGGCATGTCCTCTGACACACTACCAGTATGTAGTTAGACTATAATGGATGTTGTGGTGCTGTTAGGCAGTGCAAAGCTGCATATAGGCTATAGAAATAGCTTATTTGTTTGCATAGTATTTTTTCCTTCAATTAAGTGACTTAGCATATTTGCATAAAGTACTGTCCTCCAATGTCAGTTAGACATCTGTAGGTAGCTCTAGTTAGCCTGACAGGATGCAAGACTTTTTTGCTGTAGTTATGCACATAACATTTTTTTCCTTAACGTGTCAGATAGTACGTTTTTGCGCTAATACAGTATTTTCATTTTTGAGTATTTTTAATGTATTCTCTGAAAATGTAATAAATTGAGAATCCTTCCAACAGAGGGCTTCAGTTCAAGCCAATCTTTTTATTTCTATTATGATGATCCTTCATATTGCATCATAGTGGGCCTAATAGAAAATCAATGTCATTAATAATATGAGTTCACTGTAAATGTATGCCATTATGAGAGCTGGAATGTTTTACAGTAACATCATCTTTCTGGAGTTCATATAATCTGCCTTATCAAAGGAAAATATGTAATATTCAAAGTTTATAAATAAATACTTACATTATGTTAATCCTTTGATTGTGTCAGTAGCCTGCTCTTAAACACTCGTCACCTCTGGACCATTAACCAATAAATCAGAACACTACCACCAGGTAACTGTGCAGCTGAAGTGACTGCTAAAATGTTTTGGATGGAAACTAATTTCACCACCAACCACCTAATAGACAAGTACAAATGATCTTCCCATTGGAAACCCATAGAAATAGTCTCTAAATACCCTGAAGCTACAAAACAATCACATCAGTGCATAATTTGTATGACATATAGGGCCACATGAACAACATGTACTGTAGGAGGTAGGATCTAGTCCACTGCATATATAACAAGGTTCAGTGTGCCATCAATATCAATCTTCCTGCGACTTACTGACATGAAGGTTATCTGTAGAAATACCATATTTAATCCCTATACAGCCTCAGCATGTGATGGCGCCACAGCATGTCTTATTGGAGGTCAGTGGAAGTGAATCAGCATCAGTCAGTGTGTTGGCCAGGTACCAGGACACCATGTTCCTAATTGTCCCCAGCGAAAAGGCCTGGGAATATGAAGTAGTCTTTGGCAAATCTCCAGCTCTGGAAGATGCACTGACAGACTGCCTGTCTATCTTATCTCATTGGCATAAGTGCAGCGGAATGAAACCATTTATTTTCGCAGCGAAATTGGAAGTAAGTCAATGAAAGTTGACTAATGCATTCTCCATTTAAACATGTGTTTCCTCCAGGACAATTTATAGATCAGGATACACCGCATCATACGTGTTGAGCATGAAAAAGAAGCAGTATGGTGTAGTCACGACCAGATAAAATCACAATGTTTCTGCCGTAGCCATCTTATGAAAATGCAGATCTTTTTGTTTGCCCTGGTTGTGAGGGTTTATGGTTTATTTGTCTGGGAGATGAAACACTGCTGCCTCTTCATGGTAAAGTGGGATGAGGGATGGAGCGAGCTGACTGTCAGAGGTAAGCAAGGGATGAGAGAGAGAGAGACTAGGGATGGGCGGAGGTTAAGAGTAAATACCTGAGTATTGGCATTTAGAGATGGATGGATGGAGGTCAGTAGTTAGGAAAGGATAAAGGTCACTGGCTGGGATTGGATTAAAGTGAGTGACCAGGGATGGATGGAGGTTAGTAGATAGGAATGGGTGGAGGGCAGTGGATAGGGTTGGATTAATGTAATTAGAGGGATGGATAAACATTAATGGAGGGATGGATGATGGTCAGTAGAAGGACAGAAGGAGGTCAGTTGCTGGGGATGGACGAAGGCTAATAGAGGGATGGAGGAAGGTCAGTAAAGGGATTGATGATGGTCAGTAGAAGAATGGATAGACATCTGTAGGGGTGGAGGAAGGTTAGTTAATAGGGGATGAAGAGTCAGTAGAGGGATGGATGAAGGTTTACAGAGGAATCAAAGAAGATCAATATGTATGGATGAACATACGTAAATAGAGGGATTGAAGAAGGTCAGTTGAGGAACTGACAGAAGTCTGTAGAGGGGTGGATGAAGTTCAGTAAAGGGATGGGTGAACATTAATAGAGGGATGGACGAAGAATGGATGGAAGACTGTAGGGGTTGAGGAAGGTCAGTAGAAGGATGGAGGAAGGTCAGTAGAAGAGTGGTCAGTAAAGGGATGGATGAACATAGAGGGATGGATGGAGGTCAGTAGAAGAATGGATGGACGTCTGTAGGAGCAGAGGAAGGTCAGTTACTGGGGATTGATGAAGGTCAGTAGAGGGATGAAGGAATGAATGGAACTCAGTAGCACAGGATGGGCAGAAAATAAGGATGGATGAAGGTAAATAGTGCCAGAAATTGATGGCGGTAATTGGCCAGGAGAGGATGGAGGTCTGGATGTGCAGTAGTTAGCACCATGACTTCATGTGCCATGGGGTTTTTCTATGTAGAGTTGTTACACCAACTCTGGGAGCTCTGGCTTCCTCCAACCGTTAAAGGACATACAGGTCAGGTTCACTGGTGATTCTTAAGTGCCCATAAGGGTGAATGTACGCATTATTCCCCACCCTTACCTATTGTCCGCTGGGTTTAACACCAGGTAGGTGGGTGAAGGTGGCTGAGACATTGGAGGTCAGTAAATTAGCTTATTATTCAGAGATATATGAATTAGGTACTGCTGTTATTTATTGCCACACTTAAAGAGTTGTGTTACAGAGAGACACTGCAGAAGACACTTGTGTGTGATTTAAGTTTGCTCAGGGAATAGCCTAGTTATTGTATATAGCCTCATTTAGAATTAATGAGGCCAGTTTTCAGGGTTTTGTTGTCCCGAGAGGTTTTTCTCTTCTGTGCTGCAGATAGACTTTGTAAGAGGTGTTGGCTGGCCAGCGAGTGGATTAGGTCCTCTGAGGGGTTTTTTTTATTACAGCATTATTATGGTTGTGTATAGTGAATGTGTCACCTCAGGCTGTTGGCCTTCAGTTAGAAGAACTTAAAAACATTTAGGTGACCACATAATAGGAACTTTTGTTGGTAAATCTTATGAAACCACCAAAAGAAATCATTAATTTGGAGAAAGTGCTATATATTAATAGGTTATTGATTTTGTGGTGGAAAATTGCTATGATGGGTATTCTCCTTGTAATAAGTGGTAACATAGTCTTTGAAGTAGTTGTAGTAAGACCATGTAGCAATCCTGTTAACTCCATTAGTGGAGACATTTGTGTATTGACCATAATAAACCTGGGGGCAGAGGAAGGACACTAGGATGACCTATGTACAACCTTGTTTACTAACTGATCTAGGTTGTAAATTCCTATAGGGAAACCAACAACTGGGGTAGACATTTGTTGAGTAACACATCTGTTGATTGTTTTATTGTCTGAGAAAGCTAGAAGTGCTTGTAGTAATGAAGTAACCAGAGTCATAAATTGGGGTATAAGAAGGGACTGCAACCTCTGTTCTTGGGGCACTACTCTGAACTGCTACCTGCCATGTAGTTCTGTGTTCTGTTCCCTTCTCCCCTTCTCTGTGGAGAATGGAGAATAAACTTGGGTGCATGCTACCTCTCCTGTCTTGTTCTTTGACTCGCCACCGGCAGGACCAATATTCCCACGACAAGATGGTGGCAGCAGTGGGATCTCGTGAGTGATTCGTCCATCTGCTGAGGGCAGACAGAGGCTGATCACCCCGAACAGGAAAAAAGTTCGGTCTCAAACCTCGACTCGTTCAGAGAGAGAGAGAGCTGACTGACTCAAGGCAGAGGGACCATCACCGACGAGACAAAAAGAGCAAAAGGGCGAGTCAAAGAACAACACTTGTTACGGTAACGGGGTTTAAAAAAAAAGAAGGCTGTGTTTATCTTTCCTGTGCTGCTCACCTGGAGAAGAGAGGCTCTCAAAAGGGCACAGCCATATTCCGCCTGCAGAACTGCTGAGGGTATTCGGTAAAGTACCCATTTGGGGGGTCTGGGACCTCTAGTGCTTCTAAGGCGAGAGGCCGTACTAGTAAAGATCCAACTACGGGGTCGGGGTATTCTGGGAATACTGCCTAAAAGTTGTCTCTGGGAGGCACGTGTAAATAGCCGGGGTTTACACCTAATAGACGCGTAGAGGCCGTGAGGACGCTCATTGAGCATGGGATCTAACAGCAGTCAGGAATGTGAGCCTGTGTCGCCAAACGAGCAATGCATGAAAGATAAATATGGTGATGAAACAATTAAGTTTATACAGCTGTGGTGTAGCAAAATGGGTTTCCCAAAAGGGGGTTCCTTTAGTTTGCAACACTTGGCGTTGTTTAGAAGGAAAACTAAGTAAAGAAGAAAAAGAAATAAGAAAGGGTAAGAAGGTAGTAATGATGGATTTGAGGAAGTGGAATAGCAAAGAGCGGCATTTAATGCGTGGGAAAAGGAAGCGAAGCGTAGGGATAGAAAGCAAACTTGTAAGTTGATGAAGAAGGTGCTTGTAGAGCAATCAGACATGACAAGAACAGACAATTCTTCTCAGTGCTTTTCTCTGTATGCTTCTCTTTCACAGTTGGTAAAGGTTGACCTGGAACTCGACTCCTGTACCACTCCTCCCCCACCACAACAACAGCAGCCGCAGATGCAGCCGATGCCGGATGTGCAGCAGCAGCAGCAACAGCCGCAGCCAGCACACCAGCCACAAGCAGATGCGGGCACAATCAGCAGCAGTACAGCCGCCTCAGGCAAGCACAGAGACTGGTCCTGAAGCAGGAGCAACAGTATGGAGAGCGGGGAGCTGTACATCAGTCCGCTGATGTGATGTCACCTGATGTGAAGCCAAAGACACTGACTTCTTTGACATCTCCACACACAAGGACATGTGTGTAACATAGAAAAGAAGAGACACAGCAAGAGTAAAAGACAGCAGATCTTCACAACAGTTCACAGCAATTCTCAGAGAGACAGAGAGTTCAACACCCGAGGAAGATGCCGTGAAGGAGGACAAGTGGGCAGAAGATTTGGAGGGCCAAGCAGGGCCTACATTAAAGACGATGTGTTTCACATGCGGGCAAAAAGGACACTGGGAGCGAGATTGCCCAAAGAACAAATCAGACTGATGGGGAGAGCGGACGGAGGAGAGGAAAAGGTCTCAGCCGAATGCCACTGTGTCAGAGGATAGAGGTACTGCACACACTCACAATACACACAAAACACAAACACATAAGAGTGCTACTGGGGAAAACTAACGTAAACAGAGGCACATATGTACAAATGCAGAATGAGGCCTATCAGCGGTTGCCAGAATATATGCTAACTGTAGGTAAAAACAAACTCAAATTTCTTGTTGATTCAGGAGCAACAAACTCTGTAATCAGAGCATGTGATCTCTCTCCCTCTCCAAAGATGAGTGGTAGATATGTGTATTCCATGGAAGCATCAGACACAGCAGTCTGATCACTGTCCTATTAATCTCTTGGGAAGAGATGTAAGGATAACTTTGGGGATATCTATTTTGTCAACTATAGAGGGACTGAAAGTCATAAAAGCAAATGCCTTGGTTAACCAAATGGTGAATATTAACACTCCACTGTGGTACACGTATCAATGGCAGTTGGCCAACACAGAAGAAAAGCAGAACATTAATTGAAGAGGCAGAGACAATCATGACCGCTCCTAACATTGTATTCATGCAAGATTTACTGTGTATTGACATATGAGACTAACTGGTACCAGGACAGACAACCTGACGACTTGGACATACTGACTATTGGTGACGTTTACAGGGACACAGACAAAAGTGCAGAAGCCATAAACCTGCCTAACGACCCGTGACAACTGTTTGAAGTTCCCAATGCAGTCCCACATGTAGCCTTGGCTAATACAAACAACTGTTAGTGGGAAGACATAGGGTCATTTGTTAAGGACTGCACACAAGCGACTGACTGGATAGACACTTCCACTGAAGGTGTCCGATACTGTGCGAGACTGAGCTCATGTAAATAAGCATTTTCTGCTGATGTACTGTATACACAGCATGCGCAGCGTAACACTAATGTCTGAGAAATGAATGATCTAACCTATATGTTTCCATGTATGTCTGTAGAAAAAAAGAAAAAAGCGCATGTTCATCCCTTGTTAAGTCAAGTCCCTGTCGAATTGTGGGCTAAAGGGAAATATGATGTGGGTTTAGTAAGAACGATAGAACCTAAAGCTGATTATCGACCATGTCAGAAACAATACCCACTGAGGCAAGAGTACGTCCTTTAAGGTGAAAACGTGGACGTTTACACATATGAGTCAGGGTTACTGTGAATCACCTACTATTTACAACAGTGCCTTAGCAGTGTCACTGTCATCTCTGCAACTCACACCAGGATCAGCCTTGTTGCAATACTTTGGTGATCATCTCCTTTGTGCCTCAAGAAGCCTGTCTACCTAAAGCGTGGTTTCTGCATTTCGCCAAATAGACACATGGGTTAGGCCGCGTGTCAAAAGGGGGGATGTATGCCACATTGGCAAAATATTGGTTTATTGCTTGTCTTCCTTGTTAGTGGACTTTCATTCACAGGTGAAAGCAGCACTGAAGGGTCCAGCCAGCAGTACACTCCACCCATTCCAGTGAGGAGATTGGGTGATAGTAGAAGACCTGAGAGTGAAGAGGTGGAACCAAAAGAAGTGGCTAGGACCATTCCAAGTGCTCCTGATATACAGCAGTGAAAACTTCTGAGAGAGCAACGTGGATACGCCAGTCACTGCAGAGAGGTACCAGAGCCAGAAGACAACCCCACACAACCAAAAGGAGGGAAAACACTCACTCGCTCACACACACACTTACAGCGAGGCAGCGATGACCAGCACAGCTGAAAGGTGTAAGCCAAGCGCTGCCACAGCTGCAACAATGAAGTTCACATGTTGCACACGCATGATTCCAGGGTAAATGCAACACAAAAGACACTGTGTAGTGTCCAACGAGGGACAACGATGGAACGCAGAGCTTCGTGACAAGTGTTTAACAACCTATTAAGATACTGTAGTGCTAACAATGATGTCTATGATGTGTAAAGGTTGAAAAAAGTGCATTCAATGTTGTGTTGGATTGAAGCTTGTGCATTTTCTACAATGATGTCTGATTAGTTTATCATTAATGATAAAAAGGGGGGAGTTGTGGTGGAAAATTGCTATGATGGGTATTCTCCTTGTAATAAGTGGTAACATAGTCTTTGAAGTAGTTGTAGTAAGACCATGTAGCAATCCTGTTAACTCCATTAGTGGAGACATTTGTGTATTGACCATAATAAACCTGGGGGCAGAGGAAGGACACTAGGATGACCTATGTACAACCTTGTTTACTAACTGATCTAGGTTGTAAATTCCTATAGGGAAACCAACAACTGGGGTAGACATTTGTTGAGTAACACATCTGTTGATTGTTTTATTGTCTGAGAAAGCTAGAAGTGCTTGTAGTAATGAAGTAACCAGAGTCATAAATTGGGGTATAAGAAGGGACTGCAACCTCTGTTCTTGGGGCACTACTCTGAACTGCTACCTGCCATGTAGTTCTGTGTTCTGTTCCCTTCTCCCCTTCTCTGTGGAGAATGGAGAATAAACTTGGGTGCATGCTACCTCTCCTGTCTTGTTCTTTGACTCGCCACCGGCAGGACCAATATTCCCACGACAATTTAATCCCATGTCCTTTTTACTAGTGGCATGAAAAAGACAAAGTTTCCAATTTTAGCCCCTCACCATCCTGTCTAGTAAGTGCAGCCACTAACAGGTTGGGCTTTTAGAGAAGCTTTGTGGGTTTTAGATTTTATCTGAGCGTGCTCTCCTCTTCTTGTTATTGAAGTGTTTGGAGTAACCTTGGCTTCTGAGACATGGCTTGGACTGTCTCAGTAAATCATTTTTTAATCTAATCTGTTGGGCACGAACAGAATTCGTTGCTTCTTACCTCCAGTTTGAGCGTGTTTCCAGACAATCATTGATTTCCTTTCACTTCTGCAAAGTATGAAGATCAACTCGCAGACACTGGAGACTCGCTCGAGTTGGCAGTCGTTGGTTTGGTTCACCACCAAGTGCCAGACGGCCTCTTTGTTGAACACAGACTTGCACTCCTTGCTTGCTTTGGAGAAGGTCAGCATTATTATAAATTATACAGCTTGAGCTTTGTAGATAGTGACAAGGAACATGGAAGAAAATGGGTGTGCTCCTTTAAATTATTACTGCAGGAACAGAAATATTTCAGCACAGCAGTATTTAACAGGAGAAACAGACTGTGTGATGCATCCTGATTTGGGCTGCTTCCAAGCAGCAGGACAACTCTGGTTGTTCCTACAACGCCTGGCAACTAAACTAGTGGGTGCACTAATTAATAGGTTTCCGGTTGCACTCAATATAAAACCAACACCCTGCCAGCATGCCTGTCACGCTTCCTGCTGTGGAGCATCAGCCTCCGAAGACCTACACTTTAACTAAGGCAACAATGGCGGAGACAAAAAAAAACTGGAATGATAAACTCTCCACACTCTGCTGCGTTATAGATTGGGAAAAATCCAGTCCACATTTTACAGCACGACTCCATAGGAACTAAAATATTTCATGAGGCAACGGGGGCGAATCAGGCCTGCATTCATTTACAGCTTCCACATATTTATGAGGCTTTGCCCTCGACTTTACAGCTCACTCTGATTATTCTGCTGAGCTGTATTAGCAGATTGGCTCTGCACTCTATAGCTCAGCTCCCAGTGATGACAAGTGACAGTTCGCTGTCAGAGAGAGAGGACACCACCGCTCCTGTTCTCACCCCTGCCGTCACGGTTCGAGGTAGATGATTTGTCACCACCGGTGTCTGTTTAAATGCTTCATTGCTGCAGGTTCAAGCTGTGGCTGTGAGGTTACCAAGCACTCAGACAAGTGCCTCCTCTGCTCTGTGGGCCAAAGACGGAGTATCAAATCACACTTTTTCAAAAGGCTGCAGCATTTCTCTGTGGAGAGAGCTTTACTTCTAAACTTCCTGTCGGAGCTTTAGGAGCTCTATCACCTGAAACAGACACAGTTGTTTGACTCCACTCTCCTGCCATGACACCATGTTACTGTACTGATGCCAATACAAATCATGATTTAAATGGACCTGAAATGTACCAGAAATATTGCTTTATATTCCACAGTGTGGGTCTATCTACGGCAATGCTGTTCTTTATATCGGTCCACCACTTTGCTCCAGAATGAAACATCGCAACAGGTAAATACTGGATGACAGACAGAGATGACTTTAGCAGTTTTTGCTGCCAAATGTAAATTCTACTCCTCTGACCTTTTCAAATGCTTCTCACACAAAAATTACTTTCTGGTCCATGTTGCTCATGAGATTACAAAAAGTCTGACTCTTTTTCACTAGAGACACCAATGACCTGTGAAATTATCTTTGCCTTTCACACCCTAAAGATAAAAAAAAGTCTTAAATTTAACTTTGCATTAACTGATTTTTTTTGGTAACCAGGGGAAACTTAACCATTCATTTGTTTCATGTCTACGGAAACTCCATGAATTTAAGACCAGTATTCAGTTTCTTACCAACTCTTTGGGGAAATCAGGCTGCTAAATTCTCCTCTGTGTTAACTTATAGTTTCTAATATTGTCTGCTGTCTGGTGCTGAACAGTTCAAGAAGGAAAAAAACTTTGCAGGTTACATGATGGATATTCAAACTTCGATATTAGCACAAACTGACCACTGTGCAGGTCATCTTAACTGACGCGTAAATACTCACTGCACCTCCCACCTCCTCTGTGCTGCGTCTTGGATGCAAGATGGCTGTTACTTCCCACCAATGAAGGTTCCTGCAGTGAAGAGGGGCTTTAAGATGAGATTACTGATGGATGGGTCTGCTGCCCCGCTTGACACTCCTGTAGATTTATTACTGCACGGCTTCATGTCCTGTATAGTAATCCATTTGTGGGACACTACATCATTTTTCTGACAGGTGAATTAGAGTTCTGCGTGACCGCTCATCTTAGTTTACAGCACAAAGCCTCGCAACATCAACTCCAACGAAGGGGCTTGTGATATTTTTTCCTAATGACAATGTTGTGTAATGAAGCTGAATTTGTGTCAGTCCATAAACTTGACACAGAAAAGTGAAATCTGACACAGTTTCTCCCAAATGTGTCAGTGACGACTCTTCAGCCAAGTTTAACAATGAGTAAACTTCTATACAAATCTATATTTAGCATGTATACAATATAAATTAAGTTTATATGTATATTCTATGATTATGAGCTGAGCCATTATTGCCATATGCTGTCTGATGTTTGTTATTCCTCTGTGCCATCAAGCTCCATTGCTCCGTTGTCCAAAAACGAATAAAAATACATCAGAGAGTATCTGATAGATCGTGACACCATCGATGGGATCAGTGTAGTCAGTCAAACTCAGTGTCCTGCTGGTGGAAAAATATTCTCTAGACCAAATGTGTAGCTGAAAACATCCCAGACAAACGCTCCATTTCCTCCTGTTTGAGTAACGTTTGCTAAAAACTACACAGAGGAGCAGTTTAGAGAAACAACTGAGCCTCTTTATGAACCTAAAACTGTATTTGTGCCCCTTCTACTGAAGATTGTTCTCAGTATTAACCAGTTGTGTTGGAGCTGATAAACACAGTGTTGGTTTTGCTTTTTCAACAAAAACATAGAACTACTAAACTGAGAACACTGAGGTTTTGTCCTTGGCGTTTTTCATGGGAATCAAATTCTTCTTTTACTTTTAGAGCTGCACCTAAGTTTTAGACACTTTAGATGTTTAGATTGGGTTCATTTCCCAAACTCGTTCACCACAAAAAACAACAACAAAAAAAAAAACAGCTAGCGTCATCAAGAACCATCTTCAGTGACAAGAACAACAAGGAGTCCTGTGACAGATGGTCGAAGCCCCACAGAGTCCTGGTCTCAGCGTCAATCTGGATTCACATGAAGAGACAGAAGAACTGTAGAAGTTTCTCCAAGACACTCGGACCAAGCTTCCTGCCAAGGGCCTTGAAAAACTTTCTAAAAAACTTTCTAATGCTATATATTTAGATTTTCAAAATAAAAGCATCATCTCATCATTTTCACCACAGAGATATCAGATGATCTGATGGGGTGATGAAGGCAGACTTTTCATCTTATATTAGGGTTTTTTATTTTGTCTGAGTGGGACCGTGACTGGGCAATGGTATAATTAAGATTTCACTAATGTGTCTCATTAGTGCTGCATAGCAACACTAACTGAACTATTATGGACTTTAATTATGATGGGATCAGGGTTGTGATGGGTATTTGGGAGGAGAAATGAATTTATTGTTGTAGATATATATATATCTTTTTATCAAGTCTCACATTAGAAAAATAATGTGTCTTAATTAACCTTACACACATCATGGAATCATCTCACATGGAAACACACCAACACTTTGCCAGGACCTGCAGCCGAATGAGCTGCGCACACAGTAGAAAAACAAAGGGACAAAAACACAGCCTCCGAATTAACAGACGAGAGAACGCAGCCTCTCCAGAAGGAAATGAACAAAAACTTCTCTGTGTCCATTAAAAAAAAAAGAAGCAGCATGTGCTTTACATTTCACCTCCTTGCTGTTTCTTCTGTTTGGGTTTCTTCTTCTTGTTCTTCTTTGCCGGTGCGTTCTCTGTCTGTGTCTTACTCTTCTTGGCAGGGCTGGGCTGAGACGCCGCCGCCGCGCCGTCGGCCGCTCGTTTCTGCTTTGTTTTCTTGTCATGTTTCTTTTTGGCTTGTCCTTTGTCTGCTGCTGGTTTGTCTGTGGGAGTGGAGCTGACTGCCGCCGCCGCCGCCGCCGGCTCTAAAACGGGCTTCGTTCGCATTTTACGCTTTTTTGTGTCTGGTAGAAATCCTTTCTTCTTCTTCTTGGAGACCGTCTGCTGGTCGTCCTCCTTGACAGGCTTTGTCTTTTCCACTTTGGGCTTCCTGCGAATGTGAACAGGAACGAAATTCAAGGTCAACGCGGCGGCTTCAGTGCACAAAAAGAAAAGAAGAAACCTCATCTTTCACCAAGGCTCCTGACTGAAGCTCATTCATTTATCATCATGTAAAAAGAATCAATGAAATTCATTAAAAAAAAAAACTGATGTGGTTTTAATCAAACAGCCAACACTGGTGCTGAAGCCCTCACTCCACTTACACATTGAGTGGGGTTATTTCTATTTATTGGTTATATTACTTTCTAAATTGACTAAACTGAAGTGAACTATAAAGAAGTCAAGTGGAGAAGGAAAGAAAAACGCTGCAAACGTCTCGAATCATCAAAAAACTGAAGCATGGATCGAAACCCACTCTCTGCTGACGACCCTGAACTTCAGCGCGCCGCGTTAAAAAGAAGATAAAACCTCTGAGTGTCTTTCACTCGGCACTGAAGAGGTTCTGCTTCTCTTTGTCAGCGGCTGTCAGATCTTTTCCAGCTCCAACACTTAACGTTTAAATCTCAGAGTCGCCGCTTTTCCCTTTTTTAAAGCTTCGACTACAACTTCTGACCCTCAGTTCCTTGTCTCATTCATCACTTTTCTGCGTTGACAACCCCCCGCCCCTGACCACACTTAGAAACAAACAGGCAAGGCAAATAAAGAAGCCACCAGAAAGAATGGATAGGAGTCAGACAGACGCTTGAACTGCATGAAAATGAGACGGAGCCCTCGTTCACTTGAATGGGACGAGACAAACAGGTGCACGCCAACGTTTCTGGTCAATATATCTGAATGCACTGGGAACAATGGGCCTCATTCACGAACCGTTCTTAAGAACAAATTTGTTCTTAAGTCCTACTTACGAAGTTTTTACGAAGATTGTGGCATTCATGAATGTTTTCTTATCCAGAATTTGTTCTTAACTAAGAACAAAATCTACGAACAGTCAGGAGTATACTTACGCACTTTTAAGTGCTGAGACTTCTGCAAAAATAACCGATTATAGCGTTTTCTTTTGTTCTGCAGTTGTATGATATTATATGATTTGAATAAGAATTATTTTCTTATCTTTTGTGATGTTTTTAATAATCATATATTAATAATAATAATTGACAAGTCATTGCAGTTTCTTAAAAAAACATTATAGACACTTAATTCATATCAGTTTTTTTTTCTCTTTTTTTGGGAGGGGGGGTTAATGTGTTGTTTGTTGTTGTTGTGCGCAACATACAGCTCCTGATATGATTTTTTCTTCCTAATTGCGGGCTGCAACAGTGCACTTACTGTAAGTGTTTTTTTAAATATGTGATAATATGATGATATTTATGATGGCACACATGAGAGTGTGGTCTCTCTGATAACAACCCGAAGAGCTGCATCCACTAAACTAAATATAGCCTAAATATAAAAATATAAACTAAATATAGGCTAAGCCTTTTGTTTGTTTCTGTGTTTCATTCCTGCCGCAGTAGCGCCACCTCACTATTTAAGTTCTTTTTACGTTTGGAGTCTGGTGCTGCCTCCCAGATTTTCATTTGAGCATTTCAATTTTCTTTCTCACTTCACCTTCTCTGCTCAGTGCCTGTGGGTTGTGTGCACACGGCCCTGCAGTCTCATGCCCTTTTACGGGCATTGATGGGGCTGTTACCTATGCTAATCCTATGTTAATTAGACTCACCTGGCACACGCCCTCAACTTACAGCTGCGAACAATTCTGAGGCTTACGAACGCGTTGATGAATCTGACGTAGGGTTTTCTTAAGGAACTTCTTAAGAACAACTTAAGAAAGAATCTAAGAAGATTCTTAAGAAGATATTGGTGAATGAGGCCCATTGTGCTTATTCTGCTGTTTACCTGGTGGAGACAACAGTTACTGCTGCACCTGTGGCTTTAGCATTGTTATTTTTTATTTGAATTTCCCTCCAGGGGATGAATAAAGTATTTTTCTTTTTCCTCTTATCATCAACTGTACTCTGCTGCTGCTAAATGAAGAAACATCCAGATTGTCTACTGTCGTTTACTGTCAGCGATGCTCTAACCCGTTTCCAGGGAACTTTACGAAACGTTGATTTCCTGCCCGTGTGTCCACGTAACCTGATTCCCTATCGGCTTTTTTACATGTGAGCCTGTGCAGGAACGGAGAAGCCATCACAGCGGTTGAACGAAAACAGAGATCAATACACGTAGCGATGCATCCTCGTACTCAATGAACAATTTCATTCCAAGTCAGCCTCCAGCTGCACGCCGTCCCCGTCCTGCTGGTCCAGTCGGTTGGACACACGGATCAAGAAAAATATTGAATTTCCAATTTGTTATGAACCGTTTCAGAAAAAACAACCACACACAAACTCACGTCACTCCGAAGTGTTTCATCACGGCCCAGTAGGTGTCCTCCATCTTGCCGGTCTTATTGAAGGTGAGGACGCTCGTCAAGGACAGCAGGACCGTGTGAAGCGGCTCCAGGTCCACAGACAGTTTCTACACAGAGGGAGAGGGAGGGGCACAGGAAAAGATTGAAGGTCTGGACTGAAACCGCACACCGACGGCTTCCCATCATGATCCGGTCTTCACTCACCTGCTGGTGAACGTGTTTGACCAGGAACTGACAGAGCTCCAGGACCTTCAGCACCTTCTCCTTCACCACTTTGCTGTCAGTCTGAGCGACCTGCTGGAGACTCTGAGGAAACACCACACACACCGGTTAGACTGACCTTCCTGTTCCTCTGACTGTCAATATGATTATTAGATTTCCTGTATACTAGAATACAAATAAAGGGACGTTTGGTGTAATTGGTACTGGCTATTGTTGCCACTTAAAACACGGTCATATTTATATTTTTCAACTCTTTGTAATGCATGAATTTCTTCTGTTTTAGTTTGCAGAGCTGATGTTAAACTAAATAAAGTAGAATGCCGGCTATTTATTTTGATATCATAGCTCCTAGATCTGTTGTTGTTAAAAAAAAATAACACATAGAACTTTTTAACAATTGGCATAGATGCTCTTATTTATATACTGCTAATCTTTGTGTCTTGATATTGTTCTCTTTAAGAATGTCTTTATAAATATATACTATATATATTTTTTTTAAATTTTCTTACTCATCGTGTTATACTTTATTGTTATACTTAAAGTTGTCGCCCCCCAACAGGTGAAGCTCATCACAAGTTGAGCCCTCCAGTCCCCTGATTGGTCAGTCCCACCGTAATATATGTACAGTATATATATGAATCATGTTTGAGATGTTTTCCATATGCCTGATGAAGGTCATATTCCTGACCGAAACGTTGCTTTAATAAAATAATTGAGAGTGAGACAGTGTGCGGGAGCTTCTTCTGAATAAACTAAATAAACTAAAACTTGTTACATGTGTTTCTTAATGAATCCATTTGAAAGCATCAGACAGTTTTTTGTCTTTAGTTCATATAAAATAAAAGATGTAATAGGAGATGAGGTGAAAAGAGAGAGAAAGGGGAGACGTGCATCAAAGGTGTGGAGCTGGACTCGGAGCTGGGATGTTGTGATCAAATGAGCAGCATCTTCAAGGCCGACGGGACGCCATCAGTAAGAAGGATTTTAATGTGAAGGTCGTGTTCGGCCTTTACTTTGAAGGGCTGGTTAGTAAATGGCCTTGATCATGTTTTTTCTGTAGCTGGTGATGCTTCAAGTCCTCCATGGAACAAATGGTTTATTACACACTACAGTGCAGTTGTGGGCAGCAACATGTACAATATGTGTCTGTGAAGATGCATTTTATATTAGTACAACTGTGTTTTACTATATTGTCCTTGATTATGTTTGTAAACCAGCCTGCACTCCTGTTAAAGTGGCTCCAATGTACAGTAACAAACACTTACATCTTATAAAGGTTGAACATGGGAGTAAAAGGGAAGGAAATACTGCATTAAAGAAAAGAAAAAAAAAGAAAATATCCAACTGTTTTTGTGTCACGACTGAAAACAACGGTGCGACACAGAAGTGAAGTGGTTTGGCGAAGAATTGCAGCAGCGGGTAATTATGCTCGTCTTTTACTCTCTGCCGTCTCAAGGACACGCAGAGGACGGCGAGCGCTGTATTGGCTCTAATTATCATTTATCACAGCACGATGCAATCCCATTAACTTTGAGAACAATATAATTAAAATCTGTAGAAGCCTAAAGGAGGCTGGTGATTGGGAGTCTGTAGTCGTCGTGGTGAAGAAGCGACGCGTGGTTACGGCCTCGTGCCTGCATCGCTTTTACACACACACACGACTTCCAAATCGGCTCCGTGCAGATGTTACAGATGTGTTCTGTTGCTGGGGAGACGTGATGTCGCTACAGCGTCGTCGACTCACCGTCGCCAGCTGACCCGTGACCTTCGCGCACAGCTCGGCCCACGGAGCGCCGCTCATCACCTGCTGAACCTCCCGGCTCTGCATCGCGCGCAGCACCAGCACACACGCCTGGCCCTACACACACACACACACACACACACACACACACAGGATATATCAACATTGATATTGAATTGATGTTAATTCTTTACAAACAATGATCGATATGTGGTCAGTGACGTTGCACAGCTGGGTTTAAAACAACAGCTGGACGTTGGTTATAGTTGTGGCACTTTTGTGCATAACGATGACGGCCGACAGATTCATCCTGTAGCTATTTTTTCTCTAATTGTCCAGAAGTGGGCAGTGACGTCAGGCTCCGTCCATTACACAGTGACCTAATGTAATAAGAGCAGCGGTAAAGGGAAGAGACTGTGTGTTTAATCTGAGGCTGAAAGAGAAGGAACTCTGCCCGTTTACTCTGGTAAAAGGGATTTTATTAAAATACTGGACTAGACTTAAAGGAAATATATTTGTTTTTGCCATGTTTATTCTTTAGTCGAAAAATCAATTAATATTGGTTGTTAAAGCCACGACGGTGATATTCAATATTTTTCTTATTATGAACAAATCTCCTTTATAAGACCAAAACCAACAGTGAATAAATCCTGTTTATATATGAGCCAGTTGGAGCTTATTCCTCTGTCAATAAAAATGAAAAATGAAATATCAGACTGCGTTGATCCGCTGAGGAAAATAGTCCCCAACAAATGAACTATTCCCTCCACTTTGTGCATCATTTGCTAAAAATCTACAGTGGTCGGATGTTTAAATAAAACGTTTGTGACAAATCACCAAACTCTTGAGGGAGGAATAAATACTGAACTTCTCTAAAACATGAGTCTGTTCGAAACATTCCCACAAACAATTTTGACAAATGGTCGACATAAACTGAAGCTTTGCAGCCGTGTGTTTCTGCGTGTTTTGATTGTTTTGAAAAACCAGTGGACCCAACACAGGACCCAAAACTACAACAACAAAGCTGAAAAACACAGCTTCTCTTGAGACTCTAGACCACTACTCTGAGTTAAAATTGTTTAATTTACTCTCTGGGGAAAGTTCAGCTGCCTTTGTACAAAGTAGAAATAAATACATTTATAATTGTGTATTTTCATCACTCTTCATGTTCTCGCTGTGTGTCTGCCTGCAACAAATCTACCAAAACAAATCTCCTGCAGCAGAAAAGAGTCACGGTCTTCACCTGTTGATGTTCTCTGACCCCAGATCTGATGTGCTGCACGAGCGTGTCCAACAGGTTCACACACAAAACCTGCAAAACAACCACATCAGCTGCATTAGTCGGTGCCAGCAGAGACGTGTCCTCTGTCCTGAACTCACGTCCGTGTCCTGAGCGAGCGACACGCATCTCTGTACTCACGGGGAATCTGTTGAACAGGTCTGTGAACATCTGAGCGGTCAGCGGACTCTTCCTCCGGCTCATGAAGGACGTCAGAGCGTCTCTGAAGATCCCCGAGACTCGGTCCACGTCCACGTTGCCCATGAAGCTCAACTGCAAAAAAAACAAAAAACACACACACACACACACAAACATCACAAAAGATGAGTGGAGGTGTGGATGTAAAAGAGGAAAAGCAGACGTGGTGACATGTCACAGCAGGAAAAGCAGCGGTGTAAATGATGAAATGAAGGACGACTCGATTCCATTTAGACTTCAAGAAGCTGAAATGTCATAAATAGGATTTAATGTTTAAAGTTGGAGTGTTGACAAAAGCTGCTTTTCCTACGGTGACGACTCGGAGGCATTTTGATCTCAGTAATACTTTCCATTAAATACAAACATAAAAGATGATGAATAACATAATTTTTTCCATTCACCTCCACTGAACCTGTGTGGAGGCAGAAACCTCAGAGAGACGACAAAACCGGGAGATACAACCAAACCTGTCTGTGTGGTTCGATTCCACATGTGTTCTTTTGTTCTGTTTTTTGATGTCATTATGATCTCAGTTCTTTTTATCATTCCTTAAATCAAGCTCTACTCATGACAAATCAAACAAGAGCATCTGGCTGCTGCTCCTGACACATCAGTATGTTTTGTTGCTGTCGACCAATTGTGGAAATATTTCCCTCACACAGAGAATCTACATGAACAGAAACATTAAAGGGATAGTTCAAAATTTTGGCAAATTGGCCTATTGCCATAATCCCTATAGTCACAGCAGTAGGTTTGTTACCTTTAATTGTCGGTGCAAGCTATTTTTAGAACGGCGGAGCAGAGCCGCGCTACGGAGGCTAATGGGATTTCTTGGTTTCCCTCATCAAACTCATCAAATACACAACCCAACAACTCCAAAACGCTCTGGTGGACAAGTTGTGACCTGCACATTCACCACACTATGACAGACCTACTGCTATGAATATAGGGATTATGGCAATGGGCCAATTTGTAAAAATGTTGAACTATCTCTTTAAAACTGTAATTAACAACTGGTTTTGATTAAAAAAAACATATTTTCTCAAGTAAGAAAAACATCTTAATTTCCCACTGCCCAGTTATTTTATGCACAGTCCAAAATTTAAAGATGCTCAGATTATAATCACTGATGATAAAGGAAAAAACAAACCAACACTCATATTTAAGGAGCTTATCAACTGATTAATTAGTGAACTAATCATTTAAACCCCAATAAAATGGAAGGAAAGAAAAAAGGATGACAAGAAATCTGTGAGAAAGAGATTTGAGCAGAAAGAAGCCTGAGTTCTCCGGCTCTGACCCACTTCCTGACCCAGTAAAGTCCAGGACCAGACCTGGAGTCTATTTGGTGCAAAGCTGGACATAATATGAAAGATGAGACTGGAACAAGAATAACTGTATTCTATGAAAAGATTTAACTTCCATCTGTGAACTTGTGAACTTTGTGGTCTGAAATAAAAGAAAAGCTTGGCCTGTGTGTAACGTTTGCAAAGCCTACCTGTAGTTTAAACTACACTGATGTGATGTGGAAGATAAAACTCACAGACGCTACGACAAACTGATCAATTTGCTGCTTTTACTTCCTCCTGATTCTGAGGGCCGGACGGACGGAAAAATGCAACACATGATATGAAATCAGTTTGTGATGAACCTACGTCGTTTGTCGCCGCTTTCTCGGCCGTCTGCTCTTCTTTGCCCTCGGCGGCGGCTCCTCGCAGAACTTTGACCACGTACAGAGACGCACTGCAAGGACAGCACAACATCAGCAAGATACAAGAAAAAAAAACAGCACAGGTGTATGTTGCAGGGGGAAAAAGACGTTTAAACTTCATCTTCTTGTACCTGAAGTAGTAGAGGCAGACGGAGGACTCGGACAGTTTCTGGGTTTTGGTCATCAGTTTGTCCAACAGGTCGTGGAGCTCCCCCTGGCGGTCACCAACGGTCCTGCAGTACACCTTGGACCTGCACAACTGGTTCCTGAAGAAAATACACAAAAAAAGTTTCAGGTTCAGTTTGATTCACACCAGCTTCAACCAAGACTCTGACACAGATCTACACAGATCATTTACTTTAATTTCTTTAGGGTTTTTGTTTTGTCATTGTCTGTCATTGATCCTGTGTGGTGCACTGTGTACAAAGGGAAAGAAGGAAGGAAGGAGAGAGGGAAAGAAGGAAGGAAGAAAGGAGAGAGGGAAAGAAGGAAGGAAAGAGAAAGGGAAAGAAGGAAGGAAGGAATGAAGGACAAAGGGAAATAAGGAAGGAGGGAGAAAGGGAAAGAAGGGAAAGAAGGAAGGAAGGAAGGACAAAGGGAAAGATGGGAGGAAAGAAGGAAGGGAAAAAGGAAGGAATGATAGAGGGATGGAGGGAGGGAACAGATTGGGTCAAAAAAGGAAGGAAGGAAGGAAGGAGGGGAGGGAGGGAAAGGGGATTGTGGGAAGAAGGAAGGAAAGAAAGATGGAGGTAGGCAACAGAGTCGTTCAAAGAAGGAAGAAGGGAAAGAAGGGAGAAAAGAAGGAAGGGAAAAAGGAAGGAAAGAAAGATGGAGGGTCAATTGGATCAAAAGAGGAAGGAAGTAAGGACGAAGGGAAGGAATTATGAATTAAGATTAAGATGCTTTATTGTCATTGTATATCATACAACAAGATTTCCATTTGATGCATTCCCAGATACCCATAGCAGCATTTAAAATAATAAAAAACTCCAGGGAAAAAGGATTGTGGAAAGAAGGAAGAGAGAAAGAAAGGAAAGAAGGAAGGAAGGATGGAGGAAGGGAACAGATTGGGTCAATTTGACCCAGAAGGACAGCAGGAGGGTTAAGACAACAGGAAGTCCCACCGATCATCGCTGAGAGAGATGTGGTGCGGTTTGTTGTTTAAATCTCAGATAACTGCTTTTAATTTGAAATTTCACAGTATATAAAAAACACATAAAACCTCAAACTGTGTAAAACAAACACGACACCGACAGACTGAGTCAGTGACAGACGCAGATGCTGCGATCCGCCTCGGCGCTCGGCTGACGCTCGTTACCTGAATATGTCGGCGGCTCGACGGAGGAAATCCTGCTCCTGCTGGTCGCTGTCGCCGCTCATCCCTCTGTCGATGATGTTGAGCAGCGGCTCCACCAGACCCATGACCAGCGGACTGCCGGCCTGCCGCGCCACGAACACCTCGATCAGGTCCAGCACCTGCAGCAGCCGCACAGAGGACGGTCAGAGGTCAGAGGTCAGAGGTCAGAGGTCAGAGCGGATTCTCTCAGACCGAGGATGATGATGGTGTGTTAAATGTATAGTCTGTATGTAAATGTCTGGTCTGATGTTGATGTCTGCTCATGGATGTTAAATGTATAACTGATGTCTGTTGCTACACAGTACTATGTGCTGGCACTATGCTGTGCCGAAAGCAAATTCTGCCGACTTGTTGCGCAGGCCTTAATAAATGAATTGAATTGAATTGAATTGAATGAGGATGACGATGACGTACCTTGATCTTAAAGTCTCGGACCAGACTCTTCTCTTTCTGGAATTTGGCCTTCTCGTCCTTCTTGGCCTGCGTCTTCTTCTTCTGCTGGGAGAACAGCGCCGCCAGGCTCTTGTCCAGCTCCATCATGGCGTCGTCGTCCATATCTTCATCGCTGCTGGCGTCCTCCTCCGCCTGAACAGAGGACACCGGCTTATAACAACTGGCTGGACCAAACTGGATTAACATTTTTCTGAGCTCATAAATTGTTGTTCCAATAAAGTTATGTTTAAACGGTCAAAGTGAGGAGCGTGGACACCAACCAGAGCGTTCTGCTGCTGCAACACCTTCATCAGCTCCAGACGGAAGTTTTGGTCCACCTCCCCTTTCTCTTCCTCCTCCTCCTCCTCTTCCTCCTCGTCCTCCTCGTCCTCTTCCTCCTCTTCCTCCTCCTCCATTGCTTCGTCACCCTCATCTTCTTCCTCTGACGTGTCGTCCTGGCAACATGTTTCACAGCATCAGTATCGGGCGGTTCAGATGTTAAGACCGACCGGACTGTGACTGTGTAAGAAAAGAACCCACCTCCATTTCTTCGTCCTGTTCATCATCATCATCATCATCATCATCTTCTTCGTCCTTGGATTTCTTCTTCTGGGCGCCGTCGTCGGTGACGACCACAGCGCTGTCCTCCTCGTCGTTATCATCCGTGTCCAAAACCTGCACAAAGTCCAAAAGCACCACTGTTACGACAACGTTGCAATCACTTACAAAAGCTGCCGGTCAACAAACACGACTCATCAGACGTCGTTCATGTGCAGTTAGAAAACGGGAAACTTGTGCATGTGTTGATTCGCTGGTGTTAATCTAGTCGGTGTCACCGCTCAGTGACACGCAGCCAGTGTTGATGCTGCTGCTCCACACGTCACTTCAATAAATAAATAAAGGTTGAATTTGTGTTTCTCTTCTCTCTCTTCTCAAAATATCCACTTTAAACGTCAGGATTTCAACAATGTGACTGTCAAAGCCTGACAGGTGTTTTTCCTCCATTGTTGCTCCAACACAGCAGTGACTCACACTCCTGGAGCTGTTTCTGACTCAAATCCCACACACACTGTAAATACACACTGGGGGAGCAAAAGAAAAAAAGTGCATTATTTATTCTATACTTATTCTATACAACTGAACCATCACTATGACAACTGAGCTAAATCCTTCAGATAAAGATCACGAGAAGAAGCTGAAAGAAAATGGCCTCAAATTAAACACGACCGCTCTAAAGACTCCACTTCTTCTCCGTCGCCTTGTAAAAAAACAAACATTTTCTGACAGTCGGTGTTGACGTTGATTCGCCTCGACCTCGCTGTGTGTTACTCACGTCCAAGATGGCGGTGAGGGCTCCCGCGGTGACGTGGGGGCAGATGGAGGAGAAGACCGTCTTGCAGACCTGCCTGATGTGTCGGCTCGGCTGAGACAGCAGAGACAACAGGATGTCCACCATCACCTCCACCCAGTCGGGCTCCTCCTCCTCCTGCTCCGTGGCTGCAACAAGACAAGGGGAAAACACACACACACACACGTCCATACGATTGAGTTTCTCTGTGTGAATCAGGGAAAAAAAGAATGTGTAAGAAGAAATGAAGGTGGGAATATCGACCTTTCTTTTTTTTCTTCTTTGATTTCTTCTCCTGAGCTTTGTCCATGCAGCTCTGCAGGTCTTTCATGGTGTCCAGCAGCTCCTCAGGCGCCTTCGCAGGAAAAGACATTTACCAGAGCATTTAGAGTCAAGAGGATGATTCAGGATGAACATTTATATTTTGTCTTTAAAAACTCAATAATCCACAAACAGCGGTTCTCCCGTCTCAATGCTCTGAGCTGCACGTTGTACCTTGAACAGGTGCATGCCGACCAACAGGAAGAGCTGCTGGAAGGCGCCGTTCTCCGCTGTCGGGCCTTTCTTTGCCTTCTTCTTCAGATTTGCCACCGACTCCAACATGCTGGAAGAGGACGTGCAGAGAAGGAATCAAACATGTTCCTCTCCAAAAGTGCGGTCATTAACATTACTTAACCCTCCTGTTGTCCTTCTGGGTCAAATTGACCCAATATGTTCCCTTGCTCCATCCTTCCTTCTTTCCTTCCTTCCTTCATCCATCCTTCTGCTTCCTTCTTTGACCTAATCTGTTCCTTCCCTCCATTTTTCTTTCCTTCCTTTTTCCCTTCCTTCAGTCCTTCCTTCATTTGTTCCCTTCGTCCATTCTTCTTCGTCCTTCCTCATTTGATCCAATTGACCCAATCTGTTCCCTCCTTCCATCTTTCTTTCCTTCCTTTTCTCTTCCTTCTTTCCACATTCCTTTTTCCCTTCCTTCCCTTCGTCCTTACTTCTTTCTTCCTTTTTGACCCAATTGACCCAATCTGTTCACTCCCTCATCTATCGTACCTTCCTTTTTCCCTTCCTTCTTTCCTCCCATCTCTCCCTTCTTCCTTCCTGCCTTCCTTTTTTCCCCTTCATCCTTCCTTCCTTCCTTCCTTCTTCCCCTTTGTCCTTCCTGCCTTCCTTCCTTCCTTCCTTCCTTGACCCAGGAGGACAATAGGCGGGTTAAACCGTTTCACTGAAACTGTAATACTGTTTCATAAACCCCTAAGTGAACAAAACTGTGAGTAGAGTAGAGAAGAGTGAGAGTAACTAGGCTGTATTAAGTTGTCGGCAGTTTGAGGTTTTCTTGTCCCACCTGTCCCAGGCCTGTCTCTGCTCGGGGGTGAGGGGCCGGCTGCTCTGGACACATTTTGGCTGGTTAAGCAGGACTTGGGCGTACTGGACCAGGTGGTAGATCCACATGGTGCCGTCGGCCGTCACACCCAGAGCACGCTTCTGGTTGACAGGCGCGCCCTCGGCCGAGTCCTCGCTGAGGGGCAGGTGGTGCATGGACATGAGGAGGCTGGACGGAGGACAGACAGAAAACAGTCATGCACAAGGTCACCAGGCGCAAAACAGGTTCGGCTCCGGCTGCGATGTTACAGTTTTCTTTTGTTGGGATGGTAAGATGTGTTATTTTAGCTTATAATTAATGTGCATATTTTTGTAAAACATCAGGTAACGACTGCAACATGTGTGCGGCTCGGCATGTGAGTTCGTCTGATCCGTCAGAACTGTTAAAACTGAGGAGTGTTGCATGACGTCATAGAGATTAAAGAGTATCAGAGTCCTTTTTAACAGCTTCAACAGGAACTACAGCACAAATACAAAACAACAATGTATTATTTCTCGTGGGCTAGACTCTGACATGTTGAATAAGACTGCAACAGCTGGTTATGGAGCTTCTTATAGCTGCTGCTTGATGATATTAGAGGAAGTGTCTTATAGATAGTCACAGACCTTTGACTCAAAACTTCTCACATCCATCTTTGTGGAAAAGAGATTTATTTTACTGAGATCAATTTTTGTCATTATTTTGAACTCTTGTATATTAAAGGGATAGTTCAACATTTTGGCAAATTGGCCCATTGCCATAATCCCTATAGTCATAGTAGGTTTGTTACCTTTATTTGTCGGTGGAGCAGAGCTAAGCTACAGAGGCTAGTGGGATTTATTGGTTTCCCCCATCAAACTCATCAAATACACAATTCAACAACTCCAAAACGCTCTGGTGGACAAGTTGTGACCTGCACATTCACCACGCTATGAGATAGTAACAGAACGTTCACTCTTCTTCGTTCTAAAAACAGCTCGCACTGACAATTAAAGGTTAACGACCCTACTGCTATGACTATAGGGATTATGGCAATGGGCCAATTTGCCAAAATGTTGAACTATCCCTTTAAACAGTAGCTACTTGGACTCTTCCCTTTAATAACACTCTCCTTTCTACACTGGTTATGATCGATTGGTCACAGAGAAAATTCTGTGTCTCACCCAAAGAAAGAGGAGACGAGCGCTCCTCTGGTGTTGTCGTCCAGCGGGGCGGAGAGCTTTCCCTTCGTCTCTGCGATGTCGGCCGAGGCCTTTTTGGTGCTGAAGAACGCGTGGAAAAACACAAACCTGGGGAAAAAAACAACACAGGGACAAATGAAGGCCTCATATTAAAAAAAACAAAACACAAAGGCCTTCAGTTGCTCGCCCAGGGGAGTCTCACCTGGCCACGTCCATGATGAGGTCCTCCTGCTTCTTCACCTGGTGGTTGTCGATGATGGAGGTGAGCCGAGCGACGATCCACTTCCTCAGGCGGAAAATGGAGTTCTCCCTCCTGGGGAAGGAAAAATCAGCTGTTAACGTCCCGTTATAATCTGCGTGTGACCGGACCGGACGGGTCACAGCTCAGACCCTCGGACAGAAACGCGATTCACTCACTGCTGGCGTCCTTCCTGGCTGCCTTTCTGCTTGCGAGTGCTGAAGTCCAGCAGCTGGTCCAGCTGCGGCTGCAGGAACATGCTCTTCAGCCAGTCCACGTAGCCGAGCAGCGCGGCGGGCCGGAGGTGCTGCACCACCCGCCACACCGACGGCACCACGGGGTTCCCCTGGTTGGTGAGCGAGGAGAAGCCCACCATGGCCGCCAGCTGCTTGTCCGCGTCCTCGCAGCCCTGCAGGAAGTCTGACACGTAGACGTCCATCTCCGGAGCCAGCTTGAAGCGGTCCGGTTTCTGAGAGAGGACGGTGACGGAGGAGATGAGTCTGTGGTTTATCCCCATGACGACTGGTTTAAACACTAAGGAGTCACTTCTCTGTCTACTGGGAGTGGGGACTATAACACCGACCAATCAGGATACATCGCTGTTAAAATTACTGTAATACCAGTGTTTCTGCTTTCACATAACAATGGCTAAAAATAGAAACTAAACATACTGGTCAATAATAATTATTAGACATCACAGCTTGGACCCAGCTGTGAACACACAGTCACTTTTTTCAACAACTTATAGGCTAAAAAATCAGGCTACAGATTGTTGACCAAATATCGATACATTTTTTCATTATCTGGCAAAAGTTTGATTATGATCAGTAAATTAAGTTTTCTATTATTTCAACATAAAATCTATTATCTATTAAGACCAACATAAAAATCGTCAGCCTTATTTAAAGGCTGAATCAGCAGAAGGTGATTTCGAATCGGCAAAATAAACATAAATATTCAAATTGTTTAGACATTAAACTCAATTATGCAACTAAAACTCTACTAAGTTTGTGTCAGAGTGTGAATAAGTGAGCCACTGACCTGAGCAGCCACCACATGTTCCCCGTAGTGCATCATCACCTCTCCAGACAACACGTCCTTCAGCTGGGACAGGGACAGGTGGGGCAGCGCGGCGCCCAGCAGCCGGTAGCTCAGGTAACTGGACACAAACAGGACGAGACCGGGGAGCGAGGTTAGACGAGTGGAAGTGATGTAGATTGGATTTTGGAGCAAAGTGTCACACGGTGATTTAATACCATCATCATCATCACTGACCTAAATTTGAGCATTTCAATCTGGGTCGCTGGATTTATTGATCAGTGAAACTGCCTCCTGAATATAAATGTTCTTTCTGAGCCTTTCTTCTTTCTTCCTGAGTGTGACGTACATGTGTGTGTGTGCGTGACTCACTGCGTCGGCCCAGGCTGCTCCTTCAACATGCCGTCGATGATGGCTTTATTCCAGAAGAGCTGGAAGCTGTCCTCCTTCAGCGAGAGCTTCAGGAGGTCCAGGACCACAGGAGGGAGGACGCACTCCTTCTTCACGGAGCGGGCCGCCGTCTTCAACACCTCCATCAACCTGTCGCAGAACATCACACACTCAGCTTACACATAGCAGCTGTTAATCACAGCTTCTAATTAGCACCATGCGTTTTACAGCTAATATTAGAACATTATGCTAAAAGGAAAAGCTGAACAGAGGAAGAGAAAGACAGTGACAGACAGTGAACATGTGTGTGTGAGGCGGAGGGACAGTGTCTTTACTTTGGGATGTTTTCAGAGTTGATGATGGTGGACGAGCCCAGCAGCTTCTTGAGTTTCTTGGGTTTGAGAGTCTGTGGGAAACGCTGCAGCGCCACCAGCAGCAGCTGCAGCTGCTCGGGAGTGTTGAAGGCTGATGCCAGGTCAGTTTGCAGAGCGCTCAGCAGGACCTCCTCAAACACGTCCTCTGAGATCTGACAGACAACAACATTAGCTTTAAGATCTTAAAGGGATAGTAGCATTTTTTTAAAGTGGGGTTGTATGATCTACAAATAGCCCCTAAGTACTTTAATTGCAGTAGAAGACTCTCTGCACTCCTCCCGTTAGCAACGCCAGCCCATAGCCCTGCCCAGAGATTTACAACATACATTGTTGTGAATGGACCCAAAGAAACGGCCTATTTTTGAGGCCTAAAAGAGGTTTTACCTGAAAAAAAAATACACAGTTCCATTCTTCGCTATAATATAATTTTTTCCAGCCCTTCAAAGTGCAGGAAAAACACAGTTTTTATTTGGACCTAACCAACTGCTGATCGGCGGGCGCTAACCCTGGGCCGGAGGGATACGTGAGTTGGTTAGGTCCAAATAAAAACTGCGTTTTTCCTGCACTTTGAGGGGCTGGAAAAAATTATATTATAGCGAACAATGGAACTGTGTATTTTTTTTCACGTAAAACCTCTTTTAGGCCGTGAAAATAGGCCGTTTCTTTGGGTCCATTCACAACAATGTATGTTGTAAATCTCTGGGCAGGGCTATGGGCTGGCGTTGCTAACGGGAGGAGTGCAGAGAGTCTTCTACTGCAATTAAAGTACTTAGGGGCTATTTGTAGATCATACAACCCCACTTTAAAAAAAATGCTACTATCCCTTTAAGATGAGATGAAAACTCCTTGAGCATCATGTACGTCATGTCTGTGTGTTACGGCGGCGGTGACAGAGCTCCAGTGTGATGAGGCGGTCACTCACCTCATTGAGGATGTCCGTCATGGTCTTAGAGGGAAGGTCCTTCACGTGCTGTCTGTGCTGACTGAGGCTCTGGAGCAGCTTCACACAGCCCAGCACCACCTGAGGCTCCTGCAGGGACACGGGGCAGAGCTCAGACTACAACACACCCAACCCAATGTCAAGTGGTGTAACCGGTATTTTTTCATCAAAATCTGACTATATACAGGAAAATAAGTCTGGGCTCAATATAATGTAATTCACTTTTTCAATGCAACACTATGTTTCTTGACAAATTTGACATAATTTACGAATATGAATACAAATGACTTTATTAATCCCCAAAGGGAAATTAATTTGTCTGTCAGCTCATCTACCATTTGCAGAATAATTAAAAAGTTATTATTTAGAAAAAAATCAATGAGTTAGAATATGTCCTGCCCAGTGTTGCTAAAATGCATTGAAAATCTATTTCAATGTAATGTTATAAGAAAGTATATTCTTTATAAGTACACTTAAATCCACTGTAGGTGGATCAAATATTTAGTATTTATCATTCTTTTGTGGTAAAATTTTCAGGGCACACAACCTTTGCACAGAGTGTTAGACTGCAGCTGTAGTCTACATGGACAGATGTTGGACTGCACCATCAGTACAGACTAGAGGTGTATTAACCATCTGTTGGCCCAGCCGGTGCATATTCTCATTTGTCCAGGTCATAGTATTTCAAAGGAGGTTAAATCGAAAGCAACTGGACTTCAGTTCAACTGATGAAGCCTCTTGGATGAGAGGTGAAACGTCTTCCTAGACAAATAACTAAGTCCAGTTGCTTTTGATTTAACCTCCTTTGGAAAAAAATAAAAAATAAAAAATCTGTTGGCCCCTCACCTCTGATTATGGTGCTTATTTATATGATCATACATCATTTTAATAAAGGTTCTCAACACATTAACAGTGGGAATTTGTGTGATTTGAAAAGAAAAAGTAACACCCACTTCACACATTTGTTAAAATGGAAGCACATCTGTTGTGTGTGAGATGAGCGACAAAAAATCTGACACCGGTTAATAAAAAGATTTCATCCACTCAGCACGGTATCTCTGTCACACTGTCAAAATGACAATGAGCAGTCGACTTATAAAAGACATCATCTCTTTATTCCACATATGGACCAAGCCTGACATCTGCGTTACCAATAATACAACTCTGACACCGTGTCTATCATTATTTTTATCACACTGTTGCCCATAAAGTTGGAATAATTTTGTCACATTGACAGATACCTCTTTTTATTCCTATTGATACACATCAGTAATCACCTTTAACCAGGTGCAATGATTACATACTGAGTCCCAGTTATCAGTTTTGAGATGATATACACTTTATGCATCATGAATAAATCACACTGTCACAATCATTTCATGAGAAGAGTTGAAAAATAAAAAGTATTCAAACTTTATGGGCAACAGTGTATCTGCTTCTGTGTCTTACTTCTCCTGAGAAAAAGCTCAATTTAGAGTGTGAAGATGTCAAACCTCATGTAATGAAAACCCTGTCACAACTTTATTTTCCTATCATGACACAGTGTGTCCGCAGCTTCGATGCTCCGTTTATGTTTGTGGTCAGACACAATCTTGCTCCCTGTTCATCCAGTCAAACAAACAGAGATGAACTTTTCCTTTCAAGGTGATGAGCTGTTTGCGAGGCGACTTACTTTAGAGAGGCGGCCGGACTGTTGGAGGGCGAGGACGCCAAACAGGTTCCCAAACAGAGCATTTCTGACAAGTTTCTGAAAAACACGAGGAGAACTTCAGAGCTACAGATCTCATTCATAAAAGACTTTCTCTGCTGATAAAAAAACCCCCACACCAAACACTCACCTTCTTCACCGTCTGCAAATTGTGCTTTCCTTTGATTCTGTCAAATATGCTCTGCAGCGTGACGTCCTCAAAGGCGCTCAGGACCTGATAATAACAAAAACTCAGGTCAAGCTAAAGCCGACATGTTGATCATTTGCTGCTTGGCTCGGTAATCTTGGCGAAGTCACTGCGATCACTGATCACCTGCGGTTTGTAGCTCGACATCCTCTGACAAAGCCAAAACTCCTCAGTGCTCATCTAAGAAAACTATCCCTGCCAATTAAACATAAACTACAGAATCCCTCAATGGGTCAATGACGTGATGCAACCCAATGTCAAGTGGTGTAACCGGTATTTTTTCATAAGAATCTGACTATATACAGGACAATATATCTGGACTCAATAAATGTAATTCACTTTTCTCAATGCAGCACTATTTTTCTTGACAATTAAATAACTTGTCATATTATTATTAAAAAAACAGTGCGTTATAGATATGTAGCTAAAATGCATTAAAATTCAAATATTGAAATACAACAATGTCATTTCAAATGACATAAAACCAACACGAATATAGAATAGACATTTCAATAAATCTGATGCTTTTAAAACTATTTTGTAAGATATTTCTTAATTGCTCATCTTGCCAAAACTTATTTGTCACTGACCCCAATGTGTGATTGGACAAATGTGGATATAAATATGTTTTTCTATACTGCAAGTCAATGTTATCATCAATGACATCAGTGTATGAAGGTGCTGAGCTTCAGCTACATGACTGCAGGACTGTAACCATGGACACAGAGGTTCATTCAGCGTGGCGGTCGTCTCCACTCACCTGCCCCAGAGCCAAACTGAACCCAGGTCTGGCAGCCTCGCGCGTGTGAGCCAGTCCATCCACCAGCCTCTTGAAGGTGTACTCCAACTCATCTGCCTGTTGCACAAACACACACACACACCATCACAACATAACACACACACACACACACACCATCACAATATGACACACAGCACACACCATCAGGTAAAAACTGCTCAACTGGGAAAAGGAAAATGTTCACATTTAAGAATCTGGTAAAAGTGATTTTTGTTTCTTATTTTTTTTTTACTTTTTTCAATCAGCTAATTACAGCTCAGGTTCTGGTTGGTTTGCAGGTGACTGAGCAGATAATCAAACTACCATGTGATGTGTAAAGTAGGGCCACAACAAACCTGCCATGTCTGAGGGAAACACTGTACTTTATATTCCAGGATAATTATTTCACAGCTCCCGTTATTAATTTATTTACATGGATTAAACTACATGGGAAACATATGATGGGCCAATAAAAATAAAACATTGTAATATATTAGAAAATCAAGCAGTTAAAAAACAGCCAACATCAATGTTTCAGTGATATAGTAAAACACTGACAGGGACCACTGTGATCAATACTTATCATTTCATTTCTAACATTATCACTGCAGGTAGCAACAGTGCTGTAGCAGAGCCACGCTGTGAGCTGTGAGCTGTGATCTATCTGCCTCACCTTGTTGTTAGTTTTCAGGTACTGGATCAGGTTTTCCACCGCCTTCAGCCGGACCTCCTGATCCGGTTTGGCCAAGTCCCAGAAGAAGTCGAGGAAGACGCGGTTCTGCTGCAGGATCGCGGCCGGCCGGACCGGCCCCGAGGCTTTGACCGAGAGCTCCACCATCTCCACGGACATCTCCTCTCAGCGCCGCCGTGAACTGTCCATGCTGCTGCGACAGGAGGAAAACGTGCCTCACGGCTGAGAGACTGCTTCCGGGTCAACGCCATAACCACGCCCCCGTCCCCCCGCCCTCACTGTCACAACTTTATTGAAAAAACAAAACAAACACAGACAGAGCGAGATTTTTAGACTGGAAACAAGAAGCCGGAGTTGTAGTATTTGTAAAAGTCGCGTGTAGTTTTTCATTCATGAAACTGTTATTTCCCGAAAGGAACAAGCTCCTCTGTTGTGTATGTGCAGATACAGACAGGACGGAGGAGATTAAAGTCATCTCATCCATTCATTAACAGAAAAATAATGAGCATAATAATGGCTAAGAGTGATTTGACTTTTTTTTTTTTTTTCCAGAAAATTGTTGACTTTTTTTTATTTTTTAGAAATTGTCTAGATTATCTGTTTCAGCTACTCAAATGTGAATATTAAGATTTCCATGACGGTAAACTCAACATCTTTGGGTTTTGAGCCTCTTGTAGGACAAAAATCATATTTCTGCATAAGCTACCTTCATTTTGCATAGATTGTGTCATTCAGGAATGAGATACACTAAATTTACATCTTTACTGACAAGTTGCATTTCACATCACCTGAGAAAAAATGTATCTTTTCAAAAAATTCAGATGACATTGATAAGTTATAGGAAAGACACCCAAGTCGCCTGCTTCACTAAAAAGTCTTCAAGTGTCAACATTCAGCTTGTATATTTGTCTCATACTGAACCTCTGTTGGTTTTCAAACGTTCTTGGTTTCATAAATTGATTTTTAATGCAAGACTTGTGAGTTTTGGGAGCAGCAGAAGGCACATTTACTGTACAACAACCATCAAGACATTACAAAAAAAAAATTACAAAAACATGAACTCGGAGCATTTTAATTTCCCATAAAAATGTTCTCTTTATTAAAACTGCATGCAAATTCCACTTCCCGACCAGATCACTTAGTGACAGAAGGAGAGTTGAGGTTACAAAAATCATCAGTCAGCGTCTGACATGATCACAATCACAGTGTGGTTTCTTATGGATCCTTCACTCGGCGGGAGCAGCCAACACAGTGTCCAGTGCACTCTGAGCCTCCTTTATCTGCTGCTGCAGCCTCTGCTTCATGCCTTCGTTCTGGGCTTTCTTCAGCATGTCCTGCATGTCTCTGATGGCCGCCCGGTAGCCCGGGGCATTGTGAAACACTCGGATGGCCTTGTCGCCGCTGCACACCAAGAGGCGCCCGGTAACATCAAATCTGAGGTCATTGATCTCCTCGCTGTGGACGCCGTGCATTTCTTCCTCCAGCTTGCCACTGGTGCCGTTGTACATGGCCAAGTTGGAGCCGTCACTGACGGCCACCACCCGGCCGTCCGGAGACAAGGCCACGCGGCTCCCGTCAGACGAGGAACAGGGGACGGTCTTCAGGAGGTAGGGGTCCTGCTGCTTTTTGTACTCCACGTCTGTGTTCCACAGCTTCCATGTCCCATCTTTGGACACAGTCACCATCCTGAAAGAAGGTCAAGGTCACGTTTATTAATGTAGCATCTTCTTAACAACCTAGGTTGACCAAGGTGCTTCACATAAAATAAATAGCAATAAAATACAATTTCAACAAAGACAGAGATGAATACAAATACACTCAGCACTCAAACACGGGAGTCTCCGATGAACAGATATGAAGCGGTAAGCTGAGAACATATTTACACCACAGAGTTATTGTGTCAGGGCGAGCCACTTCGTCAGCTACGTACTGAATTCAGAAAAGCCCAAGTTACCTGTGAGAGTCGTTGGAAAAGGCGAATGCATGAACTCCTGCAGAGTGACCCTTCAGGTCAAAGGCTCGCACCACCTCTCTGAACTCTCCTCCCTTCCCGAAGCAAACCTCCCACACCTTCACGTCGGGGGTGAAGCCACACGACGCTACAAACCTGAGCAGAGACAAACAGCACACACACAATTACACCTGCAATTAAGTCACAAGTCTTCTGCGGTAACATTTTACCTTGAACTAGTCAGTTCAACTGAAAACGGCTCAGTTTAGTTGTTTCAGAAGAGGAGATGACCAGATACGGTACAATACGGCTATGACCAACACTGATCACATAAAGAGATAAGAGGTATTATTCTCTTTCACTGTAGGATTATAAACTGGGTCTAATACTTTATAGATGTTTAAACAACTGCTGTACAATCACTCTCTTTCTCCATTTGACACCAATTTTCCTTGAGCATTAATCATGCAACTGATTTTGAAAGTATCAGGAATTATAGATGTGCAGAATAAATTATCTAAGAGAGAGCACTTGTTTGGCAAATTATGAATGAGAAGTGCAGCATTAGGAGGCTCATTTAGTAACACTGTGGAGGAGGGGTAGTGAGAATTAAAACTAGAATATGTTCACTTTCCAAACAAAATCACCCCAAGTGATCAACTGATGATGTCTTTACTCTATCTAATTTAATTTCTGGATGATACACAAAGAGGAAAAACCTACAGCGCCTTAAAAATGCATCCCTTTGCTGAGAAAGAGTCTGTAGATCAGTGTCAAAAACCCACCACTATGATTAATCCAAATAAAATAAAATCCTTCGAGGGGGTGAATATCTTTTATCTTTTCCAGGCACAGTAAATCTGAGATAGATCGCCATTGGATCTTTCAGCTGGAAAGTATGTAGTGATGGAGGAGTGGGACTGACCTGCCACACGGCGAGATAGCAGCATAAGAATTGGTCATCTGGTTAGTGTTGATGGAGGCCAGTACCTCTCCTTTCAAGTCCCAGATGTGGATGCTAGTGTCAGTGGAAGCGCTCATGATGAACTTGCCTGCAGAGGAAACACAGAATCAGCACGACATGTTTTTAGACCAGTGACAAACTAGAAGACCAGTGAAATGTAAGAGAAGGAAACTGAAGGTATCTTTGATGACACAAAGTTATTCCAAAAATGTACAGTTACAGCGAACTAAATCCTGACTCTGTACTGGTGTTTTGTTATTGCTTCTTAAAGGGACATTGTGTAGGAATTACTCCCATCTAGTGGTGTAGTTGTAGATCGCAAGCAACTCAATCGTATTCTTTATGCTGCATTCACGTGGAATCGGGCAGACGGATGACAGCCGCTGCACGTAACGGGATGAACAAGCGTCTATGTAAACAGGTGGTCTGTCAGCACGAGGCAAAATAATACGCATGACAATATGTTGTCAAGGCGATGTCGTATTGTTTACCTGACTCACGTTTTACCGGCTTTCTCTCTACAACTAAAATGACATCCGTTTTTTTCCCGACTGCCGTCTGCCTGACTCCACGTGAACGCGGCATCAGTGTGACCCTCCATCCTTCCTTTCACAGACGCCACCTCGATCGTTTCTGCCCGAGCCGACCGCTCCGGTGTCTCTGGTGAGTTTCCGTGGTTACCTATGGTCACGCTGCCGCTGAACATAAAAGACGGCGGCACAACATGGCAGCCAGCACCGAGCTTACCCGCTCTATGTATATACGAATGATATGAACGGCAAAATTCAAAGCTTACCAGAGTAATTATTGATTAATGAAACGCATACTTTTGAACGAATTCGATTTTCGTGAATATACAATGAAAGAAGCTACACAATGCCCCTTTAAACAAAGCTGCTGCATTTCTCTGATCTTCACAGATACTCAGATGCAGCAGAAACACAAACAAGGGAGTTCATTTTTTATGAGAAGTAGGCGAGGTTGTGAACATCACCCGTCTCAGCGATGCCGATGTTGAGGATGGGGGCCTTGTGCTTCTGTGGAAAGTCCTCAGGAGCAGCTTTGAAGCTTATAGTCCCATCATCCTTCTTGCTCATTTTGAAGATTCGAATGGCATCCCCATTGGCCAACCAGGTGATAAACGCCCTGCAGTGAAAAGGTGAGAGTGCACGTTGTTTTAAGTTACATTTTAGATCTTGGTTGTGCTGTAGGCTTGTGGGACAGATGCTTCATGTAAATTAGTATGAATAGTAAGAGAGAGGAAGAGACCTGGAGTCAGGGCTGAAGCGAACCAGTGTAGCATGATCCAGCTCCACATTGGCTCGAAGACACTTGTGTTCCCGGTCCAGGAAGTCTTTGGTGCTCCAGATGCGGACTGTGCGGTCGTCAGCGCAGGACGCCAGGTATTTTCCATTACTGCTGAAATCAATGCACGTCACGTTCGCACTGTGGCCCTGTGACAGAAAAACACACATGCTCAAACTGTTCCAGACAGATATTATTTTGCCCACCTCATTTAGACGAACAGGAATTAGTTTCATGCCCAATAGTGTGTTTTTCTTTGTGGATGTGAGCTCCAGTTTACCTTCAGCGAGGCAGCCAGCAGCGGATGGCTGAAACTGTGCTGTGCTGCTTTGTCCTTTCGGCTGCGCTGCTTCTCCTGCTTCTGTTTCTTGGGTGCAGCGCCCTTCACAACATTGCCTTCAGCTGAGAGACACAAACAGGAGCACATTGAGGAACATTTTCACTTCGGGAGACACTACACAGCTCCAGGTCAACTTCTTACTGCTTGTCCTGATGCTGCAAACTTTCTCTTTCATGGTTTCTTTGGTGGAGGTGTTGGTGTCACCATCTATCATACGTAGGTTGTTTTTCATTGGGAAAGCTCTGAAGCATCCTCTTTGTTATTTAATGTTCACCCTAAATGTTAAATTATCAATATATCTATAAGGCTCACTGACCTAAAAACATGTTTAGTAATAGTTGCCAGAGAGACAGACATCCATGCATGGCCTGGGAAATGACGAAAATGTATTGTCATTTTTAAAGTGGTCAAAGTCTGGAGCCCTGTATCACATCACTGTATGGCCCCTGAAACATAAATATATATATCTATCTACATATAGAGATATATATATAGAAATTCATCTCGTCTCAAAATCTATTTCAACACTGACCTCTCTATAGGTCTGCCATGTTTCTTTGAGTGATAAGAGACGCACATTATGCAACGTTACCCCGCAGTGTTTCACGTTCAAATGCAACTTTAAGATGAACCTTTGCATTTTTAATTGAATCACTTGTCGCGTTTAAATAATTAATAGGAAATGAGTGACACACAGCGGCTCCTGCCATTGGTCCGTCAGTGTGACATCCGAGGACTGACCAACGACAGGTGACAGTGAGTCGCTCAAAAGTTGCTGAATGAGTCTGTGTGTCGCTGTGTGAACGACTATCAAATATCTCACACACTAACACTCATTGTGCAGACTAGTTGTGAATGACTGAACCTGCAGAAACGTGCGGAGAGACCCGGAGAGTCGGTGACTCACCGCTTCAGGGGCTAGCTGCTTCACTTCACGTTAGCTACAGAGGTAACTTACCGGCAAACTCCGCTGCCTGCTCCGTTTCCTCTCTGATTTCTTCCTTCCGTTTGCCCACCGCTATTGCGACCAGAATAACCAGTGCGCCCAGTATTAAAGTTAAGGCGACCAGAGCAGAAATCTCCATATCTAGAGTTTTCTGCCACGTACCTCGCACCGCTAACGGCTGCTACCACTCGTATGACACACTGCGCATGCGTAGTTGTGTCAAACCCTTCTTCGTCTCTATTGTAGTGCCGCTTGAAACAAAACGGGATGAGCGCCCCCGACGGATGGCAGCGGAACTGCCACAGCAGTGCATAACCATGGACGAAATTATGTACTTGTGTGATGTGTGAAGTACAGTTACTGCCGTAGGCTATTTTTATATTTTTTTCTATCCTTGAAATGTTTTTAATTGTGTCATTATGTGTTCTGATGCTGTGAGACATGTCTATGGTGGTGAAACCAAAGAGGAATTTCCACTCTGTGGATAATAAAGTTTTCGTATCCGTATTCGTATCATATCCTATATATAACATGAACCCCATAACTTTTTGGTGTTGTAAATTCAGTAAATTCAGTTATGATATAATTAGAATATCTAGATTGATAAATCATTTATTTGGACATACGAATGTATAACTTGAACACTAAAAACGTATTAACCGATAAACTATTTTTTACTGAAAGTACTCAATGCGATTAAAGCTTACTTATAACTTAATAAAAAAAGTTATTTGATAAAGTTTCCATATTCACATTGTAATTCTCATTTCTATAAGTATCTTGCATTTACATTGGATATAGTTCACATTAATCAGTCTAACCAAATTTACATTCACCAACATCTACTTAAATAAAACAATAAGTAAAAAACATAGTTGGGCACAATGTAGAGTAAAATTATATCAGAGAAGGACTTTGATTATATTCTAAAGATTTCTTTTTTGACAGATGTCCAGTAAAATAATACTAAATTACATCAACAAGTAAGAATCATGTATTGTGTTTGTCTTTGTCTTATTCAGTGGCACTGGAAATAATGTATTTGATATCAAAAGTAGAGACAAACTGTCACTTGGTCTCATAGCTGGAAACCAAAAGAATGGGGCCTTGAATAGCTGGATGTGTCCTTGTCCATGTCCAAAATTAAGTTTTTATTCATTCAAATTCAACAATCAAAAATGCATCAGATACTGCTCACTTGTCACATGAAGAGGTGATAATTATTCGGAACAGAAATAATTATGATAAAATGACCTTTGACTGCTGACATCAGTGGATTTACTATCATGTTTGAAATGAAAGACAAGAGAAATCCCTGCATCATAGTGACAGTTTCTGGCAGGTAAGGGTTTCCAAATCGACAGATTGCATTTCTATTAAATCTCATGTTACGTTAATGTGGTGTCATCGATAATAATAACAGTGATATTTCAAAAATGGGAATAATGTGGTGCTGTGCGGATGTTTATTAAGGTGTATCTGTAACAACAGTAGTCGAAGTTAAAATCTTTGATCTGGTCAATGTTGCCAGGTTTGTTATTCTTCAGTGAACTAACAAGGATTCAGTGCCTGGGAGTAAAGAGAGGTAGTCTGGCACAAACAAACACATCTCAGGATTTTAAGATGAGATAAAAGATCACAGATTCTTTTCACAGGCATGAAGATGAAGAATTGGCTTTGGTTTGACAACACAAGTCAATAGTAGTCATCCTAATCACATACTGATCTACTAATTACATCAGTGTTGGCAATCACTTAATTAAAAAAGGCTGTCCACAGGGGGACTCTGGGAATGCTTGCAATGACACAGAGTCTGAAACAAGAACAAAAGGATCCTCACTAACTACATTAAGACATTTACTAAGTCGCCCTTAAGTGCAGAAACAAAATCACTCATATACAGGGTCAGAGAGCCAATTAAAAAAATAATTTAAAATGAAAACGACTCATAACTTTACATTTACACTGCAGCGTCGTGTACCTTATCTGAATCAACTGTGCACTTCACTCTACGCAGACTCATTCAGAGAATGTACTCAAATATTCCGTAACATACAAACCAGAGCGCGCGTCACGTAAAAAAATAAATGTTTGAGCCGAGGCTCCATGTCTTTGTCGGACTCGACTTTCTCCTTAAGACGAAACCAATGGGAGTGTCCACATACTGAAAAAGGAAAAAAGAACTTTGGATATGCTTTTGTTCAGAATCAACTAATCGATCGTCTTTTCTCTCTTCAAGTATTGTACATTCTGGATTCTGTCTCCTCACTGCTACGTTCCCTCGCCGAGCCATGTGATCATCCAGGCAGCATGAACTCAGCGAGCTGGTGTGCTCTTTCTAACTCCTCTGCAAACACAACGTTTTCGGGCCAGCGCAACCCACTGGAGGAGGGGGAGGGAAGCAGAGGGCATGGTGGCGGCCTGGTTGGGGGATGTTAGGCTTAGAACAGAGCAATGTTAGCCAGATTAGCCATAGCAGCAACAGCTGGAGTCCTCTGAAAGCAGTGTCGACACATGTGGCAGGTTACTTCTTCCTGTTGTGTTGCCTTCGCGCCTGCAGCCTCTGGCGGGCTCCGGATGGTTTCGATCCGGCTCCGATAGAGAAGGAGGGAGTCCCCGGAGACCCTGGAGAAAAAAAGCACACAAAGACAGGGACACGTTAGGTCACATAAGTTACATTAATATTTCTTTATACTCTTTCTACTTCTAATTGTGTCACACAGAAATGTCTGTTGAACACAGAGTAACAGTGCACGCTCACTACCCTGCTCTAGTTTCTGCATTTCCTTTGCAGATTAAGGTAAGGAGTCTTTAAGATAATCTTTCAAATAAGACCAGTACTTTGTAGTCATGCTTTCATGTTTCAATTTAACATGAGGTACAAATGAAAGCTGCATGCCGTCCACCACTGTAAACCTGTGGCAGTGACCTTCCCCTGTTCTCGTGTGTCTTCTATAGATACACGGATGTGGTTTTACATGAGAGAGAGAGAGCTTCCTTCTTCAGTTCTCAGTATTTCAGTAAACTTGTTACCCATGTTCCAGATTGAGATCAACCTCATTTTAATGTTTACAGATTCTCCTCTGACTTACTGCTGTTACATAAACAAAAACCAGCAGGGTTTAATTAACTATTGCAGGAACAAACAGTGATGTTAAGTGTCTGCAGCACTTCATCCACTGCTCCTCATTAACACCAGCATGGGTCGACTAGCTGTGGTTGCTAAGGGCTCACAGGGGGCACAACTACAACCACTCCTGTCAAACAACGGCACTTATAGAAACACATACCAAAGGGAGCAGCTTGGAAGCCTGGGACTGGAGTTGCAGGGCTCCCAAAGCCGATGGGGCCGGCAGCAGCGCTCTGGCCGAAGGATGGGGTTGAAGTCCCTGCAGAGAGAGAAGCACGTAACTTTAACCAACCAACCACACACCCACTGAACCAAACAGGGACAGAAACAAATGTAGAACAGGCTAAACATGCTTATAGGAGGAACTAAATGTTACGGTGGATTTAAAATAAATAATTAAAACAGAGCTCGTCTTTGTTTCTTACCAAAAGCTGGTTTGTCAGTAGCGCCCCCAAAATTGAAGTTTCCCATAACCGGTGCAGGGTTATTGGCGACTGGTGTTCCAAACTGGGGGCATGGCATACTGGCGCCAAAGTTGAATCCGCTGGGCGCCGGCTGGGCGGGGCCCGCGGGCGCCGGCTGAGGAGCGCCGCTGCCGAATGTGAAGCCGGTCGAGGAGGCGTTCTGAGTCTGGGTCGCCGCGCCGAAGCTGGGTGCAGCCGTGGGCGCGGCGGGGGAGGCGGTGGAGCCGCCGAAAGCAAAACCAGCGGTGCTGCCTCCAAACGCCGGTTTAGCAGGGGTCCCGAACGTGGTCGCCGTGGTGGCAGCAGGTGCCCCGAACGTGGTCGCCGTGGTAGCAGCAGCTGCCCCGAACGTGGTCGCCGTGGTGGCAGCAGCTGCTCCGAACGTGGTCGCCGTGGTCGCAGCAGGTGCGCCGAACGTGGTGGCGGCAGCTGCTCCGAACGTGGTCGCCGTGGTCGCAGCGGGTGCGCCGAACGTGGTGGCAGCAGGTGCCCCGAACGTGGTCGCCGTGGTGGCAGCAGCTGCCCCGAAAGTGAAAGGAGCCGGGGCGGGGTTTGGGTTGGGGGCAGGGGCAGAAGATGTAACAGCGCTTCCAAAGTTGAATCCTTTTGGCGCCGCTGCTGTGGAGCCGAAGGTCGACGCCGGTGCTGCCGGTGGCGCTTCAAAAGACGGCTTCCCGAAGCTGAAGGTGGACTGGGTGGTGGCGGGGGCGGCGGTGGAGACGGTGTTGGCGATGCCGAAGCCTCCGAACGAAGCGGTGGTCGTGTTCTGACTCGGCGCTGCTTGGCCAAAAGCAAACACCTTCTGGTTGGCGGCGGCTTGCGGGTCTGGCTGCGCGGCACCGAACGAGAAGGCGCCGTTGCTCGCGGTCGTGGTGGCGGCGGCTGGAGCGGCAGCTGGAGCAGCGGTGGTGGTGGTGGTGGCAGCTCCAAACTGAAACGTGCTCCCTGCGTTCGGAGGCTGCGCCGCGGCCGAGCTGGTGCTCGTCGGCGCCGGCGTGGACCAGTTTCCAAAGAGAGACTTGACGCCTGCAGGCTGCGTGGCGGCGTTGGAGCCAGCAGCCGTCGTTCCAGCGGGGGTGTTGGTCAAGCCCGGGAAAACAGACGACGCGGCCGTGGTGCTGCTCGTCGATGCGCCAAACATTGAGGATGTACTAGTCGAAGAAAGCGTAGACGCCGGGTTGGTGGTCGCGAGAGACGCAGACTGTCCGAAGCCAGAATCTGTAGTGACGGCTCCGAAGATGGGCTTGAAACTTTGGACAGAGGGTTTGCTCTCTGGAGCCGAGGAGGAGGAGGAGGAGGTGGTGGCGGTGACAGCGAAGATGGGCTTGAACCCTGAAGACAGCAGAGGGTTGGTGTTACTGAGTGACTCGGGTTTGCTGGCGGCGGCAGCAGCAGCGGCGGTGATGGTGTTGGAGGCTGTGGATGCAGACGGGGCGCTGCTCTGGCCCGCCAGTCCAAACAGGCCGGCTCCCGCGACGGGTGGCGTGGCGCCGCTGCTGCTGGAAGCCTTGAAGACCTGACCCAGGACCTGAGTAAAGGCAGACGGCTGCTGCTGCTCCACGCCAGCGGTGGAGGACTGAGCCTGGGAGGCCGGGGGCAGCTGTGGGGAATCCACCGCAGTCATCGTCTTCAGGCTCAAGCTGCTGGGTTGCACTGGTGTAGCTGATGCAGACGCTGCAGACAGAACAATTTAATTATGGTGTGAAAAACATGTTTAATTAAAAACCAGGTGAATATCAGACAATGAGATTGTTAAAGAGGAACTATGCAGGATTTTTAAGCTTTACTATGCTACATTTTTATCTTAAATAAACAGTTTAGGAGTAATTGTGATGGTTTAATAAATGACTTGTCGCTATACAGTCACTGATACTGTATCAGGATGGATATTTTTGTTGTCTTCTGTGCTGAATTATTGTAAAATGTAAAAAAAAAAAAAGTATTAAAAAATAAATAAATAAATAAATGACTTGTTATGGTTATGAGGGAGAAGGGAAGCTCTCTGCCTTCGACGTAGCGTCTCGGCTAAAAATCAACTTTGCAGGATCCTTGACCCGGTGTCCCAGCTCTCGTCTCTGTGCAGCACGACACAAACATACCCTGTAACCCGTGACCTCTTGTTTATGACCGAGTAAACTACACAAATATAAACATCGTAACATCGTATATGATATATAACGTTATCTACCGCTCCATTGATTGATTTCTTGCCGACTTCGTTGTCAACAAATGCACATGGCCGGGAGGAGGGTTAGCAAAACAGTAGAAAAACGACCAGACTCACATAGTTCCTCTTAAATACAAAAACACGGGAGCACAGATGAAACAGCCTCGGCTCAGTGATCGTACCTGTGGTTGTAACTGTGCTAGCAGCAGACGTGAAGCTCGCAGGAGAGCTGGTCTTCATTTTCAGAGCCTCCAGGAGCGGGTTGGAGGCTGCGGCTGCGGCGCCGACACTGCTGCCGGGGCTGGGGTCGAGGTTGATGACTGGGATGGCGGCGCTGGAGGCTGTGGGAAGAGGAGCTGCGAGGAGGCTGCTCAGGGTGGTGGTGGTGGTAGAGATGGTCGAGGAGGCGGGCTGGCTGGAGGTGGTGGCTGGGGTCGAGACGGACTTCTCCGGCTCTGGAGCTAAATGAGGACAAATCGACAGGAAGGTCAGAGGTCAAGCTGGGGGCTCATCCAATCAAAAGCCAAAAACTGAGGCCTAATAGTTGCAGGAGGCGGCAGCAGGACACTTCAAGGGTCGGTTAATAAATGGCAGCCTGTCGTTCCACCAGCGCTGAAGTATACAAGTGTGAATGGAGGCGAGCCAAACATGGCAGACATTAAACTGGGCGCTCGGGTGTTTTACTCACCGGGCGTCTCCAGGACTTTCTGGATCTTGCTGATTGCAGCCTTCTTCTCTTCATCGAGGTCTTTCACAGTGATGGTGTAGCCAAGCTCGGGAGGTGGGGGCTGCCAATCAACAAGCACGGAGAATGAAACACATGTAGGCAACTCTGACACGTGAACTATATAACGACAGATTTCTGGATGTGAGAACGTGGCAGTTCTCCGTACCAGAGAGATGTGATCGTCCCGTTGGCTGGACACCAGCTGAATCTTCCTTTTCCGCTTCCCACCACCACTGCCAGTAGAGTCTGTCGAGGGAGTGACGGGGACCTTGGGGACTGGAGTCAGCTTGGCTGCAACAACATTATGTCATAATTACTCCATATCCTACATCACAAATCAGTGTTGACGTCTGCTCAGTGGTTGTTATACGTGACTTACAAGTAACAGGTGCCTTGTCTGACGCTGTGTGGTCGGACCTCACCGAGGAGGCCGAGCTGGGAGACTGTCCATCGTCCTCTCTGGGAACAAAACCACAAGTTTAAACATCGTATGTGGCTGGACCACCTGTGGTAAGATCTTGAATTTATAAGTGCAACGTCATCTGACAAAAACCACTACACACGAATGACAAAGAGTGAGCTGTGATTTCAGTCATATTAACTTCATCACAATGGATCTACTCCAGCACTTTTATTTATTTATTCATTTACTTTGATTTGTTTATTTCTGTGATTTTTTTTTTTTCCATTTTGTCATCTTTGCTTGGATCTTGTCTCGCTCCTGTATTTAAGTTGAGTTGTAATTTCTATTGCGTTACGACCAAAATAAACTAAAACAAAAAAAAAAAACGAATCGTGATCAGATGAGCCAGTCAACAGCATCTGATCTTAACAAAACAAAACAAAAAAATCACAATAAGAGATTAAATGTGGACGACTGGAGCAGATACATACCTGGGTCTTTTGGCGGCCGTCTCTGGAGTCTGAGAGCGAGATGAGCCGGGGCTGGACAGAGGGGAGCTGGGAGCAGACGGTTTCTTCCACTGTGAAGGTAAACACGGAGATCAGGCTCAACAAGTCCGCTTCATCACTGTGGGGTCGAATGCACTGTTATCCAACAGGTAGGCGTTACCTGGCAGAGGCCGACTGAGGAGCTGTAGGAGCTGTGGATGGGGTTTCGCCGGGTGCCTGGCGTTCCCCGCGGCGCGTGAGCCCCGCTGCCGGAGCTGATGGAGGACGTGCGGGACCTCTTCATGATGGACTCCTCTGCCAGCGAGGTCATCCCTCTTTTCAGGCTCCCTGGCCTGGAGGAGAGGAGGGAAAGCATTTCCACCAACATTTAGCCAGCGACATTATACTTCATGTGGTGCAATGAGCTTCAGTAGCGGTGTAAGACTGAAAAAAAAAGGGAGATTTCATTTCACTCACTTAGGGACCAGTTGTGACGGTGTTCCATTGGGCAAAAGAGGCTCAAAAGCAGAGTGAGCACTTCCACCGCTGTCGTTACGCCTTGGGAAATAATGGATTACAAAACACGCTTAATATTTCAATTCATAATATATGACCCCTCACTGCCACAGCTACAGAACTATGTTGACACAAAATTCAATCAACTCTTTCAACACCTAAACATTTTGGATGAACTGCGAATTTCAAAACCTGTTATTTTTTAATCCTGGCTCTGTGGTTTGTGGCTCTGTAGTTTCAGGGACCTTAAATTCAAGTGACAACATTTCAGCTTCAGTACTAAATTCATGCTTCCAATTAAACCTACCTTGTATTATATTTTATCAGTGTGTGGTTAGGTTTTCCCAGGTTGAGTAGCGCCATTAGGGGACAAGGAGCCAATGCTCAAGACAAAACACCATTTGGCAAATGCATCAATATTTCTTCCTCACCCAGAAACAGCAGGCGTTTTGACAGCAACAGGGTGAAAGAGAGTCTGTCTAAATCCTGCCACATCATGTTCAAGTTAACAGAAACCTGCCCTAACCTGTATGTGCTCCAAGTCAGTGAACACTTCAGAGAGAGTTAACGCCAAAACAAACTGACCAGCGAAGGATTGAGTGACTTATTTGGCCCCTGCATGCTTTGTATGATATCTGCTATGGCTACATGACCATAATCAGCAATAACCGATGTTTCATTCCTTTACTTGTAAATAACGTCTCCAGTGGTTCTAGTTATTTTTATATTATTGCCTCAGGCTTTTTGGGTTGCTGTCTTTGTTGCTTTTTCCTTGCACCTCCCACATTGATGCTGGGATGCTGAGAATTTCCCTCTGTGACATAAATGAAAGGCATATCTTATCTTAGTTCGAAAGCAAAACCAACAGTTACACTCTGATCTATTTTTTCGTCTATTTCTTCTACACTATCACTTTCACTCAGATTAGCATGCTAACCAGCTGCCCCCAGTCCATCCTAAAAGCAGTCCTGCTCAGAGGGATTATCATGCCACCTCTTGTCTTGTAAATGCAACAGTCTGTGAAGCTCTAGGCGAGATTTGCAAACAGCTGTTAATGCTAATGACGGCTACACACAGTGTTCACAATACTTACAAAGCCCATTTAAGCAAATAGAGCTCAGACTCTGTTTTAGCTTGGTACCTTCGTTTACTTTTCTGCTCTGTCGTGAAGCTCCTGTCCTCATCCTCCACTTCCCTCTTACGACTTTCCTTTAACACCTTGAGGACACTTTCTCTGGAGCAGGGATCTGCAGGAGCCCTGATGAGCCCTGAACAACTCAGATGGTCCAAACTATAAGAGGAGAGAAACACAGCAAACAGTGCAACTCTGGTCAGTAAAGCCACAAATCTTGGTTTTACTGAACTACAAAATATTAGAAACATAGTGCAGTTTACTTAAGACAAAGCCACATCAACAATCATATAAGTTGCAACCAAATTTTGCTACTCAGAACCAGGAAATATTTTGCTAATTTGCTAAACAAATAACTTCAAAGATTATGTTTCAGTTCCATCTATAAAACTAAAACAGTGATATGTGCAGGTTGATGTTGAGAAGTCTCCATTGCATTACCTCAAAACAATGATACAAGTGTGACAAAGATTCAGTGAGGCAAAATAGATGACCCAAATTTTTAAATGGGACACAGTAATGAAATGTAAACCTTACACAGATTATTCCAAGATAGTGAAAAAAAAAAAAAAAAAATACAGAACACACAATGATGACAGACTGTGAGAGTGTTAAAATAGAAACCTGGGGGTGTTGTGGTTGGGCCTGGCGATCTTGACAGTGACGGGACTGAGGGCAGCTGGGGAGTTACGTGGGCTGAGGACATTTTTCTTCCTGAAACCGTCCCACTTGACAGGAGGTAGGACTCCCACAGACGAAGCGCCCGGCTGCTGCAGCGGGTAATGGCGCTGCGGGGTGATGGTGAACCGGCTCACGGCGCCCAGCGGCTCTCTGCAGGAGAGAAGACAAGAGCAAAATAATGCATGTTACCAACCTGCATCAAGTGAGATGTACACATTTATAAACAAAACACCTACATCTACACCATGCTGCAGTGTCCAGCTGTGATGGTGATCTGCAGTGTATTGGCACCGCAGTTTTTTATTTTGATAATACACTCCTGCAATGTGTGATGTGTTTTCCTCCAATAACAGCAGCCTCTACAGTCCATGGAGAAAATATACTACTACAAAGTTACCTGTATGTAATAGTAATGATGTCTTTGACACTTTATCCTATCTGCCTTTTGAAAGAAAAAGATTACATGATAACATTTGTTGTTTTTCTTGTAATTTCATACATCGTAATCTCGCTGAATAACCGGCTGCCATGGTAAAGGTTGGAACAGTTTTAACACCTGCGACAACAACAGGTCCTTTGTCTTTATTGTTCTCGGGTCTGTGTAACTCAACTCACACACAGGCGTTATAAACATATTATGTAGTATGTATTCACCCAATGCCATACATTTAGTATACATTACAGTTTCAGGTCTGTTTCCAGTCCATGTTATCTATCTGTAAGTATAATTCACATTTTATTCTATCTATGCGATTTCCATTTGAGAATAATAAGGTATTTAATTATCAAGTTGTCATGAACCAAAGCTATACAAATTGAAAAATGTATTGATTGATGTTAGCGTGTTTTAAAATTGATCACAAACTCGATTTTTATAGTAAGTTTATAGTTTCATCCTCCTAACAGTTCAAAAAATTGATGTTATTTATAGCAACGCATGTGTCCAGTGTTAGAGTAAATCTCAGAGAGCGCAAATAGGAGGTGAAACAGTGAATTTCAGCTCTCTGCAGCTGATCGGGTCAAAGAGTGAAGACATCAAACCCGCCAAGATGTTGAACCTTTGACTTGAGGATTCATCCGCTCCAACGCCGCTGCCTCCTCACGGCGGCGCACGTTGTTGTTATGACGGGATTTGATTATAAACATAAACATACCCAGCAAACGACAGCCTCCTGTTGGGGGTGCACACGGCGTGGTTGGGTCTGCACAGCTTCTCTCGCAGCTGCTCCCGGGGGTTTCTCCCGGCTCTCGGCCTCCCGGGCTCGGCGGCTGTCCGGGCTTCCCGATGTAACTCCCCATGAGGAAATCCCGCGGACTGAAAAGAAACGAGTCACTCGCCAAAGCTTCCCTCCGATAAATCCCTGTTTCCCCGAGCGGTTGTCTGAAGTGTCCCTCCGGTTCCCGGTGCCCTGCGGCGGCGGCGGCGGCGGCGGCGGCGGCTCTGTTGCTGCTGCTCCTCGGTTTCCCCCGGTTGGCCGCCGACACGCCGGTCGGCCCCCAGCCCCACAACCAGCGCCTCAACGCGGCCGGCGCGGTCAGGCCAGCCCGCGGGTTGAGGCCTAGCCTGGCGGGAAGCGGCGCTCCGCTGTGATAATAACACACAATGCAACAAACTCCGAGAATTAAAGTCGCGTAAAGAAAAGTAGGAATATAATAAAGAGCGAGACTAACTACGCATAAAACAGAGAGAAGCGCTAAATGTTTCTCTCTAGGTGACATGGCGGCAACGCGCCGCCGGAGGACTCTCATATCCCATCATGCTGTTCTTCTAGCAATGGTTCTTCTTCTCTGGATTTAAGAACTGCAGCAGCGCCACCTGTCGGACTGGAGGAGGAGGAGGAGGAGGAGGGGGAAGAGGAGGAGGAGGAGGGGGATGGTGGAGGAGGAGGAGGAGGAGGAGAGGAAGAGGAGGAGGGAGGAGGAGAGGAGGAGGAGGGGGGGAGGAGGGAGGGGGGAGGAGAAGGAGGAGGAGGAGGAGGAGGGGGAGGAGGGAGGGGGGAGAGGAAGAGAGGAGGAGGAGGAGGAGGAAAAGAAGGGATAAGAAGAAGGAGGAGGAGGAAGAGGAGGAGGAGGGGAGGAGGAGGAGGAGGAGGGAGAGGAGGAGGATGGAGGAGGAGGAGGAGGAGGAGGAGGAGGATGGAGGAGGATGGAGGAGGAGGAGGAGGAGGAGGAGGAGGATGGAGGAGGAGGAGGAGGAGGAGGAGGAGGATGGAGGAGGAGGAGGATGGAGGAGGGGGATGGACAGCATGATGGACAGACAGACAGACATGGGATGGAGTTTGGTTTCTACAACGAGGAGGAGTTTAGGAAAAGTTGTTAAAAAAACCAAAACAGAATCCAACGTTTTCCAGAGTTTAGGGTTTAACCAGAGTAGTTCTCAGGTTGAATAAAGGTGCCTGTACACTGGTGCAAACTTCTGCAATAAAACTCTCAACAAGGTAAAAGAATAAAAGTGTTCTCAGTGAAATGTGAGTAAAAATATCCAAGTAAATGTTTTTCTTTAGGCAGAAACAAGTCCCTTTACATATTCCTTTATATGGCACAACAAGAAAGAAGCCCATGGTATTTTAGTGCTGTGGCTGCTTTCTTGACTCAATACATTTAATGCAGTGCAGTGGTTCCCAAATGGGATGTCTGGTAAATTTCTAATGCTGAGACTTGGTTATTTGTCTTAGAAGACGTTTCACCTCTCATCCAAGAGGCTTCATCAGTTCATGCTCGCTTCTGACCAGGCTGGGACTGGCTGGGACCAGAGGTGAAAGAGGTGAAGAGGTGAAACGTCTTCTAAAGACAAATAACCAAGTCCAGTTGCGTTCGATTGAAATTTCCTTGAGATAACTATGACCTGGATGAATGAGAATTTTCACAGGTCTAATGCTGAGACAACACCATAGACAATAAGTTGCAGCAGGATGTTTATTTTATGAAAATCACACATCAGAAAACATCTCAAAATGTAATATAGATTTAATGGAATATAGTAATAAAAACATAGAGCAAATCTTTATATAGACACAAATGAAAAAAACTGAAATGATGTCTACCCTGAGATTAATATTCATGAACTATTAGTGTTAGTGTTTACCAGGCAATATCATCATATTATATCATTATTAATGTGCAGAAACAATAACTTTTTGTTCAGTCAACATTTTCTTGTTCCTTTGCTGAGCTCCTGTGTTTTGCACTGAGTAGGGACATTTGTACTTCGAAGATTTTGTCAAATGCACTGTAGTCGACACGAAATGCCCCTTTCTCCAAGGAAATGCATGACTCAAATCTGTGGCCCCACAGGACCTCGTCCTCTGTGTAGGAAGTCCTCGCCTGGCATGTCATACCTGCAACACAAGTCATCAGAGAATGTGGTACTAAGTGTCACGTTATTGGGAAAGAAAACTGACAAATGAATTCAGAATAGTATTTTTATCAGGACATATTTAATTAGAGATCAAATCAGAAGCTCCATCCATCTCACGAAGCTCACTAAAATCTTCTTCAAAGTAGAAAAAGATCTGAATTATCTTAGTTGCAGGACAGAAACAGACTTAAAGCAGAAGTAAGCGATCCGGTCGTTTTGGCTAACTTCTTGTCAGCCGATGGAGTTAGCAGTCCCCGCCCTCGTCCCTACGTCACCACATTCACGCGCATCCCTTGGCTGCACACACAGAGAGGACCGCCCCTTTATGCCGTTCTCTCTCCTCATTGGATAAAGGTTGTAGGATACAAGGAAAGTTTTCTCCTCGGCTCAGAGCAGAGCAGAGTGACTGACAGACCCGTGTTTCGGACCAAACACTCTATATAAGTGATTGCTGTCGGAAGATAGAACTACTTAAGACATAACACAAACATTCCGCTTATTTCTGCTTTAAAAAAAACATTTCCACAAACCTGATGCCTCCACTATGCCCTCCAGAATGACAATGATCTCAAAGGTTTCCCTCTTCAGACGCTCAGCCCCCACCTCCCAGAAGGGGCTGTTTTCATTGATGACGTGGGTAATGGTCTGGGGTTCCACCAGCAGCAGCCTGTCTCCCCCGGTGTCGTAGCCCAGATTGATCTCCGACTGCTCCAGTGGGATGAACTCCCCCTCCTTCGTCTGCCTGGACTTGATCAGCTTGGCTCGGATCTTGGCGTCCACCATGTGGCTCGCTCTCAGATCCCCGATGCGGAAGAGCATGCACAGCTTCTCGTCGCGCTCGCATATGACACAGTGTTTGCTGAAGATCAACGTCTGGGCTCTCTGCTGCGGCCTGGAGATTTTAACAAACATGCAGCCCACCATGAGGGCGTCGATGATGGAGCCGAGGATGGACTGGACCATGAGGAGCACCGTCCCCTCGGGGCAGTGAGCCGTCACCATCCTGGAGCCGTAGCCGATGGTCCTCTGGCTCTCTAGTGACAGCAGCAGAGCCGAGAGGAAGCTGTCCACATTTTGGTAGCACGCCTTCCATTGTGGGTCGTCAACGTGTGCAATGTCGTCACGCAACCACGCACCTAAAAAGTAGATCACACCGAAGGCCACCCATGTGAGAATGTAGCACATGGTGAAGACGAGGAGGAACCAGCGACACTTGAGGTCGACTAACGTGGTGAAGATATCTGAGATGAAGCGACTCTTGTCTTCAATAGGCCCCAGATTGACCCTGCACTTGCCATCCTTGGTGACGTAGCGCTGGCGCTGGTGGCTGGCAATGACGTGCAACGAGGGCTCATCGTCACCCAGCAGCTTGCATCTCTTCTTGTGGCTCCTTGCACCGTTTTGCTTCTCTATCGCAGACGCTGGTGGGACACTGATGCTGCCGGCCGAGCCCCTCGATTGCCATTTGGAGCTGAAACGCTTGAGGTGTCTCCTGCGATGCGAACGCTGAGGCTTTGACGCCTCCTCCTCTATCGGTTGGAGAGGAGCTGCCTGGGCGGTGGGCTGCTGGGGGGCTTCTTGTTTAGCCAGAGTCAGAGCCTGAGAGGACTGACTCCAGGAACTCTGGGAACTCTGGGAGGGAGACAGAGACACTTCCTGCAGCGGTGGGAGTGAGGAGCAGTTTGCATGGTTCAAGTTGTGGATGAGAGAGGCTCGTTTCGTGATCATCATGGTAGCAACAGTGGATTTAGCTACACCCTGAAATGACAGACAACAATATATAATATTTACACAATGTACAAAACCACAAGTAACCACTTACGGGACATCTGTGTTAATCCACAGGTGAAAATAGTGAGTAACATTTACTTAAAACTACAGAACCCATCTGTTTCAGGAAATATTAGTATTTTTTTTGTAAATATTTAGTAAATATTTTAAAAAGACAAAACTATACATCTGTTACCAATTTTTTATCACAGATTTACATCTTTTTGTGACAACACATGAAGGCTACTTGGGGATGAGAACCTCAGAGTAGACTCATGGTTGGTTTTGATCTTTTCATGACATTTTCTGGCAATTATCCTTTAAATACAGACAACAGATGAGTAGTTTACCTACAGGAATGAATGTGTGAATGAATGAATAAATTACATTATTTATTTCAAACATGTAAAATAGAGTAAGTAAACAGAGAAAAGAAAACAATGAAAGCAAGTTACTGCACAACTTTTGTTCACATGTCTGAAAAGGAGAGGGCTGAAGTTCAAAACTTTTACCGCCCCACCCCTTCTCCTTCAATCTATCTACCAGCTAAGCTTCCTTTACATGCTCTGCCGTTAATTAAATATAACTACAATGTATCAATAGGCTATTGTTATCAAATCCACAAATTCTTTAAAATGTAAATTTGAGCAAAAATGAGATAGTAATAGTAATTACATACTCAGTAAGTAACTAAATAAATGAATAAATAAATAAATAAATAAATAAATAAATAAGAGCTGAGCTTAGGTACCCAGTAAACAGCCTGATATGGTTGAACACCTGCTTCCCTCCTTGTGAAAATCACATTTTTGTACATTCTCTTAACCTGCTTCATGTTTGTACATCCCTCCCACTGTTTCACCCCACAAACTGAAATACAACAACTTTTAATAGTGAATGATAAATACTGAATGATATTTACAGAGTTGTTTTTACATCCAGTAATGAGTCTTTTTTCTTCCTGCCAGGCCTCACATGAAATGGGATGAGAAGTGCTGAGTTTGTAGGTACCTTGAAGGTGTAGGGGCTGTAGCGTACGGCCTCTGGCTGTGGTCTGGGCAGGTAGGCCAGCAGATGTTTAGCGGTGAGGGTCTGGGTCGGGGGGATGGAGTTCCTGCGAGGCTCGGTCCTGATCGGGCTCCTGATGTGACTGTTGCACTGAACGTTTCGAAGCGTCTCTCTGCTGCACATCACTGTGGTGCTCATTGCTGAGGCTGGTCACACTTCAGGGGTTTTTCTCTGTTTGGGCAACAACATTAAATTAAATTGGACCAAACATGACAGTTCTCATAAACAGCACAACCAAATGTCTTCAATAAATACCTCTGAGTGAAGAAATGTGTTTTCCATTGATGAGCGTTTGAAAAAGTCACTCATTGCAACAATTTGTTTTATATTGTGTTGCTCCTCCAAGAAGAAAATCTTTGAGGTCCCTCAGATTCGTCTGTAGATCAGCTCAAGCTGTGATGGTGTGTATGATGCTTTACTTCCTCATCAGCATAACATGAGGTTTCATCTGTCTGAAGTGGGTTGATCAGTGTCCCAGCTCGGCTGCAGTTTTATTACACGAGGAGATTTTCACTAATCCTCGAAATTAATCTGAGAAACACCAAGGAACATGATGGATTTGTAAAGATTACGGTCTGTATTTACCAGAAGGCTTAGAAACAGTATTGTCCAGACATGGCCAAATGAACTGTAGTAGATTTACTCCTCTCTTGTTGAAATGTTAAATCCACGTTATGTTTATGGTGTCACACACAAAACATGAGCATTTTTCCTGAACTGTGACCAAGAGGCAATCAGGCTGATAACAAGTTACTCTGAGAGGATCCATCTGAACAGACAATAAACATTAAATAGAGACATTCTTGTTGTTTAAATAATTAGAAAGGGGAGTTTAAGAGTGAGCTACATCTCTTCTATTTCTATTTCTATTCTTAATTGGTGCTGCTGTGCTATTTCTAGTTCAAGTGGACACGTCTCAATCAACTGATTGTCTAATTAGGACCAGATTAATTTTCTATTCTGTGGTTTCTGCTTCTCCACTGTGAGTTTGTTGCTTTTACTATGTTTTATATTCTAGTGAACAGAATATTTCTTAATTTTGTGTTTTTTTTTGTCAGATTTAAGACATTTAAAGGCATCTCTGTGGACAGTTATGGTTATTTAAAAAACGTCCTGTCAATTTTACAAATGCTGTATACAAAACAGAAAATAACTCATCACTACCACTGGTTATATTACTGTATATACACTGAAAGGGTTGTGACAAAAAAGGGGAAAAATAATCACATACCTCTGAAGCATCCCTTATGATAACACAGCTGCTGCCAGAGTTTTTTTGAAGTCACCAGGTTTGATCAGATGGAGAAAGACACGGACTGAGAGGAGCAGCTGTACAACTGTCCAGCTGTTTGTCTCCTCCCTCTGCATCATCCAGTGTTAATACCAACAACTTTCAACCCATCACACTGGTCATGGCTGTGACAGCTGTCAGTGGACGACCTGTAGTTCAATTTAAACATCACTTTAGTTTCTTCTGTCAGATAAGAAGCCTCAAATTATTGTCATATATAATCTTATACATAAAGCATGACACTAGAGCAAGGACGATCTCCATCCTAAGCAATTAACTGCTCGATAATTTAGCTAACAGCATGGAAAGAATTCAGCACTGGAGCCAAAATCATTATCAGCATATTCACAAAAAACAAACAGTTTAGAAAAGTCTTTTGGTTTATTTGGACAAATAAATACAGTATGGAAGAGATTTAAATTCTTAACAAGAGAAGCAAGGTCCGGTGTGTCTTAGTCAGAACTATATTTGTTTAGAGTCATTGAGGCTTGAGCAAAAATCACTGGACAAACCTTCTCCTCTGAAATGACATCAGTACAGAAAAATGGAGATGAGTGTGATATGAGCCACGGATGAAGTTTAACCAACAAGTTAAAGCAAAGTTAACCCCGGGGATGACATCACGTGTCAACAGATGGCGAGCCGCTGGTTACACAACCTCATTTGGCTTTGTCATAGTAAACCCCCAAAGCTATATGCCTGAGTGTGCAGGATGCTGATGTTAAGAAGCCTTCATGTAATCACACTAGAAATAATTGCAGTCCGAATGTTTAGAAGGAACAAACCGGCTTATACGCCCAGAGAGAACATTTCTCTCTCGTTCAGTCTACGTATATGTGAGTTTATATATTTAAGAGACAAGACAGAAAACGGAAATGAAGGAAGATGTTAATTGTATTTTCCACAGAGGAAAGGTGCTGTTGTATCTCCTTGGTGGCCTGTGGCTCCAAGTGTCTATTTGATTTTGGTCAGAGCTACAGCTCTCCTCTCTGTGTTCTGAAACAAGGCCCGGATCAGGTTCTTCACCTCCGAGGGGGAGAACTCCAGCGCCAACGGACCTTTACCGTCAGCCCACCTGAGGAGGAGAAAAGCAGTATGTTACAGGAACACATCAAATTTATGTATAAAGGCCAGTTTATCAGGAGAAGAGCTGAGCATGTGAAAAAAAAATTATCTCCTGTGCTTAAATCAATAAGCTCTGATTAGTCAAACAAATAAGTTAGGACAATGTAACTTAGCTTAGACTATGAATTGATAGAAACCTGAGCTAAAAATTTAAGGTGTCGAGTTTGAAAGTGAGTTTCTCATAAAAGAGGCTATTGACTGGTATTATGGGAACTTTAGGATCCAGTGTTACAATACAATACAATACAATACAAACTTTATTGTCCCTGCAGGGAAATTTGTCATGGACAATCATGTGCCACAAGTAACTGCATTACGTAAGTACACATAACAGATAAAAAGCCAGTACATTTGACATTCCTCGCACAGTTCTCACATACACACAATTCTCCCATTCACACAGTAAAATATGTAGTAAAATAAACACCAGGGGGGAACTAATTAAAGAAAACAACTAACTACACTTCCTGGATGTAAAAACTACACTGAAGATGTTCCAAGTTATTTGTGAAACTGTTTTATTTACTGTTTCTCTTACCTATCGACGATCTCCTGCAGGTTGGCCCGCAGCACGATGACCAGCTCCTTGAAGGTGCTCCACTTCTTCACGTAGAGAGGCACTTCCTCCTGATACTTCTTGTTCTTCTTCTCCTCGGCCAGAGGGATGAAGACCAGCGGCCCTTCCTCGATGATGGTCTGGCACAGAGTGTGTAGATGCTCTCCATCCTCAGAGGAAATATCCTGGAGACAGCGAAAAATAAAATCCTTGTTGATCAACAGTAATGTAATAATGCATGCGTCAGCAGATCGTCTCCATACCTCATCCAGATAACTATACAATATTGGTTATTGTATCTCACTGACACTTTTTCATTCGTCTGTGACAGGTACACAAAAACCACTGTGATGTAAAAAAAAAAAAAAAAGACAAACCTCTAGCATCATGATTTTGGAAATGATCTCCGAGATGGCAGTGTTGAGGAGGCTGCCCATGGCTTTACAATAGATGCTCACTGGTAGGACGTCCTGCCAGACTGTACCCAACTGTTTCAACTGATGAATGACCTGCAGGCAAACGGATGAAAAGTGTATGCTTTAAAAGCAGCACAATGGGTAAAAAAGCCTTGATGAAGCTTATGATAGCTTTAAAGGGATAATTAAACATTTTGGCAAATTTGTCATTTGTCGGTGCGAGCTATTTTTTAGAACGGCCGAGCAGAGCCGCTAGCTGCTCAGAGCTAAGCTACGGAGGCTCATGGGTTGTCATGGTTTCCCTCATCAAACTCATCAAATACACAATCCAAAAACGCTCTGGTGGACAAGTTGTGACCTGCACATTCACCACACTATGAGATAATAACTGGACATTACAAGAGGGAGTTGTTTTCGAGGTAAATTCATGCAAAACCGCTGATGCGCGTTCCCGTCGGGGGCAGTTTTTGGCAAGCAGTCTCTGTATTTGCCTCTAAAACAACTCTGTCTGGTAACGTTGTGTTATTATCTCATAGCGTGGTGAATGTGCAGGTCACAACTTGTCCACCAGAGCGTTTTGGAGTTGTTGGATTGTGTATTTGATGAGTTTGATGAGGGAAACCATGAAATCCCATGAGCCTCCGTAGCGTAGCTCTGAGCAGCTCGCGGCTCGGCTCCGCCATTCTAAAAAAAGCTTGCACCGACAAATAAAGGTAACACAAGTCATTTCCTCTCTCTACCTGTCTCACTGCTTTGCTCGCTGCAATGTAATTATCTTCATCATCCAGGTTGCAGAAGTTGTGAGCAGTGGAGAGTCTCTCCAGCAGTTCATCCGTCTGAACATTGAGCTGTGCCAAGAAGCACTGGACACCTAAAAGAGAATGCGCAAAACCATTAATGTCCACGGAAAAAACCAAACAAACAAAAAAACCCATTCAAAACCAAAGTTCACAGTAACACGGCCAGTAGTTGTAGCAATTCTTGTTTACCCAGTTTCCTGAATCCAGGCACCATGTCAACAAACGTTGCAACGCCATCGCTGAGGGGCGGCGGCAGGTGGGCCCTGAAGTGGTGGCCCAGGGTGAGCAGGTGGTGGGCCAGGTACATGCAGTTGTTGTGCTGAATGGCAGCAAGGTGCGGGAACTTGAGCAGGTTCTCCCTGGAGGGGGGGAGGAGCGGAGGAACAAGAGCCGATGTTTCAGATTTTCAGGTGTAAAAATGTTGTGGTTAAGTTTGTCAGTTTGTCACGTGATGGAAAAACTTACTTGTGATACGTTGGTACGACATCGTAGAACAACTGGAAAATGTTTCTCACAGTGAAGAAGAGTTGTGATGCACTGAAAACAGAGGAAAAGGTTATTTATTTTTTATAACACTTGGGCAGCAAGGAGCATCAAGATGTACATGATGGGTGCAAATTTCAGGATGTGATGAAGCTTGGGTCTGTCAATCAATCAATCAGATAGATTTTTAATTTTTTTAATTGTATAATAAGAAACATCTCTGAGGAGGAGCAGTTTTTTTTTAATCCATCACCCTCCTGGCAATGTTTTGTAATGATGTTAACTCAACAGTGCTGGGAATCAAATGCTCTTATTAGATTAAATTATCATAATTCCTGTTATTTCATTACAGTCAAGGCCATAGAGTCTTTGTTGTTCCACTGAGCTATTACACTGCACTGGCACATCGAACTCGCATGTGAGTCAGGGACAGAGGACAATAAGCCCATTGAGCTCTGTAACGTACCACTGTGAGGAGCTTCCGACGGCCTCACACAGGGTGTTGAGTGTGAGCTCCATCAGCTGCTGCACTGACTCACTGATGCGACAGGCTGGCAGGCACAGACTCCACGCAGACAGTTGCTTCGTGTTCTCCATTATCATCTCGGTTGAGGCTTCTTGCTTCACCTTCAACTCTGAACTTGGAGCGGGCAGCCTGGGGAGAGGCAGCTTAGACTCCGATGTGATCTAAGAGGAGGAGATCAAACAAAAATTAACATCTGAAAAGACACATCATGTAAAAACTAGACTGTGCTCTACTGGACATATTTCTTACATAAATCTATTCTATAGGATATAAGATTTAAAGAACTTCTGTACGATGAACCCGGTCTCTCTCAGGTCATGGCACAAGTTCACACGTACCTTTACAGTGTTGTGCATCTTGGAGGTCATGAGTTTGCGGGCTGCTACGATGACGTCCTTGCACTTCTTGCTGGCAAAGTGACAGTTGACATCCCTGGCATATTTGAGCAGGTCTGTGGAATCGCCCTGTAGATACTCCATCTCCTTCAGAGACTTCTCAAACTCTGCAGTCTCCTTGATCACCTTAGATTTAAGTACAAGACACAATCTTTGTAGATACGTAAACTTTATCACCTGCTCACCTGAGTAAAAAAAAGGAACACAAAGTATCTCTACTGTGTATATAATATCCTGATACACAACAACAACACCCGGTTCGGTCCTTACAGTGTCAAACTTCTCCAGCTGACTGCTGTTGGTGGGGATGGAGTAGAGCAGACACTCGTGGATGATGCACTGGGAAATCTCCTCCCAGATCAGCTCTCCCAAGATAGCAGCGAGCTTCTTATCACCAATGGACACGTCTGAAAAATGAAAGAGACAAACGAGGATCTGAGGTGAACATGGGCAATACATGTGATGAAGGCTGTCTACATCAAATCCCACTCATGTTACCAGTTTGAATGTGATACCTGAAACGTAACCACAAGAAACCTCGAAGCATCATACTACGTTTTAGTGGGACTGTACCTAGCAGGTGTGAGTGCAGCGTCTTGAGCACCAGCAGCAGTTTGCTGTAGACCTGCGAGGGAGTGGATCGCTCCTCGTGGCTCTCCTCCAAACACTCCAGCGCCAGGACGGTGCCCTCCCCCTGCTGCTCCGTCACCCTCACCGACAGCGACGGGTACATCACCAACGGCTTCAGCATGTTCTTCAACAGCAGTTGACCTGAGCGACACAAATAACAGAATACATTGAGCAGGTTTTGACCTCGGATACACAGAGGTTTAAGATAAACATACAGATTAATTAGCTTCCTAAATTAGATGACATTAGGTTATTCCAGATATGTCAGTATCAATTAGGGATGTCATGATTACTTGTTTTCACATTAATTGTGGTATTAAACAACACAATTAATTCATCGTAAACATTCCTAAATACCGTCACTTCCCAAAAAAGATTATGTCGGAACCATATCTGCAGATTTGTGCCAAAATAAAGGTAAATGCTCAGATACTGGTCCATTTAACTAATGAAACATTGAATTGGTAGGAATTTAAATGTTAGCGTGTTATTTGTATTTAAAAAACAAAAGAACAAAACAAAAAACGAGAACAACACAATTTGGTATAGATGATCATTTATGACCTGAATATTTCAAACACTTCCCCTGGGGGATTAATAATTGGTCATATATTAATAGATACTTCAAATAATTTGTGTCAACAATGAGTAATGTAATTATTTTTTTACTATTTGATTTTACACATTCATAGTGTTGGGAAATTAATTAATACATAATAATCGTGATAATCGTAACACTGTGATTATTTCTGACAATAATCGTACCAAGAAAATTTATAATCGTGACATCCCTAGTATCAATGTAAAAATCACAGTTTCAGTGTAGAAAAGCCACGATTATGCTACGAAACTGTGTCTCCATGACCTCATCTAGTTTATTTTTCCAACTGTAAAATGTGTAAAATGATGAATAAATGAAATACTGAATATTTAACAGCCATCAGTGTCGCTTGTTCTTACTGAAGAGTTTGATCTTGTGCTGGAGGCCTCCCTGGATGGCCAGCGCTTGCAGGAGGCAGCACATCAGAGCAGGTGGGTTGGGTTCACCGTCCTTACTGCACGGATGGCTCAGGTTCAGCTCCACCGTCAGGAAGGACTTCACACCTGCAGGCTCTGGTAGGACAAATCCGAAAAAAAAAGAAAAAAAACTGCTAATGAAACTCATTCAGATACATTGGCTGTGATTTATCTATTTAATCTATTTTATACACGTTAGGTGATAGCATTCAATGATCAGGTGTTCAATGTGAAATGGGAGAGCAGTGAGTATTGGGTTGCAGTCATTCATAAGGTGAGTATCACATGCTATGCCCATATAGGTATTCCTGGCATACATAATTAAAACTCTCAACATTTTTTTCCTGAAGGAGTCTTACCCTTTGAAGATGGTAATCTCCAGATGACGAGGCGCTTCCATTCTTCTCCCAGTTGATATATTAAATTTTCTCTCTGCACCGTCAGCTCAGTGTTGAGAGAGCTGAGCAGAAGCAGCTGGGAAGTCTTCCAGCCCTTCAGTGAATTCACGCTGACTTTTGCCTGAAGATATATTACCCATCAATCATGTTGACGTGCACTTAAAACACTATGTGACTGTAAAGAGGCATACATGTAAGAATGTCCATCGTTACATTTCTCCTCAGTTCTCAAACACACCTCAGAAGTCAGGACGCTAATACTGTATGTGTTTGATCACACAGGGGCGACTCAGCGTTGTCCGGCTGACACTCTTTTCTATCTTTTAGCCCAGGTCATGAGAGATTAAATGCCCCGTCTTAGTTCAGAGTAGAGGTTATGTGGTTGTGTGGACAAGACGTCAGCAGCTCTTACCTTTTCCAGCTGGTTGGCTGCATCAACATATTTCTTCTCTGACAGAGCTTTCTTGAACTCCTCCATAGCATTGTGAAACTGGGCCACACAGAAACATTCAAACATTAATGATGGATGCACCAACTAGACTTTTACTTTTATTCAATATATGGCTAACACAAATCCCTGCAAACTGCTTTACAGATGGTACATTTTAATATGACTTACAAAAAAAATAAAAACATTACAAAATCACACTTGACAATATGTACAAATGACCATTTATGACATCAACTCTGACTTAATAAATATTGTGTACCTCCTTTAGGTGTCCCAGCATTGTTATGATGATGGTATTTTTCTCCAGCTGCTGCTTCAGCTTTGCATACTCAGCCACAGCCACATGGATATTCTGCTGCACCTGTGTGCACATACACAAAAACAGACTTGAACCCAGTCCGTTCTTCTTGGGCTAAGCTTTTTTAAAATGTTTTCATACATACCTCATTCCTAATGCAGTTATTAAGGACATCCATTTCTTTGGAGACATCGTCAACCTGCACCATCAGCTCCTCAGACCCTTGAAGACTTGGTAGGAACTCACAATACTTCTTGTTTATCATGTCACATACTTCCTCCTAGAAAAAGCATGAAGAGTTCATATATATATATAGTTTTATGCTGATTAACTTTATGGAAGAACTCTGTTTACATGGTAAACACAACTGTTGAATCATTGCTTTGAGAGGTGCATGCATACAATCAAACTTTGCAGATATCCTTACATTTATCATGATGCTTCTCATTTTTTGCTTATGGCGGACAATTGATAGAGGGTTATTAATGTGTCCTGGTGTTGTCACATGTATTATGTTTGTGCTGGATGCAGCGTAGCCACGTAGCTGGTTAGGTAGCACCACAGAGAGAAACAGTCCTGCTGGCGAAAATACGCCAAAATCAGCTTTGAAACTGGCTTGACCGTTCGCCTCATTATATCTAATCGTATCGCTCATGTTACCTGTAGCTGAGTGTTATTTCCCTGTAAAAACCAACCCACCGTTGGTCAAAGACGAGTCCAGTTTCTCTGTCAGTGGCAGCGCTAACAGCTAACAGCTAACAGCTAACAGCTAGTTCAAACTTTACAGCCGCTGCTATGCTAACGTTAGCGCTAGCGGGCGGATTTACCTTCGTGTCCTCCACCTTGCGCGACATTTTGCTTATTTTCCCGGACAGGTCCTCTTTCTCCAGTTTGCCAGAGCTGGCGAGAACTTCAGTCACAAACGATGCCATACTTTAGCTGCTGTTTTAATTTTTTTGGTTTCAAAACTGTGACAGGTCAGCACAACAACTCCAGCCAGGACCCGCCAGGCAGTGTGATTGGCTCCAGTCCTCTGCCCCTTTTTCTGCTTCGTCGGTTTTTATGGGATGGATGGGATGAGATCACTGCCGCCGCCAACTGTCGGGAGAGTTTATAACCTGTCCAAAAAAAAAGAGTTTATAACCTGTCTGCAGAAAACTGGGTCTTGCACTTTCTGTAACATTTGTGCACCCAGAGACTGTCTTCCACTTATTCTGGACTTGTGAACACACAATCTATGGCAGCAAGCCAGGCATCTCTCGGTTTGTATTGGAGTATAGTAGCCTCACGTCACCAGCCATGATCAAAACGACTTTAATTCATGAGGATTTTAATATTTCATTATTCCTTTTTGTTTTTGCTCCATAGACTGTCGTTACAGCATGTTTTGATTGTCATGCACAATCATAACGGGATATTCTGCAACCTTGGTCCCCCTCATTTGAAAGAGGTAAAATCTATCATTTTTACTGTTGATTAACGTTATCAGATTACATCATTTTACAATTTCTCCATGCAAAAATATTTTTCTGTGCGTTTATATGGATAGAGATAAAGTTAATTGGCTTGTTATCTCCAGCGGGATGGCGAAGGAGTAGGCCCGCATGCAGTTCAGTAGGTGGCAGCATGGGACTAGCCCAACCATGGATGTAGCCTGTTAGCTCACTCCTAAAGCAAATCCTAACAGGCGGTATCTGGATGAACTGACCACAGACTGGGGATTTAACGGTGACTTTCTCGGTAACAGGAGCCTGGGGGATCAGAGGTCGTTGCCTCGGTAACGGAAGTCTCTCTCGTCTCCTCTGCAGTTTGATCCGGGGCAGTGCGAGCGAGGACGGCGTCCTCCTCCTCTTCCTCACCGGCATCGCGGAGCGCGCCGCGGAGGAGCCGCAGGAGAAGGAGGCGCCGGTGCTGCAGGAGTCGTCCAGCGGCGAGCAGACGCCCAGCGACGGGGGCACACGGGCTTCAAGTCGGTGCTGTCGGCGGATTCATGTGACAGATTGGAGTTGTTCGTAGATCAAGAAACAGACAGGTTTTTTTTTTGTGAATTTCAGTGGACTGCTGCTGGATTTAATATTTTGATGTTGGACACTGCCTGAGGAGTTTTAATGCAGCCTGAACGCAGCTCAAACCGACCCGGTGCCTCAGCACGGACCAAGCTTTGATAAACACACCGGACCCGCGTCGGTTTTACCGTATCCTCCCGTACACGGCAGCTCAGTGACGGCGGCTTTTTGACTCGTTACACACTGTGGTCTCTGTGTTTTAGCGATGGTACATCCTGAGGCCAGTATACAACAGGTAACAGTGTTGTTGTCTCTTTTCACCTCCTCTCTCCCCTGTGTACATTTAAATAGAGATCCCGCTACTTTATGTCGGCTTTGCTTGTTTACATTTCACAAAAAACTCCTAGAAAAGGATTGATTGACTGCAATTAATTTAATTGTTTACATCCTTACTTGGCTTGGCATGCACTGAACACGTGTAATCACACAGCAGTGAGTGTCGGGCGAGAGAAGACACAAGCTCAACAGACATAAAATATCTTGGATGTTCTTTGTAAGAGCTGAAGACAAAGTCCTCTTTTTGACTACTGTGTTTCATGTATGAACCAAATTATCTTTCCTGAAACATTGAATTTAATTTCCAACAAAAATAATAAAAGTGTATTTTGAATTCTGCATTGGACTTCTTCATGGGAAAGGAGGGACACAGGAGGGGGGGCATACACACCGTCAACAACAATATTTAATGTACGCACCCAAATGGTATTTGTGCACTTTCACAGTGCATAACATGCAGTTACAATGTACTTTGAATGCTGTATTGGATACATGGCCTAATCTACATAATTTCATAAGGCCATTGATATGGTCAATATTTTTAAATATTTAAAATAATTTTTATGTATAAATTACGTTCAAATTCGGTCAATATAAGACGTCAAGAGGACGTCCACGCCGACCATTTTTCAACCTTATTTGAACCTTGTATAGACGTCCTATAAACGTCAAAACTGAACGTCCAGAAGACGTCCAAAAAAGACGTAACAAAAACTTTCATTCTGCACCCGCCAGGGACGTCATTTCGACGTCGGACCATGACGTAGAAAAGACGTTGTTTCGACGTCGGCTTGCTCGCTGGGATGATGCTTTTTTATTTTGTTTGGATAATGTATTATTTGGTTTTTACAAACTATGAAAAAAAATTAGATGGGATTTTTTTTTCTTTCTAATCTCATCATATTGCTGGTCAGGTTTTATATTCATAAATGTAAGGTGTTAAAAAATGAGACCCTCTTTTTGCACCTTTAAAAAGGACCTCTTGCAACAGAAAAGCTGTGAAAATGTGCTCCAAATTTGAAGTGTTTTTAGAAGAATTTTTATGCACCATTTGTGTTTTGTCTCCAATAACCCCTGGCATTGTATATTTGCACAATTTTATTTACATTTTTCATTTGTTTGTTTGTGTTACTCTTTCTAATATGATCTCATCACATTAGTCATATCAGCACATATTTGTGTAGATCATGTGCAACAAATAAAGCTTTAAAAATAAACAAACAAAACAATGAAGCAGGGAGATGCTGAAAGACATCAAATTATTTTATCATGTATTATTTTTCACATGATTTATTATTAAATTTGGAATATTTTTTATTGCTATAGATAGAGGTATCAAACTGATGAGAAGCTGGAGCCATTTGATGTTTGCAATTTTTTCTTGGAAATTGACTGAAAAGCATAATCGCAATTGTTATTATTAGTAGTACAAGTAATAGTAGGGGTAGCAGTAGTAATATGTAGTAGTTTAGCAGCAGCAGCAGCAGTAGTAGCATGGTTGTATTTGAGTAGTAGTAATAGTAATGTGTGGCAGTAGGTGGCGGTAAAGCGCCTAAAAACCAAAGCCTGAAAAAACAAAGAAGAACCACCATTATCTCTATGGTAACGACAACTATCCATTTGCCGTCCTCTTTGTAAGCCTGTTAGCTTCTTGTTGTTGCTTTAACCCATAACCAACAACATTAACATTAACTTTTCGCTGACATTATTTTTTGCCAATTACAGGGTTGCAAACGCTATGGACTAACAGACTGCAAGTCGTTGCGAAGACATTTACGACAAACTCAATGAGGCCAGCTGAGAACCAGCTCTAGCTGACCTCAAACCCAAAGCGTCGTGTGTTTTTACGCGTTAAGTCTTAATAATGGCAGACAGTTTTAACACAGACACCGGCGAGGCTGTGTATCGTTCCCGGGATGCTGTCAAAAACTTGAGAATAAAGTAAGTATTTAGATTTAGCCCAGCTACAGTCCTCCAGTGTGCTAGCAGTGGTCCAGACTAGAGGATGGGCTGTGAACACATTATTATTTCAACGCGGTGTCTATGTTTTCCTCACTTCACTGCAGGGTGCGGATAGAGAGGGTGACCTCCACCGCAGCCCTCTCTCAGCACCTCCAGCAGGAAGTCCTGTCCCAGCAAGACAGAGGAGAAATAGAAATGGAAACCCTCACCTCTCGAGGCCACACAGGTGATATTACCTTTACTGCTTCTACTATGGGGAAGTCTCACGCTTTGGGTTTCACTTGGCTATAATCAGTAACGTCTAAATGTACTGCCCTCATGTGTTTCTGCACCAGAATGGCTTGACTTATATGGATGCACACGTGTGTTTCCCTCAAAGCATATTTTTTATCAACTTGACATTTGTGTCTCTGTGTCAACAGGTGATTATGAGGAGGAACTGGAGGTGGGCTGGCAGGAGAAACTCTTCAGCCAGGTAGAAAATTGAGCTTTAAGTTTCCTTAGCCCACAGTAAATTGAAATCTCCTCAAGAGATTTAGATTAAAAAAGAAAATGCTATTTTTTCCACTTGTAGTTTCATTTTCCATTATAAAATCTAGAATTATTTTTGTATGTTTATGAACCACAATTCCTTCACCTCAATGCCATCATGTCTTTTTTTCTGTGTGTCTAGTATGAGATGGAGCTTTTCCAGAATGAGGCAGCATGTCAGACCCCACTGGACCGGCAGTATCACACAGAGGTCAAGGCCCTGAACAGGGCAAAGGGCCAACGAAATCGCAGGATTTTCACATACACTGATCATGACCGCTACACCAACTGTCTTCCATTACACCAACTGGTAGGTTGTGATACGTCCTACATTACACCAACACTCAATAATTCACACAACATTAATGTTTGTTTTTTTCCCCGTAAAAAATAAAAGTCATGATCCACTGGAGACATAACAATTAAGAGTGATCCACAGTTACTTTTCCTGCCTCCTCTTTGTAAAAATTAGAGACATTTACTGACGGAACTGACAAACAGATTAGGTCTGTTCTGTTGAGTGTTGCCAATGTTGCAATATTTGACAGCTCTAGTATTTATATGGTAAGTTTACCTCCTCTGACACCTTATTGTTATGCATTTACCAGACGACTCTCCACATTTCCAGTTTAAGTGCTGTAACTGCAAGACAACAACAAGTTTTTCTCTTATTGTATTGTACTAATGCCAACATATGACAATGTGAAAACGAATGTGAGCCCACAAATTCTGTAGATATTGTCTATAACTGTGTTTGTGACTAGCTTTTTGTTTTTGATCCTGAAAGCAGCACTCTTCTGACTTATTGACCATAACCAAATCTGGCCCCACCTTCCTAGCAGAGAGGATGGCTAGTATAAGACACAGGCGGCAGGACAGACGCACCGTGTAAGTAAAACACCAGCTCACAAACTGATAACTTCCTCTGTCTTCCGACTTCCGCTGTATTCTGTTTACTCAAAATCCATGTAATTACTCTCCCAAATTTCTGGTTTGTAATCTTAAACAATTGTATTGAATGATCTGGTATATTTTCAGAGACTCTAGTATCCCAAAGGCCAAAATCATCAACTGGGAGCCCACAGAGGACTTTGTGAGAAGCAGTCATGTTGTAAATAATGCTATGCAGACCATGCACATCATGGCAGACATGGGCTCTCCTGGAAGGTAAGATAATAACCACAAAAGCCCAGTTCATATTCAGTTCAGTTTATTTTATAGATTACTTCCCTACATGGGAAATTTGGTTTGCAGAACGGCAAAAACAGACTCATTGGTTTCTCTTTATTCAAATGTGATCTGTATTTTGATCTTACCACAGGACTTTACACCTGGTATTGATGAACATTGTTATCTTGGCGTTGTGTGGCTCAGTTGCCATTTTCTCTAAATGAGTTTGCTCTCTCAGGCTGGGCCAGAGGGAAAATGAATGTTTGCTGGTAACCATAAAATCAGATGGAGGTGGAACAGTTGTCATAAAACCCGACTTCAACAAAAGCAAAGAGGCTTACAGGCAAGTTCAAAACATGCATCATTATTGGCTTTTAATGTGTAAGACCTGTATTGACTGTCAAATGTGTATCACTAGACTGAAACATATCAACCAATGCTGTCTGAATGATGTGCAAACAAAGAAAACAGAACTATTACATATATTGCATTTTGTTAATCAAAAACAAACCAATGTGGTGTTTGCTGTGGCGCAGGATTGTAACAGAGGGGGAAAAGAGAGAGGTGTGGCGTCTCACCGTAGAGAACGTATCGACATCCATGAAAACAGAGGAAAAGGAGAGGGAGGGGAACATGTACAAAGATGTAAGTCCATCTTCATCAGCTTTTCCAGGACCAGGCAAGAATCCTATACAGTATAGTTTTAAATGATGAAATGAACTTTTCTCTGTATTTAGCTGTACGTGAGGCATAAGGAGTACCTCAACAGCCTTGTTGGACAAGACTTTGAAATGGTAAGTCATTTAGTAGGGAAAATGTTTGGTGCTTTTGTATGGCTAATCAAGTATGAGTGCTATATTAATAACTGGCTTTGAAAGGCTTTTGTACTGACCAGGTGTCTCTCCTCTAGCCTCCTGCAGGTATTCTGCGTTACCTGATGAACGGAGAGATAGGTGAGTAGAAAGGCTGTTCTCACAGTCAACCTTTCTACGTTTGCAGTTTTGGGCAATTAAATCCTCTTCTTCTTTCTGCCCAGTCTCAGCTAAAGGGTTCGAGTATGATAACTTATACATCCACTTCTTCATGGAGCTGCCAAACAGTGAGTCACATCCAGCATATTGCACTGTTCACATTGTGACACCTTTTAAATCAGCTCAGCTAAATTCAGTTTGCATTATTCTCATGTCAGACTGGTCCAGCCTGCCATTCCAGTCTCACTCAGGGGTTACCCAGACCTGCCGAACCAAAACATTAGGGAAGGTGGGTATAATGTAAACAATAATGATGAACAATTTCAGAGGACTTTCACAGAGTTTGGTCAAATACTCAACATGCTCTCTGCCAACAGGAAAACATAGCTTTCTTCAGTTTTCCCTTCAGCTTTGAGGCTTTCTACATGTGTGAAAAGGAAAGTGAGGGTGAGTATCAACTATTGAACGTGGTGTTTAGATTATGTGTTTCATCGATGCAAGTGTAGTGTTTGTTTGAAAGATTAGACTGATACATGACTTTTCCACTTGTTTCAGAGTCAGTTCTCCAGTGGCCGGTGCTTTACTTCAAGGTTCTCTCACTGGACACCTGGCAGCGCTATCGCACTGAAGGCTATGGCTATCTGCTTTTTCCTGCCACACCTGGTATGTTGTGTATATTGGAAAGGTGTGGGATTAAAAAATAAAAATTCTAGAAAAGAATGAAAAAAAAGATAACTTCTAAAATCACATGATTACATATTCAAATTGCTTGTTTTGTCTAACCGAGTGTTCAGAAGTCAGTTAACTGTAATGTACTGTGCCACATAGAATTTGGTGTTTTTGCTTTAAAAGGTTGATCAGTTATCTAAGCAGCTGAATTTCAAGGTATCTGTTGGCATTAGAAATGTAGATGCTTAACGTACCACTTATTCACTCTGTATATTTTGTTTGCATCAGGTAAACATATAATAACATGTAACACATGGAGACCACTTCAGACAGGAACAGTCTCTGCACTGAGACGCTTCTTTATTGGAGGTTCTCCAGAGCTGGAAGACCACAGCTACGTCCGAATACCAGGGACATTCATGGTAGGCTCAAACCTGTAGGCTCAGGGTATAGTGTGTCAATATGCAAATTAATCTAACCTCATCTTGGACTTTTTTTTTTTTCAATTGGCACATAACTTTTAACCTGGGTTTTATGTTAAAAAAAAATGTAGAAAGTAAAGTACATTTCCCTCCTGTACTATTAATGTACATGTTATGTCAGACAGTTTATTTTAAAAAAATTTTAATTACTCCACATATATCTAGGGAGACAGACTGAGTCGCTTTGGCTTTTGCACTGAAACCACAGGAAGTGTCACCTTCAATCTGCACTGCATCCAGCAAGCCAGGTAAGCAATGTTCAAGTTAACCCAAGAATAAAAACACTGAAATGGGTTTACATGTAGATGTATTGTTGAGTCCTACAGCCTAATGCACATGTATATCACTTTCACTGGAAGAGTTGATCTACGATACAAGTCTCAGTGAATTATTACAGGAACAACTTTGTTCACCGTCAGCAATAACCAAACTTACACAACCAGAACAACACACCAAACACAATAGTGCAAGATGTGAACTTCAGAAGCTAAATTCAGGTCATTAAGACTTTCACACAATCAGGTCAAAGTTCTCTTTTGAATCAAAACTCTCAAATTACTCAGCTTTTAGCTGAAGCTTAATGTACGGCATGGTATGTGTGGTTTATTTTGTCAATGTTGTGTATGTTTCAGGTCCTTTGTGGATGCCAACATGTTGAAGAAAAGGAGGCAGAAAGTTTTTGAGCAGTTAGGAGGATTCAGTCAGCAAGGAGCTGTCTGCACCATCCTGGGTAAAGACATTCACTGAGAATTGTCCAGCGAGAGTGGGAGATGAGCTTTTATTGAGTATGCATTGTTCAACAATCAGTTACATCACTCTTTTTTTTTCTCTGGCAGAGGCCTTCCAGAGGGCGAGGAGAAAGATGCAAGAGGCCAGAGAAAGTCTTCCCAGAGATCTAATCAACACCACGTCCCAACACCAAATCGAATCCTCTGCATAGGTGTAAAAACAACGTAGGACCTGTCAATCTGTCAAATGTTTTAAGTGCCTGAATAGTGTAGATATAGTGGTTTTAGGTTTGTCTCTGGTAAGCCAGAGACAGGAAAATAGTCTCTGATTGTTGTTTTTTTGTAATTTTTTTGTAAAGACAACAGACATGTCAGGAGGAATAAATATAAATTCATGTGGTAATGATATGATAAATGAGAAAAGTATTGGGGGTTTGTTCACACACTGCATTCAATGTACAGTCTCTGGTCGTCTCAGACTATGAAATAGTCTAATTTTTATAGTTTCAGACAGTAGGTTTTCTAAAAACTGATGTAGTAGACAGTGAAATCGTTTTTTTTTTCTTTAAATATGAACTGTATATTTTCCATAGTTTTTCACATTTCTTGTAATATAAACATTTTATATCAACTATAAGCTCTGTTATTGTGTTTTTTCCCCTTTGTCATTACAGTTATATAAGTTGTGTATGATACCTGGACTTTACACAGTCCTCAATTATTGTAATATAAAAGTGACATGGATCCCAGCTGACTCAACCCAGGGCATCACTTCCCAACCTAACCTTTACTCTCGTGCTACATTCACTGCTATGGGAAATTGCAGTACCATAGCCAGTCACGCCCGAGATCCATTGTACAGTTCATATATTTAAATTTCAAATAAGATACAGTGGTTGTACTGGATGATATAACTTGTGAATCTAAATCACAGTGGAGCATAATGATGTGCCCACATCAACTCTCTGCCGCTGGTTTTGGGTGGTCTCACTGCCCCTGTTGTAACTCGCTGTGTGGCATGTCCAATTTTTTGCGCACATACACATGAAGTTCCTGTCCACTATCCGCCGATTAAAACGGTATAATATCTAACAACAGTCGCCCGTAAAAGCGCTGATTCAATCGAAGCTGTACGTGGCACTGCATACCACCCAATATACACTACTTCCTAGAAAGATCAACTCAGGGGAGAAGCTGTCCAGTTTCCGGTGACCGTGAACGCACCATCACAATCCAGATTCTCCATCTTTCTCCCACCAAGCGAAAGGGACCAACCTGCGTCTTTCATCCACTGTAACTTAACATTTTCCCGCTGCCATACACTCAACCAGGTATATGAAATATTCTACACTTCATATTTACTGCGAGGTTATTGGCATTTGTGTGTGTGTTTTCGTGTCGATCACTTCGCTGGACAGGTTTTCCACCTAACGTTAATGTGAACATAGTTCCTGTCAGCGGCAGCAATGGAAACTGAACTGGGCCGCTGGTCACCTCTGTTATGATGTCCCCGATTTAATGCTGTAACGATACTCGCCACACCCGATCAGAAAAAGCCTGCTGATGTTTATTTATCCTGTACTCTGTAGGGTCTGTCTGCAGTGTGTCGTCAGTAGTTATCAGTTCGCATTGCTAACGTAGTCTTTGGCAGTGATCAGTAAACTGATGCATTTAGCATGCAGCAAGCTAGCTACCGTTAGCAAAGTTAAACTGCTGTGGCACTAGTGAAATGTAAACTTGGCGTTACACACAAGTCAAACGTTGTCACAACCAGAAATATTTTGTTGTAAACACTACGTCCAATCAGGGTTATTGATTGTTTATGGTGGGAATTGATGATACATTACTAACAAGTAACTGCTGCGGTTACGTTAATAACGCCATTAACCGGTAACGTTATGTTAGCAACGTAATGAAAAGCTTGCTTACGTTTCTAATGAAGGCGTTAACGCTGAAATACTCTGCAGACAACGTCTTACTGTTAAAGGTCGTTTGTGTGTTTAGCGCTTCATATGGTAATGTAGCATCCTGCACACAGCCACACAACCACAGAGCTATGAGAAAAACGTCACCATGCCAGTTTGTGTTGAATATATCGCTTAGTGTTTTTAGTAAATTGTGTGGTACATTGGTGTATGATGTATCAGGGCTCCAGACTGCCCCTAAAATTTGAGACAGTGCAAGGAAATTTTTCATCTACTTAAACATGCGCGACCAGTAAATTTGCAGTATTTTTTAACACTGGTGAAACTTGAAAGGGACGACTCAAATAATCTGGTATCTGTCAAATGTGTGTGATGTGTGTGATGATGATGAAATGTGAATATTTACCTGCAAGTAGATTTACAGTGTCTGGCCCTAGATTTTCTGATTGCACTCCTAAAGTTTTAAGTTTGGGGCCACTGTGCTCCTTTAAAAAAAAAAAAAGTTAGTTTGGAGCCCGGTATATGAACAAGTCTGTATGGATGTTGGGTGGCACTGAGGTCAAAGCTCTTGTCTCTGTTTTAAGTTCTTCCACAACAAAGTGGGAAAACTATTTCTTTATCGACCTCGACCACAGGGAGGGGACATTGTCATATTTGTACTCCCACCCTCAACATCCAATATTTTAATGACTGTCAGATGTGGTTGTAACATTGGCTAAGGAAGCAACATTGCATTGATAAAGAGTGAAAAACAACCCAATGTACCTTTACTGTTACTATAATAACCATGGATGTATTATATTAGATCCATGATAATAACACTGCCACACTGCTTACTAGCTAAGTGCAGGGCATTAAACAATAAGTCAAAGTCAAAGACGACTTTATTGCCCCCATGGGGTAGTTTGTTATACAGCCTTCAGTCTTAGTCAGTTAACGTGACTGCTTAAGTGTCATAAAGCTCCTCTGTGATCCATATACCATGCCTTACTACTGTAAATTAAGTGTTTCCTGCTCCTTCTCTGTGCTCATCCATGAAGCCAGTCACCTCCACCTGGTGGTCCCACCCTGTGGCTATGGCGACAGATGGGGCTGCTACACTCGTGTCTAAAATATGAGCTTCCTCCTTAACCAAACTGCATTCAGCTGGGTAGGGTAAACCTAGAAAACCTCCAAGCCTGATTCATATGTTCAGACAACACATCGTCACCAACCAAATGTCACATGGTGGTTTTGCTTTACTCTACTTCATGCAGTATTTGAGTATTGTGCATGTAGATCTTAGGTTCTTGTGCATTTGCTCCACTGTAGAAACTACGAGGCTGTTATTGAACAGCGTCGGCAATGCTCCCTGAGGCTGTTTGGGATTTGTAGCGAGTGTTGTATTCAAGCATTAGAAATGAGTCACCGTGCACGTCAGCACTTGGCGGCCCCATCTTGTGAGCTTGTATGTCTACCGGTTCATGGGAAGAAATGTTGTTGCTCCTTCATGTTTCCACTTCACAATAATGGCACTTACGACACGTCTCCTGCAGACCTGAAATCAGATTAAGTGTCATATGGGAAGGATTGTTTCCCTTTGATAGTGCCACACTGAAAAAACGCTGAGTACAACCAGATGGAGTCAACAACACAGATAAAGGGGATATTGGGAAGAGCTCAAGGCAATCTAATTCAATTGTTGTTGATAAGACTTGTGTATTTCTTCTGTACAGACTTAAAGGACCACAATCATGACGGACTCCAAATATTTCACAACTAACAAAAAAGGTCAGTAAAGCCACTGGCCGAAAAATAAATGTACGGTGTTTTTCACTCTGTCTGATTTAGAGTAGCTTTAATTTATACAGCACTCAGTTTTCTTTTACTTCCACTGCAGATAGCTGTAAGGTTAAAATAAAATCTATTTGGCACTATCTGACAGCGAGCTCAAACTGTGTTGCAGCCATCACTCTCTCAACACTTTTCCTCTTTCAGGGGAGATCTTTGAACTAAAGGCAGAGCTGAACAATGAGAAGAAGGAGAAGAGAAAAGAGGCAGTGAAGAAGGTCATCGCAGCCATGACTGTTGGCAAGGATGTCAGGTACGGTATACAATTTCAACTCTGACGGTTACCAGGCACAAAAATAAACTCTTTGAAGTAGTTTAACTTTGGAAAATTACAAAAATTAGGGCACTTATCGGAGGGACAAGCTTTTGTCTCTCAAGCAGTACTTTTAAGGGTGTATTTTGGCATCACATTGCTCTTGATGTAAACAGAAGCTTTGAAGCCTCACGCTGACCTCTGACTAAGTCATTTTGCTCTGCTGTCAGTTCTTTGTTCCCAGATGTGGTGAACTGCATGCAGACAGACAACCTGGAGCTGAAGAAGCTGGTTTACCTCTACTTAATGAACTACGCCAAGAGCCAGCCGGATATGGCCATCATGGCCGTCAACAGCTTTGTCAAGGCAAGAATTTTATTTTATTTTTTTAACATTGATTCAAATGCAAACAAATAGCTAATAAATTATGTTTTCCCATCCTTTTGCAAATGAGAAAAGATGCATTCTTAAATGTAAAATTTGGTATAGTGTGAAAGCAAAGGTTTACATAGTTTGAGGTGTACTTTTTCATGAAGCATTGAATTTCACAACGCCTTAGAAAAACCAAAACTGGCCTGCTTGTCTCGCTCTCTAGGACTGTGAGGATCCCAACCCCCTCATCCGTGCTCTGGCCGTCCGCACCATGGGCTGCATCCGAGTGGACAAGATCACCGAGTACCTGTGTGAGCCGCTGAGGAAGTGCTTGAAGGACGAGGACCCGTACGTTAGGAAGACGGCGGCCGTCTGCGTGGCCAAACTTCATGACATCAACGCCCAGATGGTGGAGGACCAGGGCTTCCTGGATTCTCTGCGAGATCTCATCGCTGATTCAAATCCCATGGTAGGTGTCGTGTCACGCTGACAATGATGGGTCATGTTTTTTTGTTTTTTTTCAATTGAGGTTTTATTTGCATAGGTTTTCATAAATTGTTGGCACAGATCGTAGTGTGTCGGTGATGTATTGCTCATCACAAACCGTCTTCGTCTTTTAGGTCGTAGCCAACGCAGTCGCCGCCCTGTCGGAGATCAGCGAGTCTCATCCCAACAGCAACCTGCTGGACCTCAATCCTCAGAACATCAATAAGCTGCTGACGGCCCTCAACGAGTGCACAGAGTGGGGTCAGATCTTCATCCTGGACTGCCTGTCCAACTATAACCCCAAGGATGAGCGCGAGGCCCAAAGGTAGCCACCATGTCAATAGAATAAGATCCTTTTAATTATAACAAATTATAATTTTCCCTTACTGACCATCATCTTCTCCTGTTGGTTTTTTTTTTTTGAAGCATCTGTGAGCGTGTCACCCCCCGACTGTCTCATGCCAACTCCGCCGTGGTGCTGTCAGCTGTCAAGGTGCTGATGAAGTTCTTGGAGCTGCTGCCCAAGGACTCCGACTACTACAACACCTTGCTGAAGAAGCTGTCCCCACCGCTGGTCACCTTGCTCTCCGGAGAGCCGGAGGTCCAGTATGTGGCTCTGAGGAACATCAACCTGATCGTCCAGAAAAGGTGTGTGATCACACCTGACACGGCAGCCACAATGGGTTTCATATTGCTACTACCCCGTTTATATTGTATTGGCCTGAATTTAAAGGGATAGTTCAACATTTTGGCAAATTGGCCTATTGCCATAATCCCATAATAAAGTCGTTTTCAAGGTAAATTCATGCAAAACCGCTGATGCGCGTACCCGTCTGGGGCAGTTTTTCGGCAAGCAGTCTCTGCATTTGCCTCGAAAACAACTCTGTCTAGTAACGTTCCATTATTATCTCATAGCGTGGTGAATGTGCAGGCCACAACTTGTCCACGAGAGCATTTTGGAGTTGTTGGATTGTGTATTTGATGAGTTTGATGAGGGAAACCAAGAAATCCCATTAGCCTCTGTAGCGTAGCTCTGAGCAGCTCACAGTTCTGCTCCGCTGTTCTAAAAATAGCTTGCCGCAACAATTAAAGGTAACGAACCTACTGCTATGACTAAAGGGATTATGGCATTGGGCATTTGCCAAAATGTATTAATGTCACAACCAGAATCCTCAGTTTCCCCCACAGTCTAATGTGTAACATGTTCATGTGCACAGGCCTGAGATCCTGAAGCAGGAGATCAAAGTCTTCTTTGTCAAGTACAACGACCCCATCTACGTGAAACTGGAGAAACTGGACATCATGATCCGCTTGGCCTCTCAGGCCAACATCGCCCAGGTACCTGACATGAAACACAACTGTGTGGAGATTTTGTGTAGATGATACAAAGGATTTGCTTTCTTTACAAATGATGGTTTATCTGTCTATCTAGGTGTCTGGGTAGAGGGTGTATTTTGCCCCTTTATTGAATTTCAGAATGGTATTAATACTACTATTGGGTCTAAAAAGAACCACTTTGTGATTTCAGCATGGTACCTTATGTGTGTATACAGTACTACTATATGCAGTGTGGTGCTGCATTGAAATGAACCGGAGGAGTAGATCTATTCATCAACCTGCTCAAATTCAGTGAAAGTGAAGCATAACAAAACACAATAGTAAAATGGTTCAATATACTGCAAGTGTGTGTTGGTGTTAATATGTAATATGAACAGTATATTTCATTGTTGTTGTCTGTCTTTTTCAGGTGCTGGCTGAGCTGAAGGAATACGCCACAGAGGTGGACGTTGACTTTGTGCGCAAAGCTGTACGAGCCATTGGACGTTGTGCCATCAAAGTGGAGGTAAGAAATGCAACCATCCCAAAATCTCACACATATGCGCCATTGAGGAACAAGAATCTTAATTCTCTTTAGTCTTGTTAAGGGGGGTGTTGTGGTTGTAGAAATATCATCAATATCCTCTCTGCTCGCAAGTGCAGACAAAGTGAAACATATTGTTATATTATCATGTGTAATTGCCTGAACCCTGAATGATCTGTCCTGTTCATCTGCAGCAATCTGCTGAGCGCTGTGTGAGCACCCTGCTGGACCTGATCCAGACCAAGGTCAACTACGTGGTCCAGGAGGCCATTGTGGTCATCAGGGACATCTTCCGCAAATACCCCAACAAGTACGTTTCATTTCAATGCAGGTTTTCTTTTCAGACGAGGTGCTTGTTTTGTTTTCTTTTTGACCATTGCGATATTGCTGCTCCTCAGGTATGAAAGCATCATCGCCACCTTGTGTGAGAATCTGGACTCTCTGGACGAGCCTGACGCTCGCGCTGCCATGATCTGGATTGTTGGCGAGTACGCAGAGAGGATTGACAACGCAGACGAGTTGCTGGAGAGCTTCCTCGAGGGCTTCCACGATGAGAGCACCCAGGTGGGTTTATTGTAAAAGCATGAGAGAGTTTTAAAGAGGAACTATGCAGGATTTTTAGCTTAAAGCAGATATCAGTGGAATGTTTTTGTTAATATAAGTCCTAAATAGTCCTATTTTCCGTCAGCAATCACTTACATGAAGTATTTCAGCCTAAACACGAGTCTCTCCGTCACTCTGCTCTGCTGTAACCCGAGGAGAAAATTTTCCTTGTGGGATACAAGTGTTATCCAATGAGGGGAGAGAACGGCATGAAGGGCTGTGTGTGCAGCCAAGGGATGCGCGTGAATGTGGTGACGTAGCACGAGGACCAATTGATGCCTGACAAGGGCGGGGGCTGCTAACTCATGGTGCGTTCAAGGAAACTCGTACTTTGTGTTTTTCCTTCCTGTGAAGTCATACCAGTTCGATCTGGTACGAGTTCACGGGTCGGAAGTTACGAGTGGCCGTTATAGGGAACTTTCACAGACAACAGGACGGTAAAAACACGAGCTACGGGTTACCTGGAACGCTACCAAGTCGTAGTTGTGACTTGAAGCTGTAACTTACGGTTTCAAAAGCCTGCCTTGAACACAGCATTAGCCGAAACGGCCGTGCCACTGATATCTGCTTTAACTCTTCAATTTTTAAATAAATGACATGATTTTTTTTTTAGATTTTATTTATTTGCACAATTGACAAAAGAAGAAAAAAACAGCATAAAAACAGCAAGCCAGTTGTGCAGGTGAGATTAAAGAAACCCAGATGGGTTTATAAGAGAAATCTCACCTCATAAAAACAAAAAATAAGAGACCACAATAATAAACAAAACAAGCAAAAACATAAAAAGTATAAAATCAGAAAACAAAAGTAATTCAAAAATCACAGTATAGAACATAACTAAATTAATGTGAGTGTGTATGTGTAAGTGTGTGTGTGCGTGCATGCATGCGTGTGCACTTGTGCTCAAAAAATCCCTATAGTGGAAGAAGAACAGACAATTGCAGTCAGGTATGAGTTTGGTTCATCAGATATGACCGGAGCCTTTGTTTGAAATTCTGCAGGGAGGTGGATTGTAGCATGCTATGAGGTGCCCCGTAACCTGTAATCTTTTGTTTATGACAGATAAGACTACACAAATATACACGTCGTATATGATAAATAACGTTATGTATCACTTTATCGATTGATTTCTCATCGGCTTCATTAAAAACAAATGCACATGGCCAGGAGGAGGGTTAGCAAAACAGTGGAAAAGGAAAAGCGAATAGAGGTGTACAGATGGTAAAGAAAGTAGGTCAAAGTTAAATGTGACTTTTACTTTTTAAACCATACCCTGATAAATGATCAGAGATAACAGATTTATTCCGTTTTATCTTCCTGTTGAGAACACAGTCGAGCATGTCCAGTGGTTTTCCTGTTTGCATTGTAAATATTATTATCTGCTCAGCTCCACTGTTGAACACGTCTCCACGTAGAACCGCCCTGTTCGGCTTTTTCCACTTGTTTGGAACCACAGTGAGAGCCGCAGGGTGGCAGTCATCGCACACTTCAAACTGACCATGAAACAACACTGTGTGCACTTTGAACCACAGGTGCAGCTCACTCTGCTGACCGCCATCGTCAAGCTGTTCCTCAAGAAGCCGTCGGAGACTCAGGAGCTGGTGCAGCAGGTCCTCAGTCTGGCCACTCAGGTTGGTTATGATTTCCATCCAGGTCAACGTACGTTTGAAGATTTATTTACTCACGACTCGGTAACGGTGCGTGAACTTCTCCTCCTCCTCCTCCTCCTCCTTCTCCTCCTCTTCCTCTGCAGGACTCTGACAACCCCGACCTGCGTGACAGGGGCTACATTTACTGGCGTCTTTTGTCCACCGACCCCGTGACGGCCAAGGAGGTGGTGCTGTCAGAGAAGCCCCTGATCTCGGAGGAGACGGACCTGATCGAGCCCACCCTGCTGGACGAGCTCATCTGCCACATCGGCTCTCTGGCCTCCGTCTATCACAAACCCCCCAGCGCCTTCGTGGAGGGCAGCCACGGCATCCACAGGAAACACCTTCCTGTCCAGCACAGCAGGTCAGACTCACAAACACTGTGCACGCTATCACAAACACATTTCGACTTGGCAGTTGTGCACCTTTTTAATCACTCACAGGCTTCGACTGCCTTCGACCGTAGCCACAGTCTTGCTATGTGGCAGCTTTGTCTTTTCTGTGAAATATTCAGCATCTATTCATTTAAATGATTTCAAAGTTTGTGTCAAATTAAATACACATAAAAGCAGAAATTACAAGCAAACCTCCCATCATAATGCAAATCCACTCTGGCAGTATAATAATAATAATAATAATATATGACATTTTGTTAACATCTACCATTGTGTCATTTATTATGAGTTTTTTTAAGCGGTTATTATGGTGTAAAATGTGGCATCAATTTAGGAATGGGTAACATGTATCAACACAGATTTCATAGCACATTTCATGTCAGATCAGCATTGCCCAACCCCCTGAAGGAATTGGACCATGTCTCAATGATTTCTTAAAGGGCAGAAATGTTTTATGAAAGAGGATTCAGTGCTGCTTATGAATTGAAAATTGTGTATTAGAGGTTTCACTTGGTCATAAAATGTCCAGTCAAAGCAAACTTAAATAACTGCACAGCAATATAGCATGAGGTGATATAATGTACAGTGGAGAAAATAAGTTTATTTTAACAGAAAAAGGCAAAATATCAACAAAACATCCAGAAATATAATATCATCATATAAAGGTTATACATTAATTTACATTTGATCAAATTAAATAAGGGTAAAAATCAGCAGGGAATCAAATACTTATTTTCCCCACTCTAAGTGAATAGGACTTTAAAATCAACTTTTGATTGACAATATCTTCACAAAATATAATTCAGTGTTCATCGTTTCAGATGTGTGCGTAATGCTGACATGAAATTTCCATGCAGACCAACTCACCTTGGTAAAAAGGTCATGATCAGTAGTGCAGAGGGCAGCACTAAGATCAAATGAGGACAGATATGTTTCCAGCATCTTCACTCAAATGGAGTCTGCATGCAATAAACCAATCTGTTTGAGGATGTTCAGAAGACAAAGTTTATTTATAAACTTTTATAAAAAAAATTAAAAAAAAGCTGACTCCATCTTGTCTCACTGTTCTCATCCTTTATTAAGAAAAAAAAGAAGACAAAGTTTAATTTTAGCAGCTTTGAAATAACCCTCGACTTCTAGCCCCTGTGCTAAAGACAAACTGGTGTGACTGACCAGCTAAATGCCCCTGTCCTTTACCAGTCTGTTGTGTCTGTCCCGTAGCAGCATTGACACAGGTGAGAGCCCAGTGAGCAGCGGACCGGCCGCCGCCATCGACCAGCCACACGTGATCCCCAGCCAGGGCGACCTGCTGGGCGACCTGCTCAACCTGGACCTGGGCCCTCCGGTCAACGTGCCCCAGGTCTCCTCCATGCAGATGGGAGCAGTGGACCTGCTGGGAGGAGGCCTGGACAGCTTGGTGAGCATGATAGTCTTCTCTCTCTCACACACTCACACATACACAGATTAGTTTTGCTGTAGAGGGGAAGCCTGACCACTTGTCGCGCATTTTTTATTTTTACTTGAATTTTCCTCAGCACAATTTTCTGAGCCGATGAACATGAGGTTGTGGTCATAATAAGCCGACAGTATTATCTGAGGGTGTGGCAACACAACGCACCATGGAAGTGTGGCCCTGAGGAGACAGTTTTTCAGTTTAACAGTTTTCTAAAAAAAAAAAAAAAAATCAGTACATCAGCATTTTGGCAACATTTCTTCACAGAGGAAAGTGGTTTATACTGAAACATGGACTGGTTTCTACTCTGGTCTTTCCTCTTATTTTTACTGCTGAATATAAAAATTGTGACTCATTGAGAATGAAGGGAAGAATTGCTCAAGACTTTGCATCAGCACTAAATTTCTTCTTTAAAATGGCATTTTCTCTTAGAGTTATAAAGTTAATTTATTTTTGTAATGTGAATGGTTTTCTACTTTAGCTGTATCTATTGTTCTGTGGAATATAACACAGACATTCTGGCTGTGAAACTACAGATGTGCGGCGCAGATGTTCTGAATGAATGATTTAACTAATATGTAAAATGAACTCGAGTATTTTTCCAACCATGTTGTATTTTCACCCTGTTAATTGTCATTTTTTTTTCCCACTTCCTCAAGTTCCTGGAATAGCTGGACTTATCTTAATGTCTTTTATGCCATGTGGAGTCACAACTTTTCCCAGAAATGAGAGCTCCTCCTGATGGGCTGCGGTTGCTAAGAAACTCTCTATCTCTGTCTGTGTTTGTGCGTTTGGTCTGTCTGTGATGTTTGGATGCTGTCTTTGGGGTTCCCGTCTTCTCTCCTGTAGCTGGGGGGAGACCTGGGCGGAGGTGTTGGGGGAAGTCCAGCAGTAAGTCAAGCCCTTCTGTTTGACAGCCTGCCTGTCTGCATGCTGCATGCTTCCTGAATTTAACCCACCACACTTTTTCAAATTCAAAGAGTTTTCATGGAGCTTTTCAAACCCGGCTTCGCTGTCGCGCACTCACATAACTTCATCAGTTCTTCTTTTTCATAAGGATTTCTGGCTAATCCCCACAAACCTCATCTGATTAAACATTGTTTTTTTTTCTTGTAATCACTGAAAAGTTTTACTAATTATTTCTATCTCCGGCATGATTTAACATTTCCATTGTTTTTTCTTGTTGTAGATTGGCAAGTTGCTAGTAATACTTACTAAAAGTCAGACTACTTATACTGCTCGTTTTGTGTGTGTGTGTGTGTGTGTGTTTGCTGTGATTGCTTTAGGTGGGACAGAACTTCATTCCCTCATCTGTCCCCAGTACTTTCGCTCCGTCGCCCACACCGGCGCCTCCTGCAGTCAGCAGTGGCCTCAACGACTTGTTTGAGCTTTCCACAGGCATGGCCAACACCACTGGAGGCTACATACCCACGAAAGCAGTGAGTTTACTACTTGAATAATTGGGAACAACAGATGGATTACTCACAGTAAGGCAGTAGTGGAATGGAGAAACTGAAGCTTGGTCTTTTGTAATTAGTTTCCTTTGCAGACATGACAAGAAAGTTTAGATATTATTTTCTCTAATCTCAAGTCACATCACATACTACCAAGACCAGTCATTGGCTGTATATTAAAGTTGCTAGGGCTCTAATACTATTAGTGTTCTTATTTGCTTTTCAGAAATTCCAAATAATCAAGTAATTATTAATCAAACTTTAAACTCATTTTTTAGCTGTCTTTTTTAAATCCCAGCTTGTTGAGAATGTTCTTTTCATCATCCAAATTCTGTGGACCAGACTTCATTCTGTCAATCACAAGCAGGGTTTGAAATTAACTTTTTGATCTTCTAGCCTAGTGGCTAGTAGATGAAAAAAGTGCCAGCCAGATTTTTTACTAGCCAAAACCATCAAGTTGCTTCACTATTGTATTTCGACATCACTAGTTATAATAGCAGTCATCGTAGTACCATATTACAGTCATCCTGTTCTTCTCAATCAATTGTGCTGTGTAGACGATGACCTGAATAACAGTATAAATTCCTATGCAGCAATAAGCAGACACATGGAGCACATTAGATTAAAATATATAAACTATGTATTAAATACATGTCAGGGGGGCATGTTAGGGTTATATATATACAAGTTTGGTTGGCAGTGCACTGATTTTGATTAGAAATGAGAAAATATGATCAAATAATACAAACATGTACAAAATACTTAAGACATACAGAGCAGCTGCAGCCAAGAGGCGAGACAGCTCAAAATCTGTCTGAATCTGGGTCGCAAATGGCGAGTGGCGACTGCTACTTTCAGGCCCTGGTCACAAGTCTGGTGATGTAAGTGACTAACGTGATGTTCGGACTGAAAATAGCACCATTGAAAACACATCTGTTTTGATGTGGCCGTGTTGCTCCGGTACCAGTGTGAGAATAAAACACAGTCCAGATGTGATAATGACTGAGCAATGAATCCAGTGAATTTTAAGATGGATCGAAAGCCAAAACACTGCACTTTGTATCTGAGTCCAAGTGATTCAATAACGACTGTGTTTATGTAGCAACCAATTCAGTTTTCAGGTTTCTCCCCCTCTGTGGAGGAGCCACACTGGGTCTCATTAAAATGAATGAGGCGACTGCATCCTTTCACCCTGTGCTTGTGCCTTTTATGAGCGTGAAGTAGTGAATGACCAAGTCAATCATGAATCTGCTTTTGTAGAAATGTGAGATATAATAGGTTTTAAGGGATAGACAGCCTCTCTATCCATCTACCGTCTGTCTGACCGACCACACGGGTCTTCTGTAACCAGGTGTGGCTGCCTGCTGTGAAAGCCAAGGGACTGGAGATCTCGGGAACCTTTTCTCGTCGCCAGGGCCACATGTACATGGACATGACCTTCACCAACAAGGCCCTGCAGCACATGACCGACTTCGCCGTCCAGTTCAACAAGAACAGGTTGGTGAGATGATGTTCAGCGACACTTGGCATAGACATCCCTCCAAAACAGTGCAGCTGTTAAATCGGCTGCTTCACTCTCAGCTTGTGCTTCCCCATAAATTGTTTTTTTAAAGCTGTATACAGGTGCTGAAAATCCTCAGTTTTGTTTGTTGATTTGTTTGTTTCCCACATGTAGTTTTGGGATGATCCCCACCAGCCCTCTGCCCATTCACACTCCTCTGATGCCCAGCCAGAGTATCGAGATCTCTTTGCCTCTCAACACCATCGGGCCAGTCATGAAGATGGACCCGCTCAATAACCTTCAGGTACAGAAGAACTCAACCTGAAACAGGCACAACATTATTTATTTTACAAGAGACACACAGGATAAAATACTGTCCACAAGCACTTGGCCACAAAATCCAAATACCAATCTGTTTATCACACTGAATGACTGAATGAATAGGTCTGGGTTGTAATTTTTCAAAGCAGTAGGTACAAATAGGAGAGAAGGTGCTGATATCAAACAAAATCATTTTTGTTGTTACATTAAGTAATGATGGTTTGAACCACAGCAAACCATGAGCACAAGGATGAATTCATATGATGTGTTTAATTATTGAAAGTTGCTTGTTAAACCCAAGGCATATGAAACTCATCTTCTTTTTTATTCATTTGTACACAGGTGGCTGTGAAGAACAGCATCGACGTCTTCTACTTCAGCGTCCTCATCCCCCTCAATATATTCTTCGTGGAGGATGGGAAAATGGGTATGAATGTGTTAACCACCACTTCATAAAACAACCTCACATCATGCTGTTGCTATGACATGACATAGACAGTGAAGAAAAGTAAAATCTAATGTGGAAAATTGGGAGTCCAGAGAGTTGAGCCACATCTGTGGATGCAAATCATTGTCCTAATGATTTAAAAACTGAATATTCCATTCACGGAAATGGTATTACGATGACAACATTTAATTGTCATACCTGAACAGAGTGGGCCTGTCATGTATTGTAAAAGAAGAAATCTGTAAAAAACTGTGAAATGTGTAATTGATGTCATCATCCCCAACATGCTGAAAGACTGACCAATTATTGATTCCTTGCTTCCACATAATTGATGTTAAGTCTGTTTCTTTGTTTTCCTCCTCAGAGCGACAGGTTTTCCTGGCTACCTGGAAAGACATACCAAATGAGAACGAGCTGCAGTATCAGATTAAAGAGTGTCACCTAAATGCAGGTAAAGTCTGACACGACTGCCCTCATTCATGTAGTTTCATATTGGCTCAAATTGCTGTGTATATTTGCATATTAATGAGGTTTCTTAATGATAAACTATTAGTACTGGGAGGACACATGTTTAGATGATTTCCAACTCCCCTTCAAGAACCATCATATTTACAACTATCATCGCCTGCGTTCATTTTCTCCATCTGATCCGTCTTGATTTGCTCAGTTCAAGAGACAGAACTATAAAACATGACACCAGGTTTCCAGTTTAGTGCACTACAGCTGCAGGTCAGCACAAAGATGGGAAGCTAAGGACAAGATTTGATCAAATTTGCTCACAATGGAAATAATTTGTTGAAGTTTATGCTGTATATATGGTGGATACAGCACACAAACAGAAAGAATAACATTAGAGTCTCTGTATCAAACATACAGATGAATGGACCACAAAAAATAATTTTCATGCAAGCAGTTGCTCTCTCTTGACCCCTCAGTGGGATATGCACATTCATCCACCAAGTGTCACTTTAAAACTTCATTAATGTCTCTCACTCATTCAAACTCATCCTAAGACCTCACCCCTCTCTCTTGTGTTTTCTCTCTCCACTCACATGCCTGTCTTGGGATGCTTCATCATTTTCTCTTCTTTGTACCTTAAGGAGTCCTTCACCTCTTTGCATTTATAAGCTGCCAGTGTTTGTTCCGTTACTACCTGACAGCAACGCGGCAAACAACTCATCTTTCTTCGAGCCCAGTGTTGTAGTGCATCTGCTCAGGTTTTCTGAACTCTGAAGATTCCCTGTCACGATTCATTAAAATCTTCCTAGAGCTAAAATACTTTTGATTCCCTGATAAAACTACTTCCAGTTGTAGAGTTAGCATTAGATGATACATATTAGTTTTAGTTCCCATAGTGATTACAGCCTCTTGTGTGTTTATTTTTCACGTGGCGCAGTACATAGTTGGTAACATCAGGTGAGGTGTGTTCACCTCCTTCACTAACCTTGGTTCTGTTCCTTCAGACACGGTGTCAGGGAAGCTGCAGAACAACAACATCTACACTATTGCCAAGAGGAACGTAGAAGGCCAGGACATGTTGTACCAGTCCCTTAAACTGACCAATGGCATCTGGATCTTGGCTGAGCTCCGCATTCAGCCCGGAAACCCCAACTACACGGTAGAGCATTCAATCGTTTGTAATCAGTTTTTGCTTTGTGTTTTATGGCTGTTGTATATCCAAAGATTTGTACATAGTCTTCAGAAAATGGCCATGCTCTCTTTAACAACTGTTTTTGCACTAGTCAGTAGCAAACCATCCACATGACCAAGTCAGTCTTTGCACTACACAGTTCAAGCGACCCAATTCTGGCGTGGTGGCACGGATTGGATCTGTAACATGAAAGTGTAACTGGGAAAAAATCCGATTCTGTCAGATTGGATTCAGGCCTCCTTCATTTGTGGAAGCAAATCAGATGGGAATCCGATATCTGCCAATACGTCTGTAATCTAAAAAGACAGATCGGATATTTCCTGGCATCATCAATATTTCGACGATAGCGCATTTTGATGATAGCATAGATAATCGATGTAGCAGCGATCACTGCTGCGTGCACCCAGGCCTTAATAGGGGCTCTCTTCTTTCTCCTCCGCCTTAAAATGCGTCCAATATTCTGTGTACCTCCTAAAATGCTTTGGAAAAAAATATATTGCCTGATATATTATGTCCATTTCATCAGCATCCATGTTGTTTACCTGCGTAGTTTCCTCTTCTGTGTTGTTAGCGAAACTGCATCTGCAGGTTGTTTAACACAAGCAAAGCAGGTGTCAATTCAGACATCAGATATGGGTCACTTCCAATAGAACATGTAAACAGACAGTCAAGATAAATTGGATATACTGTAGGCAACAAATCGGAAATTGGGCATCAAGACCTGTAGTGTAAAGACAGCCTTATAATATTAGTTTTCCTAAGTATCTAAAAGGGTTGCATTTTACCATCATTTTTTCTTCAGAATAAATGAATATAAAATGTGTCATCTCATTGTCCAACAGCCCGTAGGTTGGCTTTCCGAAACCGCTCGGTATAAGCAGCAGTATAAAAACAGATTGGTTCTTAAAATAGACAGCAGGATTTATCCCTTGTTGTCGTAACCATCCTGTTGTGTTTTTTTTGTACAGCTTTCTCTCAAGTGTCGGGCTCCCGAGGTCTCTCAGTACGTCTACCAGATGTACGACTCTGTGCTGAAGAACTGAGCTGCTCTCACTCTGAGGCACTCCGCTCCCTGACAACAAACAGCAGTGTTTTATCATTTCCTGTCACCTGCAGCTTACTGCCAAAACAAGGGATTCAATTTGGGACATTGGATAATTTTTCCTCTGAGGGTACCAACAAGGCTAATACACCGAGGTGAACTGTCGATGTTTCCTTTTTTTTGGCAGTTGTAAGCATCATTGAATTCTCTTCTCCAGCTCCCCATTTTGATTCTTACCTCCCAATGAAAAATGTGTCTACCATTCCATCCTTAACTTAGTGTCTTAATGTTGTAAAGCTGTGACTGATTGTGAAACTGTCCTGAGTGGAAAAAAAAAATCTCCCCACTTTCCATTAAGCCATTGTTGTTGTTTTTTTTTTTGTATGGTGCGGCTTCTTTTGGTAATGATTTATTTTTGATACTGGCTTTGCTTCCGTTGCACTCACAATAAGACTAGTGTTATGTTAATATTTTCTCCTTTTGCCATTAATGTGCTAAGAGTCAAAACCAGTAATGTGATTGTTCTTCAGCAGGTTAGAGTCCTAGAGGTCGTATGCTTGAACATCAAACATTATAAATCACTTTTAGCAACAGGTTTTCCTGTTTTTCTTCTTTTTGCAGCAGCAGCAGCAGTCAAATGTTACTTACCAACCTGAAACATTGAACTAGAACTGAGAAACTTTTATTGAAAAAAATTCAAAGCAAAGAAAACTTGAGGCCATGAGGCAACTTAATTGGAACCGCTCTGGCAAAATAGATCTAGTTTTTACATCATTTAAAGTTGATTGACATGACAGCGTGTAGTACATGTGGGTTTAAATTCCCAGAGAAAATGTGAGGTTGCTGTTATATCTTATCTTTGCCTATTAGCACAGAACCACTACACACCCTGACCACAGCATCTATTTCTATGTTCTCATACACCAGTGCCACTCCATTTTAAGAATGATAGCCTACTTGCTGATTAATTTAAAATGTATTACTATTGTAATAGCCCCGTTTACTGCAACCACATAGATGTAAACGGCTTTATACCCCTTCTCTGTCATTCATATTTATTGTGAATCTACCTCTGCGTTGCAGTAGCTTCGATTCTGTAATGTGCTTTAAATGTTTCACCTTTTCTTTTGATGCCAGTATTGTTTTTCTTTTGTAATCCTCATGCCATTGTTGTCAAGCCAGTCGAAATTTGTGGCAAGTCGGCCGAACCAGTCTCACAGGACCAAGCATTCATGCAAATTAAATGCCAAGTTTTATGTTTTAACACCCTTGTGTCAATATAACCTAATGTTGGCGTTGTGTGTGCTATAGAACATTGGAGCGCGTACACACTGAGACCCAGAGTTTCCCTAGTAAAGTGTAGTCCAGTAATGTTGTAGTTAGTGTAGCAAATGAATTAAAATGTTTTGGTATAGCCCTGAAAATAATGATATGAAGCCTTGCTTCTATCTGTTCATCAGAAAAGGCTTTTTTTCAGTTGTGTTGATGACACTATTTTCATACACAATAACATAAAAATACATTTATGTGCCTGCATGAGCTCACCATCCATTTGACCCTTCCTCGTTCAGACTGTGGATTTGCATTTAAAAACTAATCTCCCAACTCCATGCCTCTATTGTAGATCTCTTGATTTGTTTTGTTTTTTGTTTTTTTTAGCAGCAATGAGCATTGAGCACTCCCACATATAGAAGTATATCTACAACTGTTGCCAGCAATCCAGAATGTATGGAGAGAGCTATAATAGCATCTTATGACATGGAGTATTTTGAGCGTCATTGCTGTAACCCTGTTGTAAATGATTTGTTATTGTCACAGTACCACATCTTATGCCAATAAATTGTGAAACTCAGAATGCCATTGTGTTTTCAGAAATATCTACCACACAAGCACATTGCGGAATTTGTGGGAAGGGCAGCTATCATGATTTATCTTAACTCAAATTCTTTCAACAGATACATGTAGTCAAAGCCAACATTAATATGTATCATTTGTCTGTGCCACTGTTGTCCAAGAACTACGATAAACATCAATAAGCCACTGTGTTGTACGGTGTGACATACTGTATTTATTCATCAGCATGAAGACACACACAATAGTTTATTTGTGGCATGTTCTTCGCCCTGCTGCCAAATACTAGAACACTAAATGTGCACTTGAGTATTTACTTTTTGTTGCTTCACAAAGGGTCGAGGGTGGGAGGTGGTCCATAGTGGAGGCAATGTGATCATCAACCCTTTACAATGAAGAGACAAGTAACAGCAACACTTTATAATAACTACACACTATTAAGCATTATTAAGCATTAAATACTGAATTCATCATTTATAACACATGGATACACACACAAGTCTGTAGTTTATGAACACAGTTGTAAATGTTTTACTCATCATTGATAAGCACTAGCTGTATATATAAACTACATACTAATGAGTATTCATGCGTTATAAATGAAGAATTCAGTATTTATTAATGCTTAATAGTGTGTACTTAGTATAAAGTGTTACCCAAGTAACATCAAAGTGGCATATATTTACAGTTGCTTTCTTTTTTGAGTTGAGAGTCTTCATACCCCTCCCCACCCCCAAGAGCGGCCTGGGGCTCGGCCCACATGCGCAGGCCTTCACACCGGCCCTATCCCATCCAGAGCCTCTCATTCAAGTCAACAGCTTTACCCACTGACCTACCCAGCCACATGTGTTGGGCCCTCAGCTCCACCATACTATTATCCTACACTACATGTGTCACTTGACGCCACAAGACGCCAAGGTGCAGATTTGCAGGAATATTCTTTGGATCTGGAAGCTTGCGGTTTGGTTCCCAGTCAGAGCTAATGTTTGTCTGGGTCCAGACTGAGCTGGCCCAAGACAACCCACTGAGCTATCCAGCTGAAAGTGTGCAGGGACTTCTCTGACTCTCACTCACACTTTGCACAGACAGGTTGACAACTCTTTCATGTCAGTGGTCAGAGAGAATGAGATGATAATGTGACTGTTTAGTTCTGAAACAGATTTACAGCTACGAGGAATCTGCCTAGGTGATTAGTGGCAGGTAAGGTGTATGATATATGGTAACACAAGACAGCAATACTATGTAATGTTATACACATGTTGAATACTTAAGTCAGAAAGATTAGACTACTGGGGGGTTTTGTGGGCCCCTAGAATTGTCATCACCTTTCTCCCTTACGGCCCTGTGAGTCAGCATTGTGGTTGCCCGTCATCAGAAGCTCTACATTCATGCACTTTTCTCTTGTTTTAAGCCACACACATCTTTCAGTTTTAATCTTTGGTCTGTTTGAGAGGACTACAGTAAATTCAGCTGATGGTAACAACTCGCTCAGCATCTGGTTCAAAAGTTAGTTTTGAAAACATCAAAACAATGGTCAGAGGCAGTCTCAGTTTCTAAGCATCATCAAAACACTTCACACATATACTTTAAATGTGAAACTGCTTTATTCAATGGTTTTAACATTTCCTTAATGAATGACACTAAAGGAATCCAAACCAAGAGAAACACCAACACCATTTTGTTACTGCCTTGATGGAGAAAGTCCAAGCAGTAGAAGTTACATACCGTACCTTTAAATCATCTAGTAGAGCTGAAATAGTAATCACCAAATTATTAAAAAGTAATCATTGGATTTCATTGAACTTAACAGAAAATATCACAATATAATATAACAGAATAGCATTTGTGGATGTTTTTTTTTCTTTTCTTTTTTCCTTTTACAAAATGTGTCATTTATTTTCCACATGTCACCTTTATAAACAAACAAACAAACAAACAAATCCATCTTGTGTGGTGATGAATTTGAAATAAGTGACACTCAGGAGTGTTTGCCATTTAGTTGACATTCTCTCCATTACACAGCAGTTTGACAGTTACATCTTACCAGCACCGCTCAGGCTTCATGAAGACCACATGCCATTTTCTCAAATTTCAGGTTTTGTAGGTCCTGTGGTGGACCTGGATAAAGACTTCAATGCCATTTAAAAACATGTCACTTTCTCTACAGGCTATGTTTCTAACCTTAAAAGCAACTGCTATTTGAGTCTCGGTTTACTTGGATATTATCAACAGGCAGTAATGACATTGTAAAGCCCAAGAAAATGGTTTTGAGATGACTCCCAAACTCCAGGCAGGAAGTTGCCACCAGAAGAGGTATACAGTAGGACAGTATGACCTCCCACTTGCTTCATCGAGGAGTTTAAATTGATGGGCTTTCAGGTGAACCTGTGGTTGGAGCAGGTAGGGGACTTAGGGGACGGGGTAAGAGAAGCGGTGTATTTAGGGTAACCAGTGTAGCACGGTGGGTTGTCCAGTTCAGATGATGGAGATCCAATACTGTTGCTGGATGAGTCATCCATGGAGGGATCCTGCAAAACAAAAAATACCCTTAGCCAATATACATCCTCCGCTATACAAAGTTCATTAACAGTATCTAAAGATTCCTATATTCCCTGACATAAACTTTCATCAGCCTCTCATAATCTCAGTAGTCATTTACCTGCAACAACATGCTAGGTTGACGCTCATGTGGAGTATTAAGAAACCTGTAGTTGTTCTTGTGCATGTAGATATTACTAATCTGAAATCTAATGTATGTTGCATTTGTTCCGTTCTGCTAATAAGAGTAAGTGACAGAGCAGCAGCAACAGATGTCACTAATACACTTGATGATCCAGAGTTACTTTTAGTCTTCCTACTTTTTGTGAGTTAGAGAATCCAATAAAATTAGAGCAGTGATGAGAGAGAGTTACCTTCTGCTGCAGGATGTAAAGCGAAGTTACCGCATGTACTCCATTATGTTCTTTCGTTTTTGGATGAACATCATCTGTGGCAAAGAACAAAACAAAACATTGGACAATCTATCAAACAAATCGTCTGAATTCTTGACGTTAGATTAACATATTAGATGAAGTTTAACAATACCATACCTCTGGTACTGATTGGTGAGTGATGAGAGTGGTCTTTAAACCTGGATAGAGGCTTTCTTGGTGGATGTCTTGACCTAACAAAGACTAAACGTTATCAACGCATTTCTAAAATGACCTTTGTTAAAGCAGTCTTTTACAACAATAGTTATTCTTACTTTTTGGTGGGTGTCCAGCAGGCACATATTGTTAGCAACGTGATGAGGAGGAAGATACCGCCAGTGGAAAGAATGATATAAAGGGAACTTCTTCCTGGTAGGATTCAAGGTTACACATAGCAAGTAAATATCAACAATGGACAGAACAACATGGAACCATAAAGTAGTAAAGCTAAACATTCACAACATTGGTTAACATTAAAATGTCTCTAGTCCTACTACTGAATGGGTGACATTTTGTGCATATTCATGCATGTGGTTTGGCATTATTCAAGTGATCGTCAGATAGCCTATAGTCCTTTGTCCATGTAAGTGAAATTTGATATTAAAGATTTAGACATGTGGTTTAGGTGTAGAAACACTTCTGCATGATGGGTTTAGTTGAATCACATACTGTAGACTGTCAGTCTGATTGGTAGGCTCGACATGTTGCCCACAGGATTCTCCACTGCGCAGCTGTAGATGTCATCGTCTACCATCAGCACCCGTGTGATGGTCAACAACTTCTGGTCCGGTGACAACACGAATCTCGTTTCATTGGTCTGAGGCTTCCCGCCTTTAAACCACCTGTATGAAGTCCTGGTTCCGTTGTCATGGGAACAGTTGAGGACGACGTTTTCACTAAGCTCCAGTACAGATGTTGACTCCATGTCGATGTAGGGCCTGGATATAGGCTCTGGGTGTAGGTGACAGTAAATACAACAGTTTTCAGACACAAATAGACAAGAAAAAAGGTACAATTTCCATTCTGTTGTGTGTTAGCTACAGTGATCTCTAAGTCTTTAAACTACATTACAACAAAACAACAAAATCATTTCTGAAGAAAACATTTCACAAATGATTCCATAACAATTTTTTTGGTGCAGCAGAAACAAGCTGGTACTTCTTACTAATATTATTACAGATACACAGCAGCATTTGTGAACTGAGTTATGTTCTTGTGCACCTGAGGTATTTAAGTCTAATATCTACCTATCTCTCCTCAATAATAATAATAATACTCTGGGAAATGTGTGATATTTGTATGAGGGAGACATGGAGACAGTAGGCAGAGGGCCTTTTTTTAACAGGGGTTTGTTTCTCTGCAGTTTAGCAGGAAGAAAAGGTCTCCTTAACACAGACTGGCTCCTGTGGCATGTTATTTCCCCTACTCCTCGCCAGGATACAGGTGACCTTCTCTTAGGCTGCTATGTGGGTGATGCCATACACTATTCGACATACACCGCTGAAGGGGGTGTTTTCTACTAACCCACTTTGATTGCAAAGCTGGCAGTAAAAGATTTCTCTCTCATGGAGAGGTTGGAGATTAGCATGAGCCACAAGAGGTTATAGCCTAATACATGTGGTTTTAGTGTCTAGAGGTTAGTTAACATGGTCAACTGTGTGGACATTACAAATGCAAAACAGATCTCCACAAGACATTTGCCACTATCCCAGGTCCCTCATGAGCAGTGTGGTCTTCATTAACTGGATTTCCTTGTTCTAACAAGCAAATAAGAAGAGCAAGGGGGTGCACATGGAGTAAATCTGTCAGATAGGATAGTTTTTCAAAAAGTCAACTCGCAAGTGTTTCCAAAATATTTACTCTCAAGATACCAAATCATATCAAGGCTTTTGTGAAGTCCTCTGGATGCTCGTGGTCTGCTTCTTTCTCTGATAGGAACTTTTGTCACAACAAGCCCAAATTTGAGACCAGTGCTGAAGCAGAAAATCGCCCTCTTTCTTGACATTTCTGTCTGCCTCAGCCATTTATTATCGTGGCAAACCCCCCAAATGGCCGTGGCTGAGCCTCAGGCCAGAGCCATTGCTGTGGTCAATTAATTAATTATAGACTCCTCTGATCTGCAGTTAATCAATTCCTGACCCCTATCTCCCATACATTTATATGAAGTCTCTGTGAAAGACAACCACATGCAAGTTTGAGTTAAGTTTTACATTGTTCAATCAATGTAGTTTTCATAAAACCTGTTATTTAAATTTTTATTTCAGTTTACTAAATTATTTCTGTCACTGCTAGTTTCTTACTATAATAACCCCGCTGCCAAAAGAGTCTTGGGTTCTCAGGGAGCCACAGGAGCCAGACTTTGCAATTTCAACAGCCCATTAGTGAAGAGAACATGTTTCACCTCTGAAGTCAAGTCAACAATCATCACACTTGGGGTTTGAGTTGGACTTAATCCTAAGGTGATCATACCCTGAGATACAATACAACTTGTCCTCCTACCATCCACAGTGAGTGTGATGCTGCCCTCTCCTGTGAAGGTATCGTCTGTGATGGAGATCTCCACGTCATAAGTTCCTTCATCAGAGAATCTGAGGTTGTGGAGAAGCAGAGTCCCATTCTCGAACACCAGGATTCGGTCACGATACTCGGGCCTCAGGGTGCCAATGATGTCAGTTCCTATCGACTGGACGACGGTGACGGCCTTTTCCCTCTGGAGCTGCCACTTGATGACCGGCAGGTCGAGGCTGAAACTAGTGTAGCTGACCGAAAGAAGGGCCTCTCCTCCGACTATACCTTTGATCAAAGTGTTGGGGATGGTCATATTCACTGCCAGCACCTCACCTGGAGAGAAACGTGGCAGATTTTCTTTCCTCATATCAACACAATTGCAACATAACTCCTACAAATTAAATAACACCACTGTTTTATCCTCCTAAGCATTTCCTCATCAACCTCCTGCATCACTCCTTCAAAGGCAGAGCAATAACTTAGGAAGCAAGATTAAAAAAATACAGCAATTGTGCAACATGTCATTCCTCTATGAATGTTCAGTCCATGTGAAAACCATTTTATTATGTTGGTGGATTCATTTGTGTTGCTATTGGCCCTATTGCATTGTGCAGTGTAATGTAATGTAATGTAATACAAGTCAGCAGGCACGATAGGGACAGTACTCTGTCTAATGCAATAACCATATAAACAATAATTATTGAAATTCCTTCCACATGCAGGCCAGATGTAAATAGTCCACATTCTCTTTCACATTTACAGTGAGTGTTTTTCTTTGTTTACAATGACAGTGAATGATACAGTGGTTTACTGAAGGCTAGTGTGGGCATCACACCCCATCACAGCTGTGTACTGGAGCCAGTTTGCATGGCAGATCCACATTGCTATGGTAACAGCTGTCAGTCCTTGGGATGGGCGAGCATGAGCCAACAAAAGTGAGGATTGTTTGTTCAAATTTCCTTCTTGGCAGTTCATGAAAAGAGCACTGGGAGCAATTCAGATGCCATGCTAGCCTTGCAGAAACAGAGCAGCTCAGTGCCTCTGGTGCTAGCCACAACAATGGCAGGACAGGGATGAGACACAGCCACAGTTGAAAATAACTCAACATCTGAAAACACCCGTTCTTGTAGGCACAATTACTGTATTACTTACAAAGGGTGGGCTCAAGACTGTAAGCACCCACATAGTCTGATGCAATCAAATACCCCAACAACAAATACTACCTTTGTGATGCCTCTAATGCTCTGCACAGCACTGTCAATGTTTGTTCTGATGCTGTAATTGAGGGTAACATTGAATATGTAACAGTGTCATGCGAAACAATGCAGTTACAGCAAACATCTGGTCATATCACATTATTTCGAAGCCTGTGCTTTATGATGTTAATAACTTTTAGATCACCTGCCAACTGGCTCTGATGCTGGCAATGTCTTACATAGCTATGATCATAGAGGATGAACTGTCCCACAATACTGTATTTATAGCCAACATGTAATTAATTCCGAAATTATAGCTGCAAATTCTTTTTTTATTATTATTCCCAGAAACAAAAATACAAATTTAACAGTACAAAGATTTATCCTTAATCTGTGGTTAAATATATGTCACATTGCTATTTGTATTCTTACACAAACCTCCAGAGACATTTCATTAACATTCAAGTGAACCATCAGACCGTTCTGAGTCAAACTCTGTGCTCTAACATCAGCTGGATAAACATCCATAAAAATCCATAGGCCTTCCCCATAAAAGCTGTAAACCTTAATGTAATTCTAAAGTTGAAAACTTGACCTACCTGAATTGAAGAAACCAAGAGAGGTAAACAAAAAAATCTGGGAAACTATTTTGGCTTTAGAAGCACCTTCTTTCTCTGCCTTCATCTTGGGTCTCAAGCTTTGTTTTCCTCCCAGACAAGCAGCATAGTCTGTGTCTCTGGGCAGGACGGGGCACACAGTTCGTCATTCAGTCTCTGTAGGGACTGAGTACATGCTGTTCTCGAAAGCTGCTGCAGAAACCGGACAAAAGTGCATGTGTCTGGATGTCCGATTGTATGTTTACGCATGCTTTATGTGTTTACTGCAATGGTTTTTAATATTCTAATAAACAATACAACTATGAGCTGCAGTGATGGTAATTTAAATACAATTTAGGCTACTTGTTTGTCGTATCTAGTGGAGATAAACAAGCTTTGATATTTTGTATGCACAAATTGCTATCTTTGCCCACTCCTTTTGTTGTCCAGAATGTGGTGAAGATAAGTCCTATGCTGAAGAAAAGGTACATTGAAATAGAATAGTGTGATCACGCTCTTGGCACAACAGTTGATCATGTTGGCATGTTTATTTGTCAAGGTCAAAGTATGGTATCTAAAATACATTTTTTCTAGGCATTATGAATTTCTGCATTTTACTAAAAGCCCAAAATGTCAATTTGCTGCTAGCAGTAGGTTTCATCCTCTGGGGAGCATCAATGTTTGTAAAACCTGTCATGTTAATCCTAATTTCAAGTCTATAACATAGACCAAATAATTTAAAGAATAGGAAACAAAAATGAATGTATTTGTCAACAGCTATAACTATGACTTGCAAGCATTCATCGATGAATTCTGCTGCATAATGAATCACAGTATTTAAAAAAAAGAGAGAGAGAGATAAACAGCTTAGTTCTGCTACAATGTTTGTCTGACTGAAATCAAGACTAGGAAGTTGGTTCCATCATATGTTCATATATTGAAATATCTTAAGAACGGTAGTTTATGTTTTTAAACATCACATAGGCCTATATCACTGCATCCATGCATCTTTATATGTCTTAACCATGGTCTTAACATTTTGCTAAACTTCTACAAAGCGGAAATGGAATTTGTTTTCTCCTCTGAGTGACGCCTCCTCACCAGTATAGACGATCTTTGTTACAAACATGGCTGCGCACAGCGACCATTGGCTCTAATCATGACAGCGACGCTGAAGTCAGCTTCCCATTCGACATTTAAGGGGAAGCTTAAGGGAAACTTAACTTGCAGCTGAGCGACTGATCATTTTTGATGCTCCACATTTTACAAAAGTACTAAGCTTCAATATTTGGCCAGCACCTATGATAGCTAATTAGCCAGTGGCAATAATGGGAATATAACTGTATTTGCAATATGCGGCAAATGTCAATGTAAACAGATAGCCTACAGAAAAAACAAGCAGTGTAAAAAAAAAAGAAAAAAAAAGCATTATTATTCAAGCTTATCAATACATGATGTTTTACACACCATGTGTGATATGTGTGAATGTGGAGGGAACTATAAAAAGGACATACACTTAAAGTTGTGATGATCACTGCAATATTTTACTATGGATGTGGAAAGGTATTAAACTGTTGCAAAAAACAATATTTTTCCAATCTTACAAATTGTGTCAATGTTTCTCAAATTTGCACAACACTCCTCCACAGCTGAGGTGCACTTTTAAGTTTCCCTTAACTTCCCCTTTAACCTTGCCTTAACGGAAGCTACGAATCGGATGCTAACTTCGTGGATGTCAGTGAACATGTGAATGTCACACTGTTTTAATCCACCACCTGAATCTGTCCATTCCTGATATTGATCATTGATTATTGGAAGGAGGCATCCACACTGCATGTAGCGGGGCTGTGGCTTCACTCAGGGCGGACAGATCAGAGCTGAGGCTCGGACTCAGAGGTTTAATTCATCAGCTGCTCCTCCCGTCTCATGTTAGCATTTTAGCTTCAGCCTGAATCACGATGGATCCAGACGGACAGCTGAGAAACGTGAGTGAGATTATCAATAACACACAGAGACACGTTAATGGGAAATATAAGTGAATATAACTTTGTGTGAACGTGTCTCTTGCAGCTGCGGGATTTCCTCATGGTTTACAACCGCATGACTGAGATCTGCTTCCAGCGATGCACCAGCAACTTCAACTACAGAAACCTCACCATGGACGAGGTAAAGTCAGCTGTACATGTTGACTCGGTTTATATGTGTAGACAGCTGCAGCTTTGATTGTAATGGTTTTATCCTGTTGTGTCTGACCACCTTTAATTAACCTGCTCCATTTCTCCTGATACCGGTGTGGCCAAAAGTATATGGACACTCTGACTGTTTAAATAGGAAACTAGGGCTGTGTTTTGGCAGTAATCGGTGATACAATACATATCCTGTTATGATATATTGATATATTGGGATACTGTTAGCAACCCATTCTTACAAAAACTCTCAAAGTTTAAAGAACATACTGTGTTATATCTGCTTAGGCCTATATGCACAGACAAATACAGTTTATTTTTATGCATTTAGACTCAACATTTGCACCTGTATTTGTATTTCACAGTTCCTATAGCATCTTACATCATTGCAAACACCATGTCAATATCATGTATTGATCAAATATTGATGCAGGGCTTCAAATAATCGATATGGTATGATGTTTTACTGTAGTGTATCAAGATCTTTTTAAACTCCTCTAAGAGAATCTTGAAGATGTCTCTCCAAAACCTTTTGCATGTTTATGCTGTTCAATCCCTGCTTTTCTGGAAAGATTTCCCTTTGGGACCTGTTTGCAGGGGTTTTATCCCGTTCAGCCATGAGAACATTAGCGAGGTCAGGCACTGATATTAGGTGATGACTTCTGACAAAGGTGCTGGATGTGTTTGAGGTATGCTGCAGCATTGTGCATGGAGAGGAATATTTCCCTGATTGCAATAAAGGCTCCAAACCTCAGAATAAAAACGCTCACTATATAGCCTATTACCAGCATACGTCTACGTCCTTTTATAAACAGCATATGATGAACACATGATGTAGTAGTTCCTGCCTCATTACCTCTGATCTCTGGTGCCTGTTCAGGAACGCTGTGTGGACAGCTGTGCAGGGAAACTGATCCGGTCCAATCACCGCCTGATGGGCACCTATGTGCAGCTGATGCCCCGGATGGTGCAGCGCCGGATGGAGGAGATGGAGAGCAAGGCCAAGGCAGCAGAGGCAGCTGCTTCTGCATCTACAGAGGCGGCTCCAGGCCCCATCACCACCACCACCTCTGCATCCCCACAGCTGCTGACCCCTGTAGCGACTGATGTGGGACCAGAGGCTCACAGCTCAGTCTTACAACCGGCAGGATTAGATATTCCAGTTGGAATAGACGCGGCTGCCACAGGCGTCCACTTATCGGCAGCTACGCCCCTCACACCTGCAACTGAAACGCTAAATGCTCCAGTTCTTAATAAAGCTGGCGATGGACCGTCTTTTTCATCAGGCTTTGTACAGCCACCTGAGTCAGGGAGCTCAGCGCCTGTGTTTGCGCCGTCCAATCCAACCTCTTTATCAGAAGATGCGCTGGTGTCAACAGCAGCTGCAGCTACGGTGTCGGGGAGCCTGTCAGGCCAAGGTAGAGCCCCAGAGATTCCCCCTGTGTCAGGCCAGTAGTGAGGCCCAGTCTGGGTCTGTCTCAGCTGGACGGACTGTTGTGAGTCCCAAACATAATGATGAAATGAATAGTTGACTAATAGATTGACATACATGATGAAGTTGTCGCATGACTTACAGGCTGTTTTCACTGTGTAATTAAAGGTCTTTTAGTTTTTTCTTATTTGTTTGACACAAAAATAACATAATGACGACCTCACTTTAACCTGTGATGGGCAAAAACCGACATCTCTGTTGTTTTTGTGATGAGTGGCTGTAACAAGAATGAATTTGTAATGTGTCTATGTGTGTCTGTCCAGTGGTGTTAATGCTGACAGCTCTACAGTGACCAGTCTACAGTTTGCACCCTTGGATTGAGGAGACTTAACACATTTGGACTTTCAAAGCCTGGACGGCTCAGTCTGATGATTGTTGGTGATAATCATCAATAAACAAGGAAGTGTCCGATACTTTTGTTATGTTTTCTTAATTGTAAATGCTCCAGTGACGAAATGCTTTACTTGTTATTTGCAGAGATTTCATGCCATCCTGCTGCCGGATGCCCTAACGCAGCAGTGGACTGGGGCGTGTGCTACAAGCTCTCACTGCTGTGGGTGTAAATCCAGTTCATGACCTTTGTCACATATCATCACCTCTCTCCTCCCATCATTTCCTGTCTACATGTTATGTTCTCCAGTCCAGCAGCAGAGCCATGCGAAGAGATCAGTGTTCCCAGTCGCTTTATTCCTCGACCACAGGCTTTGAGATGTGACAGCTCTGTGCTGTAGAAGAAATTTAGTCTCATTTGGATAAAACACGACCATGGATAGTTAAATTCATTCGGATGATATGGTCACGCTATAGTTGAGATATTTAGCCAGCCTGTTGTTGTAGAGTCACGGCCAATGAGACACAAGTTTAAGAATCACTGGTATTTAGTGAAATGTAAGGGAAATTATTCATAACAATCTTATATAAAACCAGTTATACTTTAATGTACAGAAACTGCAAATAACTTTAGAGGTCGTAAATTCTCCTGATACCATGGTCACATTGCTTAACTGCAAGGGATCTTTCAACAAAGATGTTTTTGTTATGTATTTGTGTTGTATAAATATCTTATTTTACTCTCAAACCATCAGTATCAGGCTGAAAAATGTAGTATCAGCCAGACTCTGATTAAAATGATCAAGACCTTTACCACAGGTGTTATTAACAACGTCACTACTGGCTCAGTTTAATCAACATTCAGTAACATCCTCTGGGGGGAAAGGCTCATTATACTGTAATCAACTTATAACTGGTAAACATGCAGAGTGACCGATAAAAAAGGGTTAGGGTTGTTGCCATTATTTTTCAGCTCCTAAAAGCTGCCAATCAGCACACACAGGTGATATTTACAGAAGGTATTTGGTAACCAGGCAGCAGGAAATACACAGGTGTAAATAATCACAACAATGAAGGAGAGACACCTCGTTAATGTTATAAGCAGCACCTGTGCTTTTCTAACTATTGAAACCCAGCACGTTCAATAATTCTTAATTTTATTAGTCAAACTAAATTTATGTAAATGTAAAAGGAGAAAATAAAGAAGGAAAATGCTATGTGATTCACTGGATTTTGATATTGGCATTTTAATACCAGAATCAGAATACTTTACAATTAATAATAAAATTATAGGCCTACTAATGATATAACCCCCATATTCAAAATATAAAAAAAGAAAAAGAAAAAATAAACGCACACCGTCCATAATAAATAATATCTTCATATTCAAGTAGTTAAACATTTACATTCCTGCAGTTCAATACGAGTAATTAGTAAAAACAATAACCCAGAGCCACCTCACCTGTCCCACCTTTGTTTTCCTCGGCTCCATATTTCCACCCCCGGGTGTAGCAGCGCTGCATTTCCTCCAGCAGGCGGCGCCGCCCCGCCGCTCGCAGCCCCAGAGCCAGTAGCGGCTCCTCCGACGTTTCTCACCAGTAGCTGCCGACATCAGCGCCGAGGAGCGGGGCGTGGACTCGGACTCGACCATTCCCTGCTCTTAAAATTTGAGGAGACGGTCGACTTTCAGGGGGGAAAAGGGAAGAAAAAAGAAACTTGACAAGAACCCGATCGATTCGCACCAGGTAAGAGTTTTGATCAAGATTGTGTTTGTTGAATAGTTTGGTTTCTCTTGTGCCGGTGGAGGGTTTGAGGTGGATGTCCAACTTCACTTTGACTTTTTAACAATAGATCTCAAAGTGATCCAACAGGCCAGCCCATCCGATCCCACGGAGGAAGATAGAGCCTCGGGAAATGAGAAACAACAACAACATACAGCTGTTTAAATAGCTGCTTGGATTCAGCTAAATTCACTGTGGAAACTAATCAGTCTAAAACCCAAAAGACTGGACTAAAGGGAGAATGAGGGTTTAGGAATATAGTCTTTAAATGTACAGACAGGGTTGGATAGTGGATAGTGCTCTTTTCACTACACATTCATTTCACTTTAACTTAATACAAGTCAACCAGACAGTAAAGTCTGTTTACCTGCTTGTATCAGATGTGGGTATCACATCTGTACACTTTAATAGGAGTTTTCTGTTGAACACCTTTTGCAGGCTTCATGCTTGAAAGAGACTGAAAGAGCAAAGCGTCAAGAGACAAAGTTATGGATGACATCTTCACACAGTGTCGGGAAGGCAACTCTGTGGCTGTTCGCCTGTGGTTGGACAACACAGAGAATGACCTCAACCTGGGGTAAGAGGATATATCTGCACACAAACACACAAAACTTGGAAGATGACGGCATCACAAATGACCATAATGTGCAATAATAACACAACAAGAACAGTGTCTTATGATTGGAGCAGACTTTAAAAAGCAGACGTACCACATTTGGTATGGTAGGTGAGTGATTCTGTGTGTGTGTGTGTGTGTGTGTGCATACAAAGCAATCCTTGGCACATTAGAGGTGGTCAAATAGTTTCCATATTGTGCTCTCCCTGCTACTCCACATACTGCTGAACATCACCCAGCTTTAGTAATTCCAGTCCAGTTTGTACTTTTTCCCATTTTCTCTTGGATTTCTTCCCTTATGATGTCATCTCTAAAAAAGTGTGTGTGTGTGTGTGTACTGTGGGAGGTTGTGCCATGACGTCAAAGACTCAGACGACAGAATACGATCTAAAACGCATCCCACACTGGATTGAAAAGCACAGTCAACCTTTTAAATTAAAGCGCTAAAACCATTTGTTAGATTGACAAAAAACTAATCAATAGCACATCTGAGAGTCGGATGATTGTTTTTAATTGAACAACTGGGGTTTCATATAGAAAAAAAAACAACCACTTTCAAGATATCACTGTTCTCTGGGAACACCAGAAAAGATTTTTACACAATTTGTGACATATTATACAATAAAAAACAAAGCAAGAAGCGATTATGTGAATTCTTAATGGCCACGAGTTGCATTCCTATTAGATATACAGAGCACTTCTGCCTGTTTACATAATTTCCTTGCTAGAGAGAAGCTAGAAGACCTCACTGCTAAAGACCTTTGTTATCTCATTCTTGGGCCAGGCCATATATGTGCAGTTTGTTGACGTTGACTTTGAGGGCTGCAGAGCTGTGAGCCAACCACGCAACAGCCAAGGCCATTTCCTCTCTTCAACTCCATACAGGGCCAGGCCCTCGCTGACAGAGCTTCTCAGGCAGCTCGCTGCAGTCCCACATAAACATCTGAGAGAGCGCTCATTATGCTGGAGGCCCCGCTCTGGCTGTTACTCTGAGGAGGCTGGAGTGTGTGTGTGTGTGTGTGAAGAAGCAGCCTTCAGTTCAGTGTGTTATGTGTTGAGTGTTGCACATTTGGAAAGTATGTTGCTAACTAGGAATTAACATTTCAGATCTCTCCTGGGAGAAAGTGACACAGGAAGACGGTTGAAAAAAAAGAGGAGGAGAGGGAATGTGTGGCTGAGGATTCCTCTGTGTATTTTCTACTCTGTCATTCCTGAGTTTTTTTTTTTCCCCTGTTACTTTTTATAGCACACAGGGTTGCTCAGACTATGAACTATCTGTCGTCAGCTCTGGATCAGAATTGACAGAGAATGTGACTTACTGCTGTTTCACTTCGGTGTGAGTCAATGCTGCAGCTATTTCCTACAGCCTGCTTGGGTTTGATTGTTAAATGTAGTGTAACAGTTTGTGGCTTTGCAGGGAGTTGTGAGAAGGACTCAATTGGGTGAAGCTGGTCAGTCACATGTAGGTGATAGTTTGGCTCCTCGCCGCGGTGCTGTGTTCACTGTCTGTCAGTGTGTGTCCATCTCTGAATATGTTAGCAGGCATTCCAGCGTGCACACAGACGTATTTACCGCTGGGCCAGGCATCAGAGGGGTAAAAGGCTGCAGGCAGGGCAGAGGAAGCATGTGCTTAAGTCTAAATAAAGATTTGTAGGTTGTGGATGTGAGAACCGGTGTGACTGTGTGTCAGAGAAAGAACGGGGCACAGATAGTATTTTGTCAGCTGATATATGCTCAGGGTTGTTATGGGAGCCCACCAGAGCCCACACACACATATAGATGTAAAAGCAGCAAAGTATGCCCTTCCTTCTAAATATTGCTGTTTTACTAAGACAAACTGGACTTTAAAGTCAAGCCTTAAAGGGATAGTTCAACATTTTGGCAGATTGGCCCATTGCCATAACCCCTATAGTCATAGCAGTAGGTTTGTTACCTTTAATTGTCGGTGCATGCTATTTTTAGAACGGACGAGCAGAGCCGTGAGCTGCTCAGAGCTACGCTATGGAGGCTCATGGGATTTCTTGGTTTCCCTAATCAAACTCATCAAATACACAATTCAACAACTCCAAAACACTCTGGTGGACAAGTTGTGACCTGCACATTCACCACGCTATGAGATAATAACAGAACGTTACCAGACAGTTGTTTTAGAGGTAAATACAGAGACTGCTTGCTGAAAAACTGTCCCTGAAGGCAACGCGCATCAGCAGTTTTGCATGAATTTACCTCTAAAACAACTCTGTCTGGTAACGTTCTGTTATTTTCTCATAGCGTGGTGAATGTGCAGGTCACAACTTGTCCACCAGAGCGTTTCGGAGTGGTTGGGTTGTGTATTTGATGAGTTTGATGAGGGAAACCAAGAAATCCCATTAGCTTCCATAGCGTAGCTCTGAGCAGCTCGTCGCTCTGCTCCGCCGTTCTAAAAATAGCTTGCACCGACAATTAAAGGTAACAAACCTACTGCTGTGACTATAGGGATTATGGCAATGGGCCAATTTGACAAAATGTTGAACTATCCTTTTAACATTCCCTGAGCTAATTATTTAAAGCGTTCTCCGTCTTTCCTCTTCTCCCTCTGTGTCTGCTGTTGTAGTGACGACCACGGCTTCAGCCCCCTCCACTGGGCGTGCAGGGAAGGGAGGAGCGGCGTCGTTGACATGCTCATCATGAGAGGCGCTCGCATCAACGTGATGAACCGTGGAGACGACACCCCATTACATCTCGCCTCCAGTCATGGACACAGAGACATCGTTGCTAAGGTAAACACAGGCATACTGTACATACATATAAGGGCCTTTGACTGTGGCTTAGATATAACAAATAGACAGACTTCTTCCATCTTACGCTGGGCTGTGATTAAGATCAATTCTGGGGAAGTTTTTTTCAAATTAAAAAATGGCCAAATGAAGAATCACATAAAACCTGAGCTGAGCTGTGTTTACCCAAACAAAAACATTTGTCTTCACTCACTTATATGGACGTTGTATTTTGAAAACTCAACAAGAGTGTGACAGGAAAAAGAAAAATCGCTGCAGTCTCTTTATAACAATGTTAGAAAACCACAAATTATCCTGTTTTTTGTTGTTGGATGTTACTGGTGCAGGTGGTGTCACTGATTATGATGTCACCATGACATTGGTCTTAGATCTGAGTTACCCAGGGCACAACATGTCTTATGTTCTTGGCTTAAAACTAGTCAAACTTTAGTTCTGATGAACCAAAAACACTCCAGCCAAGTCTGAGATATCTTTATCTAAACCTTTTATCTAAGCTTTTATTTAAAACTGGACTGTGCGTGTATTGTTCATGGATAGCTGCTTTGTTGTTCAGTTTTCTGACTGCATTAACTTGCGAATTGCAGCTGATTCAGTGCAAAGCAGACCCCAATACAGTCAACGAGCATGGAAACACACCGCTCCACTACGCCTGCTTCTGGGGTCAAGACGAAGTGGCAGAGGTGCGTTAAAATACTCAAACAGAAACAGAAACTCTACCTTCTTTTTGCCCAGCCCCTCTTGTGGAGTTAAAGCAGCGACTACAGTGCTTTTGATTAACGCCTGTTTTTTTTTAGGACCTGGTGGCCAGTGGTGCCCAGGTGTGTATGTGTAACAGGTATGGACAGACACCTCTGGATAAGGCCAAGCCTCACCTAAGACAAATCCTTCAAGGTCAGAGGTCATTCGTAGGCACTTTAACACATTAGGAGGTTATTACTATGAAAGAAGAAAATCGTTTTCACTGCACTGATGCTTCTTTTCCGATATGTTTTAGAAAAGGCAGAGAAAATGGGTCAGAGTATGACCAAAGTTCCCTATAAGGAAACTTTCTGGAAGGGCACCATGAGAACACGACCTCGTGAGTAGCAGCTATTCAATATAACAAAATAAATCAGCATCACAAATTTTTTAAATTCTTTTTCATGTTTTTGCTCTTACAGGTAATGGGACCCTCAACAAGCAGGCTGGTATTGATTACAAGCAGCTTTCACTCCTGGCAAAGATCAATGAAAACCAGTCTGGAGAGGTCAGTTGTTGCTGTCTTTGTTTCCTGCTTGGTGAACACTCAGCTGCCCTGTTGTTTACCAGACAGTGACCGTGTGCTCCGTCCACAGTTATGGCAGGGTCGGTGGCAGGGGGATGAGATCGTTGTGAAGGTGTTGCAGGTGAGAGACTGGACCACCAGGAAGAGCAGAGACTTCAACGAAGAGCATCCAAAACTAAGGTTGGTTAAAGCCGTGATATGAGGAATCAATTCGGGAGCATCACTCCGTCACATGCTGTCAATCTGCTCATTTGCATAAACTGAAGCTGATGACATCTGGCTCTGCTGCTCCTCACTCTTCACATCTGGGTAAACAATGCTAATGTGAGGCTGGGTGTGATTGATTGGCGGTGAATGAGGTCAGTGGTTTACACAGGACTTCGGATCTTGTGCAATGAGCAGAGGATTTCTTTTTATCGTTAGAGGTCGGAGGAACGGAGGGGGGGGTGGTTGGTGCTGCAGTGAAGTATTTGCTGGCCTTCCTTCCTGTGTCATGTGTTCGGCTCTACAGTGTGAAAAAAAAACGACTCCCACAAGCCTCCTTCTGTTTGTAAACACAAAGTCCGCTATGGCATGAAATTAAGTTAAAAAAGAGCCTTAGTTTAAATCCTGTGTGTCGTTACTGCATCGGCCCGTGGTGATGTTCTTGCGTCGGTTTGTGTGTTGAGTTTTCACTGGTAAAATATTTTCCCAAAAGGCAAAGAGTTGCACCTTTTCCATTGTTGACACATGCACAGACAATTGCAAGAGAGGATTGTTGGTGAGCTCACACCAACATGTTTGAACAGGTTTAGCAGAACCCGAAGAAGGAGCGCTTCCGGATCCTTATTGATATAATTACAGCTGTGTGATGTACATGGATCACAGGCGTCAACGGAGAAGTAGCCAACTGTATTAGCTTATTACCGAGTCTGACCAAGCTTTAACAGGTCACGTGCCTCAAACCCTTATAGAGTGAGAAGAAAACTCAAAACAAAACCTTAAATAGATCAGGAATGAGAGAAACTTCTGAGACGGCCAAGTCAAAAAAAAAAGAAAAAAAAAAAGATCCCCCACCAGGAAGGCTGAGTGTGCAATAGTGAGGACTTGGCAGTGTGAGTCTGTGTTGGCTTCAGTTCTTGCCCTCTTATGGGAATTGATGCCAACACTGAAGTACTAAAAAATTCAGAGGCAACATAAAATCTGACATGGTTGGCAAAAATGAAAAACAAAGTACTGCTCATCTTCAGTTTCAATGGATTCAGATGATCCAAACGTGGTGTAAAAACAATGCAGATCCGCTAAGAGTTTATTTATATAATTTATATATGCAATTGCAGAGAAGGACATTTCTTATCTTAAGGTTTTTTTTGCTTCCTCAGAGCTCTGGACTGGTCTATCCCTTATCAGCTGAGAAACACTTGTGTTCTTGCTCTGTGTGTCATGTCTCTGTCATGTCTCTGTGTGTCTCTGCAGGATCTTTTCTCATCCAAATATTCTGCCTGTCCTCGGAGCCTGTCAGTCGCCTCCATCCCCTCACCCCATCATCATCACCCACTACATGCCCTACGGATCCCTCTACAACATCCTCCACCAGGGCACCAGTAAGTTATTAAAAGCAGCATGGCTGTAAAGATTGCTACTGTAGATGGAGGTAGTGCTGTGGTCAAGACCACCTAACCCAGGCCAAGACTGAGTCAAGACCAAGACTTTGTGGGGGTCCAGACCGAGTCAAGACCAAGACCTGGGGGAGGGGAGGAGACCAAGTCCAACACCTAGACCAAACCAATGCAAAAAAGAAAAGACAATTTAACTTATATCTATACTATATTTAATTGAAACAAAGTTTAGTTTGAACAGAATAACACTCCCACTTTTGACCCTGGTGCAACCAAGTTTTTCCAGATGGTTACACAAGTTTATACTTTTGTAGAACAATTTTAATTATTTTAAGGTGATTGAATTACATTACATTACATAAACCAAAATGAGCAAGTGACGGAGAGAGACATTTGCGGTTAAAAGAATAAAGACGTCACTGCAGCTGTGGTCTTGACTGGTCTTGAGAAAAAAAAATCCCGAGTCCAGCTCAACCGACAAGACAGAGTGAAAATGTAGTCGATTCTGAGACAAGACCAAGACCAAGACCTTGAAAATGTGATCCCCAAGACCGGTCTGGAGTACCACAACACTAGATGGAAGACATCATGCAACTATCTTATCTTGTGTCCTCCTCTGTCTTTCTCAGCCCTGGTGGTCGACCAGAACCAAGCAGTGAAGTTTGCATTGGACATCGCCAGCGGCATGGCGTTCCTCCACACCTTAGAGCCAATGGTTTCACGGCTTTCCCTCAACAGTAAGCACGTCATGGTGAGTACCGTCTCTGACCACCTAAACATCTTACTCTGTTACCGCCTCTGTGATAGCACACTATTAAGCCAATGTGCTGGATTTGCAGATTGATGAGGACATGACAGCCAGGATAAGTATGGCAGATGCAAAGTTCTCCTTCCAGTGTCCTGGTCGTATGTACTCTCCAGCATGGATGGCCCCGGAAGGTAGCTATTCCTTTTTCTTTCTTTTTTCCCCCCATTTTTCTCTCCTCGTTCCCGCCTCCGTCCTGCTCCCATAATTCCTTATTAAACCTCATGAGTCATACTGCACTGTATAATTTAGTTGCTCTTCAGCGGTAGTCGTGCTGTTCATCTGGTGCGTTGCCCCAAGTTACCGAATAAAAACAAACCCTGTGAGTTATTCCGTTATATTTTATGGTTGTCTCCTTGTTTTTGAAGCTCTTCAGAAGAGGCCTGAAGACATCAACAGGAGGTCTGCTGACATGTGGAGCTTTGCTGTGTTGCTATGGGAGCTGGTTACCAGGGAGGTCCCATTCGCTGACCTCTCGCATATGGAGATTGGCATGAAGGTAAGTGAAGCGTTCATGCAACCACAGGATTTTGCTCCATGTATTTCCTTGGGGGAAAAAAAAAAAGCTTAAAAAAGAAATTTTAAAGACGATCAGGATATTAACTGGGACTTTGCTTCTCTCCTCCCACCTCCTCCTGTTTCTCAGGTGGCTCTCGAGGGTCTCCGGCCCACCATCCCTCCAGGGATTTCACCTCATATCTGTAAGCTAATGAGGCTCTGCATGAACGAAGACCCGGCCAAGAGACCCAAGTTTGACATGATCGTCCCAATCCTGGAGAAAATGCAAGACAAGTGAATGCATCGGCAACAACTTGTACACTCCTGTTGTTCTGTTGTTGTTGTTTTTTTAAATCATCAAACCACTTATTATTTTCACTTCAATCATGTATCTGCTAAGCTGCTGTAAATAATGTCAGAGACCACTTTTAGCCACACGATCCAAACAATAAGTATTATATTGTGTTTCTTGTATAATTTAAATTTGAGGTATAAATGTTCCTTAGCCTTTGCTGCTCTTTTATTATAGCTTAACCGAAATACTGGCAATGTTTTCAGTCCAGTGTGGATTATATTCAGTGATGAGTTGCTCAGAAACTGATCCAAAGAAATGTGTATAGAAACACTGCTTTTATACACATGAAAAATGCAAATGCAATAAATGTTTTATATTTATGACAACACTTTGTCCTCTTTTATTTTATTTTAAGACATGTTGTTTGTAATTTTAAGAAAACCACAGCCAGCTCATTGGAAAGTTCTGGCTTTCTTCAGTGGATGCAGTTTGCAGCTGAGTAAACTCTTTCCTCTGATGAAGGCCACAAGATGGGGCTGAAAGCTCCAGCTGGTTGACCATGTGATGATTATTTCAGCCTACTGTTCAACACTGTTTCCATGGTCAATAATAGACCTTAAGGTTTAGCTTTTACATGCAGGGAGCTGTGAATGACGGTAGATGAGATCTCTGATGGTTTCTCCACCAGTTTAATACTTATACTGGATAAGAGGTAAGTTGGAGCTATGATTGTTTTTGCACCGGCTGCAGTTTGACATCGATCCAACAGTAAAAAAGGGAAACCGTCAAAACCGAGTATAAAAATAAGCACGCTGGTCAAAATGCGGCCCCCAGCCCCCTCTGCAAATTAATCAAGTGATCGATCAGCTGCGGTTCACGTCACAAATTTGCTCGGACGATAAGAGGGGAGTAAACAAAATGTGACCACGTGACCAGTCAGCTGACTCCGTGTGCCTTTCACAAGACCGCGCGCACAGACGCTGGGATCATAACAAGCCGCGTCCTGCAGCTGCGTGACGGCTCACACACCTCTCCCCCCCCCTGGTCCCCGTGGAGGTGGAAACAGGACCGACCTGACTCTCCTGGCCTACCCGTGTCTGTCGCTCCGAGCCCGGGGAGATAACGACGACGACGACGACGACGACCCCGCCGGTCGGTACTTTATTTTGAAGGAGCACTGCAGCGAGTGGTGGTGGCTAACTAGCTCCGCTGTTACCAGGCTGTTTTACAGAGGAAAAAAGTTTGCGTCTGCGGGTGAGCGTGAGTCATGTACTTCAGTCTGAAATGTTAAATTCAACCACTGTGTTACTTCCTTGACGCCCCGTTCGTCTTTGTGTCTGTCTCTGCCTTTGTCCTCCTCCTTCAGACACCTGCAGCCCGAAACAATGCGGCTTCCTGCACCGCCGCCCTCTGCAGGGCTCATTGCCTGCACCTTGGTTTTCATGTTGCCGCTGTTGGTGTCGTGTCACCCGGTACTGACCTCCGGACAGCACAGCCTGGTCTTCATGGAGCAGCTCAGCGGCCCACACGTCGGCTTCAACTGGAGAAATATCAGCTGCCCCCTGTGCAAAGCTGTCTTCACCATCCTGGACATCGCCCTCCTGGTAATGGCCTTTACACAATACAAAATACACAATATCACTTAAAATGAACTTAAATTAAACTAAACTGAGAGAAGCCACAGACAGGAACATCGCTGAACTGTTAACTCAAAAGTTAAACCAACCATGTTGGGTCCAGGAAGACAGAAATGTTAAAATGTCCAACAGCAGAATAAAAGTAGCCTAGTCTATAGGCAGTGGGCAAACAGAGGAAAGATAATATGAACCACTAAAAAGAAAAAATACACCAGCCATTTGTCATTAGAAAAGTTATTTTGATAACATATCTGCTTTACATGTTAGACTAAGATAAAATAATACTCTTAAATACAACAGCCTGCTTTCCTCATGAAGTTTGTCTTTCAGTCAGTGGTGCAACTGTGAAGAGAAATGACATGTTGTAAAGAAGAGAAGTGTTTATTGAGCTGTTAAGTTTCGATAGTGTCAGATAATTTTTTTGTCAATTCAAAGTACCACAAACTGCAACCCTCAAAATAAAGTTGAGTTGAAAGTTAACTTCATGGTGTTTGCAGTCCAAAACATGACATACTGTTCTTTACCCTGATAAAGACTGATGTGAACATCATTGTTTGTTCTTTTCTTGTTATTCCACTTCTTTATTGTTCTGTTAGTTAAAGGTTTCTAAATTATTGCTTCAACTTACGTTGATGTGATAGTTTGAAAATTATGAAATTCAAGATAATTTCTTCATTTAATTGTGATTTTTGGGGCAATGAGGCAAGTAATTCAGGTCCTGTTGCTAAATGTGCTTTGTTAGCACACTAGATATAGGTCAACACAAGTTTTTTTTTGTTTGTTCTACGCTTTACGAGGTTTACTCAAGTTTACAAGCAAATGCTGCAAGTGACACTAAAGGGCTCTGAATGGAGAAGGACCACTTCTTGTTCTGTTGATGTCATCACTTTTTCAGATCCTCCAGTGATTCCAGCTAATTTAGCTCTAAAGTCTGTTTGAGACATTTCATCATAGGGTCTCTTTGTTGACCTCGACCTGTTGATCTCTGTTGAAGCAGAACTGGACAGAATTAGCTTTTGTGTTCATATTCAAAGTCTGTCTTTGTGACTGAGATGCTGCACCGGCTCAAGAGAGCCACTTCTGCATGATATCAAGCATCATATTGTGGTTAGGGAAGTTGGAAGTTTGCATGTGATTGAAGCTAATTTCAGTTGCTGCTTGTTCTTTCAGGAAGTTTGAGGTTTTTGATTTGACACTGTGAAGCAATGTTTCTGATTTCTGCCTCTTTGTTACCTCTCCTAGAGTGACGTTAACGAAGAGCGAGTGGCGCGCGCAGTAGGCGAGGCGTGTATCCGTCTCCATCTGGCCGATGAGACGGTGTGTCGACAAATAACAGAGCTGTTCAGGGACGACTTCATCCGGGCCCTGCAGGAGTCCCTGCTGTGGCCCAGTGAAGCGTGCGCCCTGCTGGTGGGGCCTTCCTGTGGCAAATTTGACATCTACGCACCCTGGAACATCACCTTGCCCAAGGTCCCCAAGCCGCCCGTTACGCCGCCGTCTCCTCCGAAGCCTGGCTCCCCGCAGAACAGGGTCCTGTTTTTAACTGACATCCACTGGGACCAGGTGAGAGACCAGTCAAACAACTGGATTGAAATATTAATAGCAAGTGCTGGTAGGCAAATCTTAAAGCAGAAGTAAGTGATATATTTGTGTTAATATAAGTCTTAAATAGTTATATCTTCCGACAGCAATCACTTACATAGAGTGTTTGGTCTGAAACACGGGTCTGTCAGTCCCTCTGCTCTGCTCTGAGCCGAGGAGAAAACATTTATCGTATCCTACAGTTTTTATCCAATGAGGAGAGAGAACGGCATGCAGGGCTGTGTGTGCAGCCAAGGGACGCCGTGAATGTGGCGACGTAGGGACGAGGACTGTTATGGTGCGTTCAAGGAAACTCGTATTTTTCCGACTGTGAAGTCGTACCAGTTCAATCTGGTACGACTTCACCGGTCGGAAGTTACGAGTGGCCGTTATAGTGACTTTCACCGGTAAAACAGGTCGGAGAAACACGAGTGGGTTGCCTGGAACGCTACAAAGTCGTAAGTTGTGACTTGAAGCTGTAATTTACGATTTCAAAAGCCTGCCTGGAACGCAGCATTAGCGAAAACGACCGGACCACTTACTTCTGCTTTAAAGTTCACACATTAAATGCAGCGTCATATTGACAGTGATGATCACTGCTAAGTCAAAGACCACAAGGTTGCATGACATCCAGAAGGTTAAAGTTATTGATTTACTTGAAAGGATGTTGGCGTTCTCCCAGGAAATCTGGTCTAAACTGAAAATGAGGGCATGATTTTGATCACCTGATTTTTAAGTCCTGCTGGAAAAAAAAAACCATGTCCCCTTGACAGGAGTATGTGGCCGGCAGCGCTGCAGACTGCAAGGACCCTCTGTGTTGTCGTAAGGACTCGGGCTCTCCCAGCTGGAGGCGGAGAGAGGCCGGGTACTGGGGAACCTACAGTAAGTGCGACCTGCCTCTGCGAACAGTGGAGAACCTGCTGGACAACGCTGCCAGGACCGGACCCTGGGACTGGGTCTACTGGACCGGGGACATACCAGCTCACAATGTTTGGTCCCAGACCAGGAAGCAGCAGCTGTCAGAGCTCACAGTCATCTCCAGGCTCATCCACAAGTAACTCTTCTTTCAGAGCTTTTTGACACAATAAACATCACTGCTTTCTTCACACATAACATACAGCTCTGGGAAAGTGACCGCTCCAATTTTTTCATAATAAATCAGCATCTCTACATGTATGGCAGCTGTACCACTCCAGTGTTTAATGGATTCAAGCACACCTCATTCTACTTAACGAGGCACTGATGAGGTGACCACCTGAACCAAATCATATTTAATGAGGACAAGTATAAACACCTGCTGTGATTAAATAATCAGGGTTATTCCACCAATGTTGATTTATGAACTCTTCCTAAGTTAAAAACTTAGTGTTATGATGTTTAAAAATGAATATGGAGTTTTTAAGTCTGAAAAAAATGCATCTTTTTTATTATTTTGACCACTTGTCATTTTCTGCAAATAAATGCTCTAGTCTAAATGATCATTTTTATTTGGAATTTGGGAGAAATGTTGTCAGTAGTTTATAGAATAAAACAAGTGTTCATTTTACTCAAACACATAACTATAAATAGTAAAACCAGAGAAACTGGTCATTTTGGTCTCTTCATTTTCTTCCAGAGCTGTATGTGCACATGTGAAATCTACTGCGGATAATATCTTCACCAGCGACTGACGTCTAACTGATCAAATACAGTGTTGAAATATCAGACCTGCCAGTCTTGTTACTGGTGATTGACGACTGCTATTGGGTTGTCTTGATAACACAGTCGCTCTAATTTAACCTTTTACCAGCTGTTTGTCATGTGCTACCTGGAGTTCACCCAAACTGGTTATTTACTCTTCCTCATATCTTATGTGCAGGCACCTGGGACCTAATGTGACGGTTTACCCTGCTGTAGGGAACCATGAGAGCACGCCCGTCAACAGCTTCCCGCCACCCTTTGTTCATGGTAACAGATCCTCGGCCTGGCTCTACGACACGATGGCGGAGGAGTGGTCAGTGTGGCTCCCAGAGCAAGCTTTGAAGACTTTAAGGTTCACAATATTCATGTTTTTTATTTTATCTGGGCGCTTGTTGACATTGTTGTGCACCTTGCAGATAAGAGATAAATGTTGTTTCTAGATAGAAAAAGAGTAAAGGCAAGCAGAAAATAAAGAAGAGATTTGTCCTTCAAATATATTGGTATGTTCAATTTCAGATATGGAGGATTTTACACAGTGGTGATTCAGCCCGGTCTCAGGGTGGTGTCCCTCAACATGAACTTTTGTGCCCGAGAGAATTTCTGGCTGATGGTGAACTCTACCGACCCTGCCAACCAGCTGCAGTGGCTGGTTCATATACTCCAGGCCAGTGAGGACAAGGGAGAGAAGGTGAGTAGAGCTGCAAAGACAAACACTGACAAAAACAAAGCAGCCTATGGATGGAAACTGAAAAGAGGAGTTAAGAGTAGATTATCCACTAACTTTATGAACACATATCTTATTCCAGATCTAGGTCATGACTTCTGGGTTTCACTTTACTGCCCTCTAGCAATAAAATATATAAAAAATATGTTCTTTTATTAGTACAGTAATCGTCCTCTTTCGTTTTCTCCTTCATTCAGGTGCACATTATTGGTCACATCCCACCCGGTCTGTGTCTTGGCAGCTGGAGCTGGAACTACTATCACATCGTTAACAGGTAGCTACACTGATCATATAGAGATGCAGAGTCCCAGAACTGAAGGTTTAGTGCTGTAAAGACATCCACAGTGACAGCACATCATTGTGCTCTGTGTTCACTCGTTATCACTGAGGGAAGGAGCGTTTGTCCTGTGCACTCAGCGGTTTGTTCTTGTTCATGTTGCATGTGATTTTAGGAGAAGCTTCAGACCAGGTTGTTTCATTTCTCCACTAAATACTAGCTGCATTAGGTTTAGGGTAATCCATCCAGATTATTTGTAAACTGGGATAATTTTACAATGTGATTTAAATGTGGTTGACTTATTACCAGCAACGCTTGTTTCACTTCCCGTTGTTGTATTTGCATGGAAGTCGTGTCCTGTCGTTTGGGTCTGTTTTAGTAAGCAGGACGGGAAGTTTCATTGAATTTAATTTTTTTTATTAACCTACCGTAGTTAAATTTGCTGCTTGTGACAACCTGTTTTTGACCTGTCAGGTGAGCTGGGTTGTACTGTAAAGTTATCACTGTTTCTTTCTTTTTTTTAAATTTATTTTTGGGGGCTTTTCCCCTTTAATTGATTGGACAGCTGTAGAGAAACAGGATGCAGCAAAGGGCCACTGGCAGAATCGAACTGGGGGCCACTGTGTTGAGGTCTATGGCCTATGAACCTGCTCCACCCACTGTGCTAAACAATACCCCAAATTTTCACTTTTTCTTGTTCAACATACTGTATTTTTTTTTCAATCCAGATATGAAAACACCATTACTGGACAATTTTTTGGACATACACATCTGGATGAGTTCCAGATGTTTTACGATGAGATGACCCAGAGTCGTCCAGTGGGAGTGGCATTCATCGCTCCCAGTGTCACTACTTTTGTGAATCTCAACCCAGGTGAGTTTGTCTAGTGTCTAGTTGAGTCTTGTCTGAACATTTCAAAGGAAACAAACAACACAACTGAACAAAAAAAATGTTTTTCTCTTCCCAGGATACCGTGTCTACTATGTCGATGGGAATTACAAAGGGAGCTCTCATCTTGTGCTCGACCACGAAACCTACATCCTCAACCTCACCGAGGCGAACCACAGTCCGAAGGCGCCGTCTACCAAACCCGATCCGAACCCGAAATGGACTCTGCTGTACCGTGCCACTGAGGCCTACGGTCTCTCCACTCTGTTTCCCTCAGATTTCAACGGGCTGATGCAGGACTTTATCAAAGATGACCGGGTTTTTCAAAAGTTCTGGTACTTAAGACATAAAGGACACGTGTCGGAGCCCTGCAAGGAGACCTGCAAAACCACACTGCTGTGCTTCCTGCGGAGCGGTCGCTACGATGAGCTGGAGCAGTGCGACCTCTTGAATGGATTTGGAGGAAACTTGGTTAAAGCTGCCAGAAAAACTCTGTGTTGATCTGAGGAAGTTTGGACTGAATGGTTGGGCAGGGGGAAAAGCAAAAGGACCAAAAATGAAATTGAGCCAAAAAAAGTTAATTTTGTTCCTGTTGCTGGTGCGTCAACGAGGAACATTGTGTTTGTTTGTCTTTTACTCCTGCACGGGTTTATGTAGGTAAAACCTGACACTGAGTGTGAAGAGTTCTCAGTTCTGCCTTGTGTTGTCAGCGATGTTTTCACAATAACATTTCACCGATTGTGTTTGGAAACAGGGCTCAGTGTTGGTGTCCGTTGCTGTTTCGTAAGGCCAGTTTGTGTCGAGGCTCCTCGAGAGTGTGTAGTGCGATGTTTCTGCCTGAAATGCACAGAGTGGCAGGTGAAGTGCTTTTCTTCAAAGTTGTCATGATGATTTTGTGTTTGGTGCCTTGTGGGAGGAAAAAAACCCATCCTTAACAACAATCTCAATTTTTAAAGATGCTTAAATGCATAATACTACATTTAAAATGAGGTTGGATTTCATACACTTTAGGCATTAAGATTAGACTGTCTCCACACAGGAAATTTCATCAGGTGGTTTTGTTTAAACTGGGACATAGTTATCATGCTTAAAACAATCCATCTTTCTGACAATTAATATTTGATTTGAGGATGTGTAAAATAACTCAGACCGCCTATTTAATTGAATCTGGTGAATTTAAGAGCCTGACTGATTATGTGAGATTTCCCTCCTTCATATCTACCTTAGATAAGCGTGACAACACCTGCCTCAGCAAAGACTTCAAACCTAAATGAGCATCAGTATTTCTCAGCGAGGTTTACTTCTGTCTGCACTTTAATTCTTTTGTTGCCTGGTTGACTTGTAGGTTGAATAGAGGACAAATTTTGATTGACCCCGAGTGTGACGAGCTTAGGAAAAATCTCAGATCTTGATCTGTGTGACCTGTGGTGAAACATGAGCATGTCAAGGAATGCAACTTGTAAAATGAGCAATAATTTAAAAAGTTTGTGAATTGTGAATAAAAGATGATCTGATACTCCTGCCCTTTTTTCTGTTTGTGAGAGGAAGAATACTGATTACAATTTTTACACAATTATTTATTTTTCAGCGATACATGGGTGAGATCTTTCAAAAGTAAATGCAGCATGTACTTTTCCACTACATGACAAGCACGAATGCACCACAGCTTGCCAGTAACTCTCTTAGTGTCAGTACAGACACGAATGTGCCCCGTTTCTCACAGATAAAGTTAGATGTCTTCAGTTCCTGCTGCCTCCACACGTTAGAGCTCAAGGTGGAGCTGTGTCACATCTACTCTACAATATGAGAACACATGTACTCTTGTATCTCATGTGTCATCCTGTCCTCTGGTTAACTGCTCTGTGGTTTCCACTGCTGCATCACAGCACAGATGCCCCTCACTAAGATCAACCACTCGGTACATATAGGTGTAGTCAGATGTGGGACGTTACAAAATCGCTAGTTTCACATTGACTGGAGGGGATAGCCTGCACCAGCGTTGTAAATTCAATGGGTGCAAATCTTTTTCCGATACTTTTTAGAAGACACAAGAGAGCCACAAAATATACACACAGATATCATTGATTCACTTCAACACATTATAAAATGTTTCATGCTACTTCATCACATTATCTAACTGTACACTGATTTGACTTGGAGGTAACAACATCTGTCAACGAGTACTGCCTATTTTTCGATTTAAGCACCGAGCTCTTGTTAAATTTCTTGAATTGGAGCTGCTCGTCATCCATCATTAAATGTAACAAGCCGTTTCTCCTCTATATCTTTCTGTAAGGCTTTTATTAAGGTTCTGAGAAAGACATGGTGACACCAAAGTCGTTCTTGTACAAGTCCCAGGTCTTGGGTTTGTGTGGGTTGTCCAGCTCCTCTCGGGGTAGAAACAGCCTGTGGAGAGTTAGGAGAGAGTTCAGACTCAGAGACTGAAACTTCTCAGTCAAGAGCAACAGAAACTAGATTAACATCCAGCGGCAGAAACGTACTTGTTCTCCTCTACGAAGGAGGTGTTGAACCAGAAGTAGAAAGGAACATCTTCATATCCTTTAGGAATACCCTGAAGGTGAAAGAGAGGCCCGTTAGACTACATGTGAGGCTTCCTTACAGATGTTTTTATAAAAGCGTGTGAAGTGAAGTACTCACAGCGCTCGATTCAAACATGACCTTCACGTCTCCATCGACCACAGGCCCGTCCTGTAGGCTGATGACTACAGCGTTACTGCCCACGTCGGGAAATACCTGCAAACAGCAGTGATGCATAAACCCCCCAGTCTCCCCAAGTCCACAGATGAATCAGTCTGAACCCAATGAGTGTGTGTGTGTGTGTGTGTGAGTCTTACTGTGCAGTTCTCCTGTTTGGCACACACACATTGAAACACCAGCTCTTTCCTCACAATTATCTTCACCTTGAGGTCACTGCCATCACCTTTACCCACACCTGGGACAGAACACACACACACACACAAAAGCAGGTATTAACACAGACACGTTTAAAAGGATGAAGTTACATGTTGGAGAGCCCTGCTGGTTGCCACGGTTTCACCTGCTATGGAGTGGATGCGGATGCTCTTGACCTTGAGGCTTTTGGGTGGAGGCAGCTGTCTGCCGAACCTGTTCTTCATGACCTCGTAGTAGCCCACGTACCTGCTCTGTAGTCAACACAGACACAACACAGATACATAATCATCACTGATTGCCTGTGGTTAAGGTTTTATGAGGAAATTTCTCATTACTGCTAGACTCACACTTTATTATTATTATTTTTTAAATATATTTTGGGGCTTTTTGCCTTTAATTGATAGGACAGTTGAGAAGCCCCAACTCACACATTATTTAGAAATAAATAAATTACTATTTAGTCTGCCAATATGTATTATTATGGTAGCATAGATGTATATATGTATATATAGAAAAATATAATTTGAATGAAAATTTGTCCTATACTCCATCCGCTGTTCATCTTTTATACCACATGGGGGCACTAGTCAGAATTACGGTATCTAAAATGTACACAGTGGCTTTGAGTGTGTCCAAAAATGACTTACACTATAGTAGATACAATAAGTACGGCCCCTGATCACCTCGTTCTTACCTGAGAGGGAGTCTCCACCCCCTGGAACTTGGAGCTCCGACTCTTGTCCGTCCTCCTCTCACCAAAATACTCCAGACTGTCCTGGTGGACAATCAGAAATGTATGTAGTAGTGATGTTAGTCTGCAGTCACAGATTCAATAGACAAGTCTCAAACTTAAAGGCACGTACCTGTGCATTCTCAAACTGGTCACTGTCAATAAGCCAGGTGCACACCATCGTACCTGTGCGTCCTGTCAAACAGAGCAGAGTCACGGTCAAAGTCAAATATTCTCTAAATGACAATGAAATATAATTTGTGATCAATGTCATCACCTTTCCCTCCTTTACAGTGAATTGCGATGATGTTTTGGGGATCAGCAGACATCCACTCCCTCACATTGGCTGTGTATTTCAGCATGTCCCTGAGACAAACAGTACAACACACACTGATAAAGACAAGCTGACAAAGTGATACCGGTTTGTGATACATCCAAATGTGGTGAGGGGAGGATTTTCTTCATGCTCATATCAATGACATACAGTGAGAAAAACGCTGTAAATAAAGAAATGACACATCATAACATCAAGAAAATGTTACTCACTCTAAGGAGGGGACGTTGTGGTCATCGACAAAAATCCGCTCAACTTTGTAATGGAAGAACTGAGGGTCGTAACCTTTCTCACCTGGAAAGAAAAAAAGATGATACATGGGTTTTGTAGAAAGAAAGAAAGAAAGAGAAGGCATTTCATGTGATAAGAGGAGGTGCCAACTTACTGCACAGGTTGTAAACTTTATAGTGGCCTTCATGTTTAGTGTCCAGGAACCGAGCGACCTCCTGTGCAGAAAAAGAGGAGGAGTCATTCTTCGAGGTCTCAGTTAATGTTGCATGTGGATTTCATATATGAAAAGTGAAGTAGGTGAACTCAAGTTGAGAAATGTACCCTAATTGGATTCCTGTAGAAGGACTGTTTCCCAGAGGAGGGGAAAGACATGGCGATGACACGGTCTAGGGGAGCAAACAAATGTTCAACTTCTTCAAGTATGACATTTTTTTGTGTGATCCCTTTGCTTTATTTACGCAGTATGTAACACCTACCCGTGACATAGGTGAGGTCAAGGTCAAATCCGTCCTTCTGGTAACGTCGCTTGTTCTCAGAAACCTGACAACAATAGTAACGAGTCAAGAATCAGGAGGTTGCAAATGTCTACAGTCTCATTGCCACACCAGATGCTACACAGCTGCAAATCTCCACAAGACTTTAAACTCGTCAGACATTCAGAGATTTCTGTGTGACCTCACCATCCTCCTGGTGACCTTCTCCAGCTCTTTCTTCTGAGCTGCCAGTCTGAAAACCCTCACCAGGATTAATATCCTCAGGAAACGAAGGAACGTCACCACCCTGAAAAAAAACCAAAAAACACTCGTGGACATTAACAAACATAAGTATCATGTATTCATCATCACCATAATAAAAATACACAGTTTAAAGTTTATACAACAGTGGAGATGATGTGCTACAAATGATGTAAGGTAAAATAAAACAGAATATTCTGAAATGAATAAAACAGCCAATATAAAAGTTACTGTAGTCCAAATGAAAGGAAATAAAAGCACATGATGGTCTGTAGATCTATAGAGGTATAAGCAATGTGTTAGGGCCAACATTATTACTTCACTCTTATCAATATTAAGTGGGAGGTAAATGTGGACCGTGCTGAATTTGGGGTTTATAACAGAGTCATCGAGCGTATTCATTTCACAATTGTCATCTGCATAGCAATAAAAGCTCACATTAAGCTTGCATGTTTAAAATCCAGCGACAGCCCCCTGAGGTCATCTTCACAGAGGATGACAGTGTTTTGCCAGTGGCCACATAAGGAAATCTATCTTGTTAATAATAAAGTCACTTTAATAATGAACTACAAAAGCCAATAGAGACATCACAAAACCCACTAAAGCTTTATCTAGAACTCCTACAGCTACAAGACCCTTCATCTCCAGTAGTTTTTAAAGGTGTACAGAAATGGCCGTTTGTCCTGTTTGTCGTGCCGAGTTGTCACGAGCTGCAACACGAGTTTACCCGAGTAAGGAAAACAAATTTGATTGGTCGTTATCGAGCAGGCGGCATATTCAAAGTGTGGGGCGAGCCCGAGCTCTGTGTGTGTGTGCGTGTCTCAGACATTTGAATGACGGATTACGGATCCAATATCAGTGGCTGGTGAATCGTGTACAGGCTGACGTATAATCCGTGCGCCTGCATTATCCAATGCGAAAAAAAAAATACACACTTTCATCCCGGATTTACTCAAAAATAGAATTTTGCACAAAGTTTGGCCTGCATCGTCTGAAAGATGAGTTATCACATTAATTTTATGATCCAGAGTGGGCTCAAATTCAGTTTTCTTTTCTGTACACCTTTAAAGACCCTGCACAGTGGGGAAAATAAGTATTTAACCCCCTGCTGATTTTAGCCCTTATTTCACTTGATATTTAATACCTTTATCTGATGATTTTATTTCTGGATTGTTTTGTTGATATTCTGTCTCTCTCTGTTAAAATAAACTTACCATAAAAACTATAGGCCGTCCCTTTCGTAAGCAAACTCACAAAATCAGCAGGGGATCAAATACCTACTTTCTCAACTGTACATGTTTTCAACCACTCAATCAAAAATAAACCAAGGTGGTCTGTGCTAAGAATCACCACACATCACCAAACTGCAGGTGAATAAGCCCAACATGAGAGTGAAGGAGATATCAGTTCATCGTAGTTTCACACAGTCCTGGGCAGAAGTGAATAAGTAATGTAGCTGTTTAGCTCTTTAAAACAGCAGAAGATTAATGTGAGAAGATAAATCTTATCATTTAACATGTTAATTCAAATCTCCCAACAGATCTCACAGAGCTGCCATGTACTTATATTATTCTTTATTCACTATGAAGAAATCAAGTGTCTAAAGAACTGTATGAGCCACGTCGCAGTAAGATTTCATGCGAAGGTACCTGGGGATGAGACTAACACCTGTCAGGTCAGTGAAGGCATAGATCATGGTGACCACCAGGGTGACGACCACAACGCAGGCATCTACGATGTTCAGTTTGGAGCTGAAATACACTTTAAACCTAAAAAAAAGGGGGGAACAAGACAATTAAAAACACAAGGTGGAGAAAACCACCAACATCACACTGCAAGAAATATCAACTGACTTGGTTTCAGGATGAACTGGATCTTTTCAGTGACACTGTGTTAGGGCTCTTAGTCATTATGTTTCATGAAGTCTAGCCCAGTACATGCCAAACATTTCCTGCTCAACTTCCCCTTCATAACGTCCTGTTTAACAGATAATCACACATGCTTTCTGCTGACGCTGGACTCTGGGAATGTTTGCATCACTAAATAGCTCTTGCTCTCACTTTCCCAAGTAAAGCAGTCGTAGCATAGAAGCAAGGCCGCTTACAATACGGCTGCATGAACCGGTGCAGGAGGGAACCCACTTCTAACACAGTGTCAGCAAATAATTAACATTCCCACATCAGATTTACTGCAAGAGTGCAAGGTGTTGGTACTGTATCTATCCACAAAGTTAACAAAGAATGAGGAAGGAGGTGTTGAGATCATAAAAAAAAATAGTTTTCATCGTGCTTGACTTCGTAATCATAACAAGGTGCTGACTATCATAAAACGTCCTGTCCCTACTCACCCTTCCACATAAACCCGCAGGAGAACGTCAGCGAGAAAGAAGAAGGAGATGGTGAGGGACACGGCCTCTAAGGCGTCTCCAACCTCTCTGCTCTTGGCCGGCAGGGAAAGGTCCACAATCACCAGCACAATGTCCACAACGATCAACACCATACCAAATACGCTGCAGAAGTAGACAGAGTCAGCATCATCATCTTCAAGGAAAGGAAACAGTGCAAGCAGCTTTCACTCTGCATCTCTCCATCCAATAGACACTCACCGAAATCCAAAGGACATAACAAAAGGTGTAATCTTCTGACGGATGTTGCTGCAAAGGAGAAAAAAGGTTGTCAGTAAAAGCTGAACGTGCTTCTGAATAAAAAAGTTTGTGGGCAAAACTTACTGGTACATAGTGTCTGGCACCACAGTCTCATCCTTTCCATCATCAATCTCCACTTTAGCATCCTCCATCTTTGCAACGTTTCTAAGAGGATGGGCAGATAAAAGTCAAGACTGACACCTTCACAAGTAAACCAACAGCTGCAGTTCAGGCATTTACATGGTACTGCACACACACACACACACACACACACCCACACACAGATTAAAGGTTAACAATTCCCATGAAAATTTACCCATTTACACCAGAATCCGAGCCTGGGTTGAAATGGACAGTGGACATGATGTGTGCGTCCTACTCTGAACGTGTTGTCTCTGCAGTTTGAGAAACAAAAGAAACTGTGAGTACAGATCAAAACTCTGGCTGCAGAGTTACAATGTGAAACAGACAGGGGAGGACGAGGACAAAGACTCTGTGTCCTCTCCTAAAACACAGTATCAGCTGACACCAGATTAAAAGAAGAAACAGTTTTATCATTCAATTTCTACAGAGGCTGCAGGAGCTCATCCTTTAACAAATGACGCAGAGAGCGACGCTTTGATTTACTGTTAATGAAAAAACAAACAAACTACAAACAAGATATTTTGCAACTTGTGCCAGGATGTTTTTACCTTTAGGAAAAATGCAAACACAAAACAAACAGCTTCCCTCAGTCCTCTGCTCTTCCTCCCTGGAGCGTTTCTTACCAAATTAATCCCCCTACAGAAACTTAACTGCTGCCTTCTTACCGTTTGGACAGTCATTCGTGAATTATACGACGGGTTGTCTTGTGACTTCATGTGAAGAGAAAAGGAAGACGGTTCAAAGGTTAACCGGGCACAGTTTTTTCTATCCATCCACTTTCCTCATCGTTTTTTGCAAACGTAGCGGTTTGAAACTTCCTGGACTCTCTGGTAAAAGACGCTCGGCCCTTTTTTCTTCTCTCGCGCTCTCTCTCTCCAACCCCTTCAGTTACTCTTCACTCATCTTTCCTCCTCACCCACTCTCACACCAGCGCTGACAGAGTCTGACCATAACCTTCCTGTGCGGCTATTTTAGCTGGTTTTGAAGTGAACAACTAGGCCAACAGTCTGTCCGCTGAGCTCCCACCTCCCTCCCTCCCTCCTTCCCTCCTGTCTCTCACATCTGCTTTTAATTCACTGTGCATTCCCAAGCGCCAAAGACTCCGAAGGGCAACAACTGCCTGGTTTCTTTTTTTTTTTTATTCCCCTGCAAAATGTACAGCTACATAATGATAATACTTGCAGAAATCGTTTGGTAACATTGTTAAAAATAAATAAATAAATAAAATAGATAATCCATATACAGTCAAAAATGCAAAGGGGGTGTGAATCAAAGTTGAGGGGCGCAAACCTGCAAATCCTGCATTACACCAGTAGTGGGCAGAAATGTTTACTGTATGATATATGATCTCAAACAAGTGCGTAAAAAGCTCACATCCGCATAGAAGTTTGGAATTTTATATATATAAAAAACCTATTACTTAATAAAAACGTAGCCTAGACTCATAAAAAGTTTGCAATATGTCAATATAAAAAAATATGTTTGTTCATCGACGATAGTGCAGTATCCAACAGAAGCCACTAGATGGAGCCCGTCAACACCACACAGGCCTCCCATGAAAAGAACAGTCTGCTTCTTTTTTCTGTTTTGTTTTGTACCAAAATGAATGAGGTGTTTTCTTTGGTCTTTTGGCTGTAAATTAGACAAGAGAAACAATTTCAAAACATCTCCAGACTCTGAAACTTGTGACTGGCAGTTTATCAAGAACTCTGGTGTTTTGTAACCAAATAATCTGTTTCAGGCAGTCCATCCAGACCATCTCTGTCTATCAGAGATCTATTTACCTTGTCCTGACAATTGTTTGTTATCTGATTTGACTGTAAGTTTTTTGAACAGGTTTCTGGCGCTTGTGAACCAATCAGCACATTATTACTTTAATATTTAATCATTTTAATTCAATATAAAACTGTGCAATCTTCTAATGGTTACATGTTGTCATTTTAAGAGACTGTTCATGAGGACGGACTTAATTTCAGTTTATAAGGTTACAACTAGCACATTGTAGCATAACAGAAACCAACAGTTGGAATTAAAATAGGTGCTTTATTTAGATTTTATTTTACAATTTAAAAAATAAAGGAAAAAAAATACTATTGACAGCACATCTGGTATGTCAGGAATGAGGGAGTCCTCTTAGCACGTTCTGTCCATGAGGCCATTTGCAGGTCTGGGATCAGCTACACTTTCTGAACACGTGAATGCTTGATAACGGCAGACTGGCTTGAGTTCAGCCTTTGGCAAGGTTGGTCAAATCTGGATCCCCTAATGTGGACCATGCAGAACTGGCCCAGCCTATAAATAATACTGACAAATTTAAGAGGAAAAGAACATTGAACCTGGAGAAAACGAGGGGAAGCGCTGTGAAATGAAGGTAGGCTTGTGATGCAGAGAGTCTGAGGAATTTCGTGTCTGTTTTTCAATCTCTAACATATAGATTGTATTTAAAATTTCAGACTGATACAGCAGCAGGTTATTCTTTCCTTAAAGTCATGCCAGTGTTGCTGTTGTTGGCTCTGGTGTGCTCCATGGCGTCTACACAATCGTCAGTAAGTAGATTTTCCTACTTTTGAAGGGCTGCTGGATTTGTTTCTCTCTTTGTTTTTATGTTAACACTGAAAACTGATCATTTATTTGTCAAAATAGTGGTATTACTCATATGCTGGATTGTTTAAGAACTGCCATTCCTAGAAAGAGCAGACATAAAAAAGTCTTTTACAGATCCCTGAAGGGGCCGACTTGTTGTCCCCTCTCTGGATACTGCTATAGTATTAATAAAAACATATGATATGACGGTAGAAATGTCACAAATAACTTGAAACTGATTTTCCTTATTTGAAGGACGTAGAGACGTGTGGGCCAGAGATTGCAATGCTGAGGCGCAGCATAAAGAAACTGGAGAACAAAGTCTTGATCAAAACTTGGCATGTTCAGCACTTGCAGGCGCACAAATACTTTCGTCCATTTCAACATGCTGTGTCTGACACTGAAGCAGCTTCTGATGAAAACCACAACAGCAGCACTGATACGACGCTGATGAAACCACTTCCACCTGCAGGCAGTTTAATTGTACATGACAAAGGTGAAGTAGGCCACAGTATTTTAAAAGTTACAGTGTTAATGGTGATAATCAGCAGTCTCCTGGTTGTTGTTTATTTATTTATTTTAACAATGCTGTTTTCCTAGATTGTTCTGAGTTGTTTGAGAGACTGAGACCAGCAAGTGGATTCTACCGCATCAGACCTAAATTACACCAGGAGCCATTTTTGGTTTACTGTGACATGGATGATGGAGGGGGATGGACGGTGTTTCAGAGACGTCGGCATGGAAAAGTTGACTTCAACAGGTATTAGAGCAGAGAATGTATCCCACACGTGTGGGAACATTGTAAGTCGGCATCAGATTACAATGTAGGCGTTGAAAGAGTTTATACAGCTGTTTCATTAAATATAAAACATCTGCCAAACTCTCATTTCAGAGACTGGGTCGACTACAGAGACGGCTTTGGTGACTTTAAACTGTGGAACGATGAGTTTTGGTTGGGAAACGAGCACATTCATTCTCTGCTTTCAGAAGGTCAGTCATGACAATAAAACCCAGATATAAGTTCCTGCTTCACATAAACATTATTGTATTGTATTTTAATTTGAAATATTCTATATATTCTGCCTGATCAACCACTCATCTGTATTTCTTTACCCTAAAGGTCAGAATTTGGTGAAGATAGATCTAATGGACTGGGATGGACAGAGGACTCATGCTTTTTATGAGAACTTCAGGATCACTGACGAGGCTGTAAGAATAATTATCTGGCGGTTGCTCTGAATTCAAGTGTATTTCCCCTCATACATTACTTGTTTTAAATGTCCATTCCAGGATAAGTATCGTCTCCAGTATGAACAGTACAGTGGCAAAGCTGGGGATGCTTTGACTGGTGGCGCTGGGATGGTGGAGCAGTGGTCTGGTTGCCTCAGTGGCATGCAGTTCAGCACCAGGGATCAGGTGAGTCATCCATTCCCAGTTCAAGATGGTATTTATATGGCGCAATCAGAGCTATTTGCACCATAAAAATACCATATCAGTATCTTGGTCCCATCTCAAGAATCTTGCAAGATTCTCGATCATAGAGAGATTGATGATTGCGATAATGCTTCTGATGGTATTTGACAGGACAATGACCGCTACCTTCACGGCAGCTGTGCCCAGGAGAATAAGGCAGGATGGTGGTTCAACAGGTGAGACCTTTAAATTAAGCCAAGTGAGAATTACTCTTACTCTTTCCATCCATCTTCCTTCTGTTTGACTGTTGCACAAACATTACCACCTGAACTGTGACATCTTCTCTGAGCACGCACACACACACACACACACAAGCAAGCTTTAGAATAAATACAGGTTGAATTATCATAATAATTTTGTTGTTAACCTCTATTCACAGATGTCATGCAGCCAACCTGAATGGGAAGTTCTACCGCAATGGGAAGTACGAGGGTCAGTATGACAATGGTGTGGTGTGGGGGACCTGGAAAGGCCTTTGGTATTCCCTGCGACACACCGCCATGAAGGTGCGGCCTCTGGTTTTCTTGGACGATGTGGGCAGTGGCGCAGGGGATATTTAAAAACACCAGGCTTCACAGACCCTTCTGTGATACAGAACGAAGTTGAAAAATAAGGGCAAAGACTGATGTCAAGTTTGAACTCTGTATTGTTTTAATTTCTCCCTTTGCTTCATTATTTGAAACTATCAAAAATCTATAACACAGTATTATCTGTTCTTCTTTTCTGTGGAGTGTATGAAATTACTCAAACAATAAAAACAAGCAGCATCTCAGCTGAACTGCCTCACTGATGTTCGTATTGACTGTCCTCAAACATACACAACCGACACTGACACTGTTACTGTAACTTGTGAACTTATTAGGAAACGTATGAAAAAAAACACAACATTGCCTATACCACACATTCAAAATGTCCTTTAAAAGTAAAACACGTCATAGTGAGGAGCACAGCATGACTTCACAGCATGATACAGACAGCACATTCACCAGTGTAGAACAATGAGCCTTCTTCTCTGCTGTTTTGAATAATAATGACATTGGAGCTTGTGTTTAACACAGATGTAGGTAGAAGGTCATTTCAAATTTGACTTACAGTATTAAACTGCACCAGTAGCTGATCCACAGAGAGAACTTCTGAACATATGTTGAAATATGTTTAACTATAAAGCCAATCAGAATTTAAAATAATAAAGTAATTATATAAAAAAATGCAATAGGACACATTGTTTTAAGTAAAATAAAAGTTGTAGTTTTTGTTCCCAAAATCTCTTAATTTAAGCTATAATACAATCTTCGCCGATAAGTGTGCCTATGCAGGTAATATTAGGGTCAAGTCACAGTTGTTGCAGGAGCAATTTATGCACAGGTGTAGTGCTACAAACCTGCATGGTCTACTCCTCCTCCCCTACATATGATGAGGACAGATCGAGGTCCAACATCCTCTGTTCTGCCTCACTCAGCCTGTAGGGGGAGCTGCAGCCGCTGCTGTAGTCTCCGGACATCGGCAGCGAGCGGCAGCGACCTTTCCTCTGGTCTGAGGATGAGACGCTGAAGGTGGAGCTTCGCTGGCGCCCCCTGGCCCCGGAGGAGGACTGAGCCTCCTTTAGCTTCCTGGCCAGGATGTTCCTTTGGATCGGTGATGGGCCACGGCGGTTCCAGTTCTGCTCTGCCCGCTCTGCCCGATCTATACTCAGCTGGTTGACTCCAGGAGGACCGGTGGGACCTCCGATCCCTGAGATCCCCTGTCTACATGCACCTCCAGGCTCACCGCTCCTCTGCCTTTCCGCTGTGCCGACGATGTCTGCTTTAGCTTGTTTGTCTGATGCTGAAATGTTGTTTGTGTTGGTTCCTGTGTGTCTGAGTTCACTATTGTGAGAAGGAACCACTGTCTCTGTCCAGGGCTTCCTCTGATCATTTCTCTGCGGTCTGAATTTAGCCCACTCCGAGACCCCATGCTCTGGAATAGGGTAAGCGTGGTATGGCCGTCTCTCCCATCCTCCTTTGGTCCAACAACTTCCTTCAGGAAGGGTCCGAGATCCCACCTGAAAAGAACAAGGTATAAAGAGGCTTAAGCAGACCTAAAATATACACTGTACATAAATATAATCAAAACTGGATAGGTGACCTGAGTCATGCTCCGTTCTCTGAACTGTCTGGACTGTGCAGAGGGTGGGAGCTGTGGTTTGGTGTCATTGAAGCTGGAGGTCCGGCGGAAATTTGGATTCTTGTGGTTGGAGTTTCCCATCAGTGCGTCTCCTCCTCTGTGACCCGCTAACCCGCTCCTCTCGACCATCTCCACCCAGTCGGCAGTGCGGTCGCGCCATTTCGAGCTGCCTCCACCTCCGGAGACGGCGGGGCCTAGGATCAGCTCCACTCTGGGACTCAGTCTGTCCGGCGGCGTGGCCCTCGCAGTCTGCGACGGCGGCTCAGAGAAGGTGGTCGCAACGTGAAAATGGTCGTGGTTTGCGCTGTCCTGGCGGCTCAAGGAGACGGCGGACTGAGCAAATCCAGTTGGTGTAGGAATCGGGGAGGTGTTGGCCGAGGCAGACGTCTCCACCAAGGTGTCATGGACTGGGCTCGAAGAGACGTGGTACAGCTGCGTCGCCTCCTTTAACCCCTTCTTTTTCATTTCCTTCAACTGCTGCTGAGCCAACCGGTAACTATGGAACGATATTTTATTTTCTGAGACTGGGAATACGTTTAAGCGTATTATATTATGTGTGGTAAAAGTAAACAATGTCATGAACATACCCAAATATTGGTGGAAACATCTTCTGTCCGGAGGGAGACAGCCTTTCCGGGTCCTGTGGAAGAGGGATCACCAGGGTCTGAGACAGAGGCTGGCTGCCTGGGGAGGGAATGTCTTTCTGGGCTACACTTGCACCCACGCCCCCCGGTGCACCATGGCCGTCAGACAGGCTGGGTCTCTGAAGGCTGTGTCCACAGATCGAGGCCTCGTCGGAGAGCTTACGCCCCCCAGGGGAATGCATGGAGCCTCTGCGGACAGAGCTGCACTGAGGGGACTGGCAAAACTTTCTCCACAAGGCCACCACAATAGTAGCCAGAATCACAGCCAGGCAAAGAGAGATACCAGCCACCACGACCATGTTACCGCCAAAGGCGGCAAATCCGACAGGCGCAGGGGGGTTAGATGGAGAAGGTGCTGGCACCACTGAGGAGGGAAGGGAGAAAATTGAATTAATATGTGAAGTATGCATGCTCCACAAAGTTTCTTGATTAGAAATTCTACAAAAAAAATCAATGGACAGGAGGCTATACAGTGGAGATAAGGGGTGAAATGACTGACCAGCGCAGTCCTCCAGCGAGCAGAGGGACTGTTCCTTTACCATGCCGGTGCACTGCTTCCCTCCCACACTTGAGGGCAGCAAACACTCACGCACCCGCTCCCTCACCCCCTCTCCACAGCTCACACTGCACACACTCCATGGCTGCCAGGGACCCCATGACTCTGCAGAGATGACAACCAAAAAATAAAAAAACGCATAAATACCTTGATTTAAATGATTTAAAGCATGGATTATGTGCCTTGCTACTTTGCCAAGTTTCCTAGATAATCATACATATTGAGGCTACTATACCATAATATGAACAATTAATGTTGCTGGCCTTCTAAAGCAGGATTGCAGGGTGTTGCAGTGGTTAGCACTGTCACCTAGTCTGGGGCCTTTATGTGTGGAGTTTGAATGTTTTTCCTCCAGGTTCTCTGGCTTCCTCCCACAACCCAAACTCAACATGCACATATGGGTGAATATGATTGTGTTTGTCTCTACTGTCAGCCCAGTGATAGGCTAATCACCTGTCCAGCGTGTCCTTGTATAGTAAATGGATGAATAAAGTAAAGAGCCTCTTTCCCTCCTTCCTTTAAAATCAAATTTTTCATTAGCTACCCCATACAACCCTGCTCTAAATGACATAGGGTACAGTGTGATTGTGGCAGTTACCATACATGAAAGTGTCAATCCACCAGATCTCACCTGCACTCCTGTGAACCAACAAACAGATTTGTGCTGGACTGGGAGAGCGACTGAAGTTGAAAACAAAGCGAAAGCAGTACTTATTTCTTCCTGTGTAAAACACAGAACAGTTGAACTCTGTCTCATTCTCGCCCTGAGTCAGCCAGTTAAAGGCCAGCGGGGAAGAGGAGGGCTCCTCCGGACTAAACCCCATCAGGGCTGTTCCACCTGCTCCAATCCCAGCCGCTATGGCGCCCGCTCCTCCATCGCCTGCATCCTTATACAGCAACACCTTCCCATTGATGTGAGCACATGGCGGGGTTATCAGTCTAACAGTCATAGTCCCTTCACAACCACTTTTGTAAGAGTTGGCGTTTTCCACCAGTAGTTTATAGGAGAAGATACGGGACAGGTAGAGAGGTCCAGAGCTCTTTACTTCCTGTGATACATGTGGAGACCGCAGGGCCACTTGTATGAAGTCTCTCTCCGTGAATGGGAATGCGCAGGACAGCTCGATGGTCTGAGAACGGAGGAGTTTGACCGGGTGTCGTGTGCGGGCTCGGACCTTGTCGATGCTGTTTCTCCCAATCTGGTTGTACTCTATGTAGCTAACTTCTAGGAAGAGGGCAGAGTCAAGGATGCTGGAACAAGCCTGAAAGTATTCGTTAGTGGATATCCCAACCTGGTGAGAGACGGAGGATGAAATAAATGATTCTGCATCAATTTATCAAGTATCACTTTGTAAAGTCTGAGATCTTTTTGGTCTTGCCTGAAAAGATCCTGAGTGGTTTCCAGCCCTCTCCACGGCGATGTGAAAGGTGGGCCACTGCACCTGCAGCTCTGAACTCCACCACGAGGTGGTGCTCTCAGAGCTTCTCACATCAGTGCCGTTGGCATAAGACACAGCAGTGGTGGTCTGCCTCAGCAGGAACCTGAACGTTCCTGCATACAGGAAGCTGGAGCAGCCAAACTCCACCTTACCGCTCGATTGGTTGTTGGGCAGCGTCCTGGTCAGAAGGGTGGTGTTGGTTTCCATGTTGACCAGAGAGAGGCTTATGTTGCGGATGGTGCTGATGTTGGATTTTGTGTTGAAGTCTACAAATACACTGGCGTTGCTAAGGGCAACGTGTAAGGAGGGCCAAATACTGAGCCCTGCAAAAGCTACAGAAGAGGATGCACAGGAGGGAGACAGGACAGAGATAAAGAACATTTTACCCAGTGTTCATACATGTTGCACAAAAACATCTGAATACCTCGTCTGTTGTAAAAAATCAGTACCGCTGAATAAGAAGTTCAATATTAACACATTCTGGATAGATAAACAGTAGTAGCAAAAATATGAGTGTGTCAGTTTTTTAATCTGTGACTTGTAAAATAGGACTTGTGCACCCGTAATTAAGAATCTATGAAGGTGTTTGTGGGAGAAAAAAATATACAAGTACACAACTCATGGAGCTCTGTGACCTCAAATATACTGATACACATATGCAACTATTGTATACAACTAAAGATTCCACTGTTACAGGTGCTCAAGAGTTTTGCACCAAAAATACCTTCATACAACAGTTATACATTAACAGTAGTAAGCTACAGATTTTGAACACAAAATAAATCAGTTAACAGCTCCTGTGAGTATATTAGTGCACAATCAGTACCAAAAAATGTAAAAGTTGTAGTAAATTATTCTTAGAACAGTTGTGCTTTGTTGTGTGTAAAACCTATTGTGCAAACAAAACAATGAGGGTGCGTGAGGAGGAAGAGGCCGGACCCTCTTCTGCCTTTTCCTTCAGCTCAACTTCCTTTTCCAATTTGAATGAGGACACATAGGGTACAGGGCAGTGCAGCCCATTTAAATTAACGTAATCAAATGAATTAAAAATCAATGATCCTGTCATCCTTTTCCAATATTTACTTGTTGTATGTTATTAAGATGGTTATGTGACCCTCACCATAACCCATGAGCGCCAGCAGGAAGGGCAGCAGCGAGACAGCCTGTGGCATTACGAAGTCTGTGCCTCTGTTTTCTGCTACACCGCATGACCGTCCTCCTCCACCATCCCTGCTTTCTTCTGCCAAACCAAAAAAGGTGAATCACAAAATGAACAAACGACCCATAAGAAGGCAGCTCACAACAACTCGTACCGTTCCTGTGGGTGCCATCAGACAGGAGAAGACATGGAAGAAGTGGTCCACATATCTGAGGAATGAAAAACAGGAAGGCTAGAACATGACCGTGGGTTTTCTGGATTTACAGTGGCGTCTTCCTCTTCCTTCCATCTTCACAATGGGTACAGAGAGCTGCCGTCATCACACAAGTGCAGCAGCCACAGGAGGACTTTGTCCACAACAAATACTTATGGGACTGAGCCAAATACTTGTTTGGCTGCCTGCAGACATTTTCTCTCTGATTGTTCATATTCTCTTGAGTTTTGTCTTTTGTTTCTTTGCAAACACAATAAACTTCTGACTTTTTTGTTTCAGAAATAAAAACATATTGAAGGATGCTGGGAATTTTTGAGCCAGAAACAGTTGATACCTCAACAAAGGCACAATCACATGTGGGTTGCATGTAGTGAATTTAATACAAACATATCAATAAGTTAGTTTATTGATGTAAAAACTTCAATAGTGTTGCCTGAAGATCTTTTCCCCCACTGATAATTAAATACATCATGTTTATGAGTTTAAGAGAATGAAAATGAAATAAAGAGACTAGCAATTTATTTTCAATTCCCTCAGCCTGTGTATATATACTGTAGTTAACTAAACGTGTCTTTAGGACGCAGAGCTCTTAACCATCGTTGTTTTGTGTTGGAAAATAAAGTTTTTACTCACGTCACGCGCTGACTCGGCGCAGCATTATAACTCCTCTCCACTCCTCCGATACAGAAACAGAAGAAGCAGCTCCTCCATGTGCAGGTAACGCAGTCATTCACACGTATAAATATCAGTTTTAAAGAGCCACACGGACGCTCGGCGGGACGAACGGAGGGGGGCGCGCGCTGTTGCTTACTAGAGCGCGTGAGAGGCAGATCCGCGGCACAGTCACCTCGCGGTCACCGAGAGGGCGTGTTGAGTGTTATGTGCAACTCGCAGGGCTTTATTTTGTGTGTGTGCCAAAAGATAGAGGTGCAGCAAACACAATGTGCTCAACTTGGAGTAACAAGAGGAATTAAATGTGTAAAAAAACCCAAAAAAACCAAAAAAAAAAAAAAACTATAAAATAACTCGATTTTAATAGATTTGTATTTCCTGCCTTGGAGTTATGCAAAATGAGGCAGAACTATTTGCTGGTTTTGGAAGATGCTCTGTGGGTTCTGTGTTATAATTGAGAGACGTTCCTATCAATTTACATAATAGTGGTTTTCGTGACCATGTGCTGCCTTCACCAGTTTAAGATGAAGTTTAGCTACAGGTAAAGTGCATAATAGGAAACTAAAGATTTTTTCTTCTCCTGGAAGTTTAACCATTGTATTTCCAATCGCTCACTGTCAATCACCAGCACTGGTGCCTGAGGAAAGTGACTACATGTGAAAATATGTGGGATGCAACAGATGGATCCATAATTCACTCCTCAAGCTGCCAGTCCCATGTAAAGCTTTCTTTTTTTTTTTTTCTATGAATGGTTGGTGTTAAAAGGAATTGATATTAAAAAGAAACTTCAGGCATTTATATGGAAATGTGTCCATAATAGCACAATATGTCCTAAGTGGCTGTCAGGGGGACAAAACATACAAAGAAAATAACATATTCTAATCTAATGCAATTCAGTCATGGTAGTAAACTGCGGAACTATTCACCCCGAGCAATCAAATTAACTTCCTCCCACATAAAATTATCCTGAGTCATTCTAATATAATCTATTGGTGAAAAAACAGAACTTATTGAGATTTAAACAGATGACACTCAACAAGTCAGGATATGGATTCATTTAGAAAACACCACTGAGTAAATTAAGTCCATCAAAGCTTGCAAGCACTGGCTCCAATTCATATTTATGAAAAAAAAAAAACACCAAATAAATGTTCAATGCCGTGCATGAATCCTTGTTATTATAATCAGAGCTGCCCGAGTTCAGTTCTCATGATTTCCTGAACCAATTAAGTTACTATCAATAAGTGAACCACATGGCATGGTAATCTAATCAACTGTATTGCTCTGCAGACCTTCATTTTTCTTCCAGAGAGAGGGTCAGCAGCACAAAACAGGAAGCTGCTCTGGAGATCAAACACTTTTACTACTCTGCCCTGTTCACAGTGGGAACAAGTAACTTTTCTATCCCGTGTGAAAAAATCCTACAGAGACGGATAGAAATTAAAAATATAAACACAGTGGCACCACTCCCTGCAGGTATAACATTTAGACATGATGCTCCTTAGACCTATTATACTCATATTTCACATATTCATTACTACTTATAGAGTTACTTTTAATATGATATAAATGGTAAAGTGATTTGGTAACACTTATTTTGAAGGCTTCACTGTGCCAATAAACAGGGCGCTCACCTTTCAGTTGAGTTTCAAAACAGTCACAACTGGAATTTCTATAACACAACCTCAGCTCTGAGGGGATTTATTACCTGAAGACTGACATTTGGCAATGTGCCCAAAGTTTTATGATCTGTGAAGCAAACTTTTTGCAGATCCGGTATTTTATGTCTATCACAGTCAAATGTTATAAGATGCAAGGAGGGATATTAGATTGAAATACAAATATTAACCATGTTTTGATGGAAAGAGACCAAAACACGACTTAGATCATTTAGACACGTGGACTCGTTCTTCAAGAGACAGCAGGACCGAGTTTTATTCATCTATTATGTACATTTTACTTTGGAAATAAGTGGCAGAAACATGTCTTGTAAAAAGCATTTTGAAATTAAAGCAGTGAGGAAAAACTACACTGTGTATCCCATTAGGTGGATTTTCCCAAACCCATTAATCACTGAGGACACTCTAAGTTGGGCAAATCTGGCAACACTTTGCTGCAGGTACAGTATTTGCAGTATGCAGATACATTTGGACAGAAAATAGCTGCTGGTACATATAGAGGATGAAAGAAGACCGTCACCAGAACACCAACCAATCAATAAATGACCGGATAGCACAAAGTACAGCAGGAACCTTTCTGCTGAAAACAGAATGTAGAGGTCAGAGGATTGTTTAAATGCATCAGTCTCTTGGTAGGACAGTGCAGGCCAGGTGAAGTTATTTCCCTACATCTCGAGAATAATGAGTGTAAACAGGTCAGAAGAGGTTTGGGTAGAATCTCAAACCCTCGACAGAGTCGTCTCTGCACAGGTGGCCCATCTTCTCCGCCAGCAACAACCTGGAGATCAGGAAGGAACAGAGAAGAAGACACTAAGACAAGAAGATGGAGAAACTGGCCCGCCAAATATAAAAACTACACAAAATGAGAAACAAAAGCAAAACTTTGTAGATTCACATCATGGGCCAGTGCGATAACTTACCGCTCTTTAGACAGAAGAACAGAGAGACCAAGGAGCTTGGCAAACTCCTCTGCTGTCAAGGAGCCTTTCTCTGACACCTGCAGAAGAGGAAGAAGAAAAAGGGTTGAAACTGCTGTGATCAACCTAAGGTGTGACCATGTCGGTGTCAGTATAACATCTGTAACAGTCTGAGCTCACGTTGTCCAGTGCTGAGGCTATCATTTCCTCTTCGCTGTGAGACTGCAGCTGGACCACCATCACACCACTGTCAAACACACGCAGCCTACGGACAAGAAAGACAGATGAAGGAAAAGCTGTGCGTGTGTGTGCGTGAGACAAAGAGGAAGAAAGGAAATGGGAGGGGGAGGAATAAAGAGCAGGTCGACTGCTCAAAGCACAGGTGATCTTTTATTAAACCAAAATGCAACCACTTAGGGGGGCGCTGGGAGCAGGACAGCAGGGAAACCAGCCAGTGTTTCTTTTTAAAAAAAACCTAGGAAGTGACAGGAAATGACAGCTGCAAAGGGCTGGACACCACCTCCAACAACAGGAAGCCAGGCAGGAAGAGCCTGGCCTCTGTGAAGCAGGCGCTACCCTGCCCTATATTCCTTTGATAAACACACAGCCTTGTCTATAGAGAAAAATAAATGCATGCACGGATAGTTTAAACAATGCAATACAAAGACAAACACAACTCAAACTCACCTCAGTGGAAGCTTCAAGGACTCAAACATCTTGCATGCGTTTACTAAATCTTCTGGAGATAGAAGCTGTGGTGTGGAGAGGGGGAAAAGTAACTTAAAAGACATTTGTGTGCAGCTGTAACATCAGTGCAACTAGAACACAAGTGCAAGAGCATACCCACTCAAGTATGATCTATAAAATGATTCATTTGTTCACTTGTGTGTGTTCATGTGCAGCTTTACCTCCATCCCTCTGGCGCGGTTGACCAGACAGTACACCTCGGTCAGAGCCATCATACCCCCACGCTCCTGTGAAATGAAGAGTCAGAGGATGAGGAGAAGATGCAGAGTGGAGCAAGATCTCAGGCCTGTGGAGATGTAAGTGGCAAGACAACAAAAACAGTCCACTTCTACCTCGAGAGGGGCCTGGAGCATATCTCCCAGCTGCTTAGCCAGCTGCAGGTGGTAGTGTGTGCCTGATCCATGTGTTTCCCTGGTAACTGGGTTAGCAATACCCATGCTCAGTAGGTAGGACTTAAACCGGATCGTCTGTAAGGCAGAACAAAACCGTTGGAGAAGCAAAGTGTTTGAAAACTCAATGATTATACAGGTCGAGCTCATCTTACCTCATCTTCTGTTATATCTCCCTGCTTGTCTTTGATCTTATTGGCTATAGATCTGGACAGCTCCACCATCTCTTTGGCCTGTTTGACAAATAAGACACTAATTTATTAGTTTCTTAACAAATCACCAACTACGAGAAAATGTGAGAAATGTGAAAAAGGAAAGCATTCTTTACCTTCACCATCAGTTTACTGAGGTCCTCAAAGGCCTGAAAAAAAAGAGTAATAGCTCTAAAGCATGTCCACAATAAACCACTAAACTTCATGGCCACAGACAAAAATTTAAATAGCACCCCCTCCCATTCCCAGAGTGATGATAGAATTAAACACTCAAAAGATCCTCAAGACCCATGTGATTCAATGTTGCACCTTTCATGAAGCTCAATAATATGTGTAGTTTAATTGTTTTACATTTACACGGTGTCCAGCAGCTGGTGTATGAGTCACAGCGGCTGTGGTCGGTTTGACTTAACTTCACTCACAATTAATTCTGATGGTGACAAGTTTTTTAATGACAGAATAAAAACAGATCAAAACATTCATGGGATTTCTATAAAGCAAACCCGCTCTGTATACACAGTATATTCAGTCAAAATACAGTTAATATAAAACTGTAGCACTGAGCTGTGAAGAAGGACATGGGACTTTACTCAACTTCTTTCTGTTCAAAACTCAACACACATCTGTCATTATTTCAGCACTTTATGTCACCTCTGAAATATTTTTGTCCGTTTCTTTCCTCTTCTCCTCGATCTTTCTCTCGATGCCAACGATCCCCACAGCACGTGTCTTTCCTGCCTGTATGACCGTGAAGGAAAGAAAAACAAATGTCGTGAAACTGAAATGTCGGGGAAAAAAGCCAGACGAGGACAAGACAAGGGAAGAGATATATACAGTCTACGATCGCAGGAAACGTTTATTACAGCACTTAATTCAAATTCAGTGACTGTAAGTTCATAGCATCAATAAAAAAAGATTAATACAATTTAATTTGGAGACACATGACCCAATTCAAGTGAACTGACAGAGTGTAACAGCCCTAAAAAGACCTGAATGTACTCAACTCTCATGGTAAGCTAAATAAACCTAGTTTGATTATAATTTGATGTACAATAACATTAAGTATTTTTGAAAAGTCCTTAAAAATAAAAATAAAAATAATCCAAGACAGACCCACATTTAAAAATAAAATAATAAGAGTAAAGTGACAACACTGCCATCCTGTGGACTATAATTCAAACTGACAGGACAGTTATTCCCACATACAGAATGATACAGCCCCCAGGTGTGAAAATTATGCAAAGAATCTGAATATGGAAATTTCCAGGAATATAAACCAGTGGAAAAGAGAAGATTTAAGTCAGATGAAGAGGTGAGTCTGTTCGGCCTCCACCAACCTGAGAGCCAGTTCCTGTGGGGATGGGCTGTGAAACAGGCGTACTCTCCCATCTCTTCTGAGTCATCTCTTCTGTTAATCTCCTGTAAAACTGGGAAAATGGCAACATGTTGTCAGTCACCTGTGAGGAGGAACTCATACAAAATATATATAAACAAAAAACATATTTTGCCACTGAAAGACTACCTCAATCTGCCCATGCTCTTTGAAGGACAGCTTAATGTAGGAGTACTTGCTGTGTTGGTAGGGACCTGGCTCCTTGTTGGCAGGTGTCGGATGGAGGTGAACAACTATTTTTGCACTGCGGAATAATAAGTAATGATTGTTTATTCATCATTTACTTCATATACACTGTCGTACATGAGATATCATGCTTCATCTTTCATTAAAAACATCTTAACTTAGAGTTCATCTGTTAGCATTTCTAGAGGTTTTAACCACATTTACCTCTCCCCACATACAACCAGCAATTATCAAAGCTCCAGTTACATGTAGTATGCAGTTGTACTGGGATGTGTGGATGTTCCTTAAAAAAGAGATGTTGCTTATGGTGAAAACACTCTGATTAATAGGTAAACAATACAGCCAAACTGTGTATTTCTGAGCAATGACTTAGATGAGCTCCATTTATATTTATATTTAAGACACTTAAAAACTTTATAGGAAAATAAACAATCTATTAACATTTGAAGGCTAGTGGCAATGTGTTTTGACTGGGCTGTGTTTGCTGCTTTTAATTTCAGATGTCGACAAAAATGAGTAAGTTATGGCCAAAGATTTGCATTCAATTATCCTAAATGTAATTACATGCAGTTTGAGTGAACTACACTGATGAAGACATTGATTTAATAGGTTTAAATTCTCCCACAGAAAGTTAGTGAGGGGATGGATTGCATTTCAAACTACAGAAAGTATGTTGTGACACTGACCTCTTTCCTATTCCTGCAGCCTGCTCCTCAAAGAAGATGATCTGTGACAGGGGCATGGCTATGCAGCACTCCTGGGAGAAACACACAGCTCAGAGTGAGGAGAGCACCACTCAAACAGTCAGTGTAGTCACTTTAGTCGTGCTTTGTGCTGTCTTACATGATTTTTAACGTCCCTCCAGATCAACCGATGGGTGCTCAACAAAGCAACTCCAACATCCAGCTTCGCCTGGTTTCAGTGAATGGCAGAAAACGAAATACTATTACTTACCACTTACCACTATGTACTAACGCACCACACAGTCAGCCACTTTAAACAACAACGATGGAGTTGAATTTTATCAATGCTGTCACTGTTGCGGTACCAATAACCAATTTGAACATTGTTGTTTAAGGAACTTAAACGAGCTGCAGTGTTTTATTATAAGGCCACAAACTTGGCTATGAAACAGCAAAACTGTACCTTATCATCGCCGTCATACAGTTTCACACCCCGTTGCTGGATCACCAAAGTTTCATTTATTTCTAAAAGCCCATTCGACCATGAAAAACGGTCCATTTTTACTTTAATAAGAACAATTTACTGCCGATTTCACTGCGCCGCCGAGACTCATTTCATGTTTTCTTCCGGTGCACTCTCCAAAGCTGCCCTGACTCCGCCTGCGTAGAAACATTAAACAGAGCATAAAAATATATGTGACTTAAAATTAATTGAATGGATTATTTTTACGAACTTAAAATCACACTTTTGCCCTGTAAAGTATCACCCAAGGCCATTTGAGTGCTTTTATCGTCGCATAAATTGTAATACAGTGATTTTCCTGTCAGGCTCAGGCTCCTCGAGGGTCCTTCTCCGTGTTGACGTTACTAGCGCCAGCTGTCAGTGGAAGCTAGCTACAGTGCTAGCTTTCCTTCACTTATTTGAATGAATTTCTTTATTTTCCGCGTGGCACTGTGTTCATCGATAGAATCAGACTCGAACTAAGCTGGAATGAAAAGATATGCGGATATTTTAGTTGCACTTTCTCGCTTGGTTTCGTTGAGCTGAGCTCAGCAATGCGGTAGCTGTAGCTTGTTGTTAGCTTGTTGTTAGCTGCGGGCAGATCTGCTGAAGGTTTGTCATTGTTCACTGGAGAAAAGTTGGATCACAAGGGACTGTGGAGATCATGCAGTTGTATTGTGGAACTAATCGTTTTTGGCGAATATTTTTAGTTTTTAATCATGCTTTCAGTGCGTTATGAATGAATCAGTGACGCTGGATCAATAACTAAGTATTCAGGGTTAAAGTCATCCGAATGCATTTTGTCGTGAATTACTTTATCTGTTGTGGTGTATAAAGTATATTTACCAAGTACTTGGTATAAAAAGTGTTCATTGTCAAAGAGGCCATCGTTTATAAAAGTCAACAAACATGGATAAAAAGTCTTTTGACATCGTCTTGGACGAGATAAGAAAGGTAGAAAAAATCTCTGAAGATAAACTGTCCTGTGTAATGGTTTGAAGTCGTTTCATCTCCGGGGTTTGTTAATCCTCCATCCTGTGTTTCAGTGCGTCCTGACCGATCAGCGCATCAAAGCCATAGAGCAGGTGCATGGGTATTTCTCCAGTGAGCAGGTAAAGGCCCGAAGGACAACACTGTCATTTATTATTCATCCGTGTTTTAACACGAACATGCATGTCATGTAGTTGCTTAGAAAATGCTAACTGTGGATACATTTGAAGTTGTTTTCACATTAGTTATAACCTACAAAGGAAATCACTTTAGTTGATGACAATATACCCCTATACTTAAATACATCTTTACCACTACGTGTGATTGTAAATTGTAACACTGTCTTGCAAATTGCAGGTGATGGAGATACTGAAGTATTTTTCATGGGCAGAACCACAGATTAAAGCTGTGAAGGCCCTGCAACATGTAAGTGACTGGGTTACCAAAATGCAGGATTTTATTACAATACATGTTAAAAGTAGTACTAATTATGTTTTGCTAAGAATAAATGTGAGGTGGTTGAAATTGTGTGAGCTGATTTTTTTTCTCCTTTTTTGCTTTTAGAAAATGGTTGCAATCCCTACAACCAAAGTTGCAAATATCCTGAACTGCTTCACTTTCTCAAAGGACAGACTCATTGTACTGGAACTGATAGCTTTGTGAGTATTTTGAAAAAGAAAAAAAATGTATACACAGTCAAATTTGTGTCAGCCTGTTCGGTTCATTCAGTAGTAAATCCGACTAAATGTTGTATCTTTGTTCTTGTACAGGAACATTTCAGATGCCCAAAATTACCGGCCTGTTGAGGATCTGTTCCGCATTCACTTGTCAGAAAAGAAACGCGCTCGCAGGATATTGGAGCAGGTAGGTTAAATTCATTTCCATAATCTTTTTCTTTCTAGGTAGCTTTGTAAGGAAGCTCTGTTTATTTGTCTCATGTATGAGTCTTTGTATTGAAGTACCTTGTGGGTTTCTTTGATAGCCATGAAGTCCCGAAAAACAACAGTTATCTAGCAAATATGGCCCACTGAAATCAATGACTGACCTTAGACATCCATAATAATTATTGATGGAACATGATTTCTAAAATGATTTTACTTCTGTTTCATTAGGTGTATAAGGTCGGCTGCAAGGCTCCTGTAGCCATGATCTCCTCCTGTGGTATGATACCGGGGAACCCGTACCCGAAGGGCAGACCCAGTCTGGTCACTGGCACATTCCCTGTAAGTATGTGCAGGGCTGTATGCTGAAGACATCCTCGTCCTGAGTGATAGGGTTTTACATACCGTTTGCTTTCCACAAGCTCACCACTGCTACGTGACAGCAGATAAGAGACTGTCAGTTTTATTATGTCTTTGATATGTATGTAAGTATACAGTTCAACCTGTCCTACTCTCACGTCTCAGGTAGGGATGCAAATTATCGAGTAATTCATTAATCGATAGTTGATAGACCTTATCGATCGATGATCGATTAATTGATAAGCGGCGATTTTCCTGAGAACCTAAATTTAAGGGGAAAATTCCTTATGGACTTTACACTAGTATTTGTTAATTTATTTTAAGAGCACAGCACAATGAAAATGTTTAAGTAGCACGTTATTTGGGACAGAGAGCTCTGAGGTTGAAGTCCTATCATAATGAGATGAGATGAGGTGAGAGAGCTGCGTTTCCATTACAGATTTTCGCAAAATAAAAGCGATATTTCTGAAACTTCGAAAAAGTGCAATTGCCATTTGCGGGTGTTTCCATTGAAAGGTATTTTGCGAATGAGCCGTAATGCGTCTTGCGTTTCTATGGTGACGGCACAGCGATCTCAGCTGCCGACAGCTGTTGCTGTTATTGTTATTAACAAAGACGAAAACAGCGCTTGATTGCTGAAAGGCAAAGCCCGTGTGGCGCTGCAGCGGCCACAAATAAGGACGCACTCACACGGGACAGTTGTTCCGTACCGTGCTGAAGCCCCCCCCCCCCCCCCCCCCCCCCCCTCTGTCCCCCGCTGGCCCGCACTCACACCACCTCCAACCCAAGCTGCTCAAGCACGGCTGCCTCCGTTGATATAGAGGGATTATTTGTTTACCAACACAGCGGATGTGCGCTTTAACCTGACTGCAGAAAGAACGGAGCCTTTTAACACCAGCGGTGATGAGGCGCTGTCGCGCTGACAATATTGTGTCCACACACCCGTACTGGTTTATGTGACTTAAGGTGACATGTCGGCGCAGGAGGGAGTGGGAGCGTGGATGCGAGCCAGTCTCCTTCAACCATGCAGGGAAAAGGGGAATGATAGGAAAGGGTTTTCTAATTTATTGAGAAACAATGCCCAGGTCAGCAATGCATGACAATAAACATGTGGTTCATTTGTCCCCTCAAGTTACATAAACCAACACAAACCAACACAGCGTGGACACACGCGCTGTTCTCCGCGGCACCGCAACGAGCGCTTTTTTTTTCTTTTCTTTTTTTTTTTTTAAATTAAGCTCCGGTAGCGACCGGCTAAACTACGGTAGGATACTGTAAACCAGCGCGGATCCGGTGTGTTTATCAAAGCTTGTCCGCCGTGCTGAGGCACCGGGTCGGTTTGAGCTGCGTTCAGGCTGCATTACAACTCCTCAGGCAGCTCCGTGTCGGCGGCTTTTTGACTCGTTACTCACCGGTCGTCTGTGTGTTAGCGATGGTACAGCCTGAGTCCCGTATAGCTACAACAGGTAACAGTGTTGTCTCTTTTCACCTCCTCTCCCTCTCTCCCTTGTGTGCTGCAGTGCGCTGCACACGTTTACACAGAGATCTGCTACATTATGTCGGCTTTGCTTGTTTACATTTCACAGTAAAACTCCCATTGAAAAGGAACGATTAATTGCAAGTAATTTAATTTAATCGATTAAATTCTTATCGACAATTAATCGATAGTCGATTAATTGTTTGCATCCCTAGTCTCAGGATTAGTGAGCAGAACAAGCTGACCTTCTGCACTGCTAGGGAACTTGCAAGAGCACTCTTCATAAAATGTTGATATTTGACTTTGAAGCTGTATAGCATTGCTTTGTTGTAAGAGTCTGAATGTAAAAGAAAAAGACAACATTGTTTTATTTTTTCATAACTTGTGCAGCCTGGCCATTACAATGATATATTTTGTTTACAATCACAGGGAATCCCTCCAATAAAAAAAGAAGGAGAGAAGAAAGACGATAGCTCCAACAATAAGGAGGGAAATGGAATTGCTTCTCGGATTACTGGACCGTTCAAACCTGTAAGTGCTGGAAAGGAAATCAGTGACTGCGATGACATAACAGATGCCTCACATGACTCATTATGTGCATTATAAAGACCTAAATCTGTGTGTCAAACCTTGTAAAATAGGCCAGTGATACAGTAGGTCACAGTAAGAGTGGCAGAAGGACTTGAATAAAGGCTTTTATGAGAGGTTGTAAGCAGAACAATGGAAACACTCGCATAGATAAATATATGAGTAATGAGGAAGAGGACGACCTTAATGACCCTACATACCCGTATCTGCATATAAAACACCTGCCCTGTATATGTTTATGGAGGATGTTTTATTTCTTAATTTTCATTAAAATCTTCCATAAATATTCTCTGCACTTGGAAAATGGGAACATTTTAGATAACTATACACAACTCAGGTTTGACCTCTGTGTTATCACTGCGTTAGGTCATATTTGAAAAGTCGCACATAACAAGTGGTGAAAGTCAGAAATCTGAATTCTTTTCACATCCCATACATACAGAAAGTCAAGAGCGTATTTATGTGAATTTTTTTTTCCTAAATAAACCAGAAACTTGAGCCTTTTTAATTTGGATAGAGCTGGTTGATCAGTAAATGGAGTCTTTTATGTCTGTTGTTGTCACTTTGTTTTTAGTTTCCTTCAAGCTACAACCCACACCGGCCTGTGCCCTACCCCATACCACCGTGCCGACCTCATGCCACCATCGCACCAAGTAAGAAATAACCCTCCTCTACACACACACACCACTTCCTTTCCCCTGCTCTGTGCAGTAATACAAGACTGTAAGCAAAGCACCCTGTTAATAGTAGAAAATAAAAGATAGTGAGCTGTAGGATGACGGAGGATGGCGATGCTGCTTGTTTGGATCTAGGTTGTAGTTAGATATGTTTTATTACTTCCATCTGGGGCTGGGGTGAAGTTTGGTTGGTTGTGGATTCAGTTGTGTGTGTGATTCAACACTTTCTGTGTGTGTATTATCTGCATGAGTGTGTGGTGGACACTGTTAATATTTGCAACTGCTACTCAGGTGCATACAACAACGCAGGCCTTGTTTCTGTGGGAGGGGTTATAACAGCCAGCGTGCCCCCTCCCCCCTACAACTCCACCCACAAAGTAGCAGGTATGATTCGATGGAAGCGAGTGTGTGCGCGCGCGTGCGTGTGACAGCAAAATAGGTCACTCCCCGAAGCTTGCCGCCTAACTTCCTGGCATGCTGCTTACCTGCGCTTCTCCAGTTTTCCTGCCTTTTTATCAGGTGAAGGATGCGCTTCTCACTTCTGCTCACTGTTCACTGAGTGACCAGAAAAATACAGGCCCCCATTCATTTCAATGCATTCCACTACAACAGCTGTGTATTGGATGTTGATTTAATTTTGTGGTCATTTATTTATTTTTTTTTGGGGGGGGGTGTTTACGGACGTTTTTATTGGATTAGGCTGGATTATGTTCAAATTCAGTTTATTTTAATTTCTCATTCATAAAGCTCAGGTGGGATAACAGGAAAATTGTGTTGAAATACCATTCAGTATAACACAACCACAAATTATGAGAGTCAGTCAACACATAAATGTTTCCAATTGGAGTTTTAGCAAAAGCAAAAACTATATGTTTTCCCCCTCAAGGCTGTTGTATTGTTTTGCTCTACATCTCGCAGAGATTCCTCTTTTCTGGTCAGTCAGTGCAGTCAAATGCTTTGGTGATTTGTGAGGAACACAGGTCTGGGATTAATCTCAAACTAATGTCATCAATGTTTTTCTTTCTGGCATCATGCTGTGGGCTGACATTTAACATGCAACGCTTGGGATAACTTTTTTTTTTTTTTTTTTGAAGCCAGGGTTTTATCAGTTTTCACAATTGAAATAAATCTTTTAGGGCCTTTGGGGACACATCTGGTCATAAACGATGAAGATGACTGGTTTTATTAAATTGAAAATTTGCTCAGATGGTCACAGTCCACTGGAAGGTAATTTGAGGTTGCCTGGCCAAATAAATGATTTAAACTCTCCCCCAAAGGTAAAAAAGAAGAAATATTCCAATCTTGAAAATTGTTGGATTTTCCATGTAGGAAGCTGCACGCAGGGACGCTCTCTGTCTCTTCCTCTCTGCTCTGTTTCCTCTCTCATTTGTTTCTATATGAGTGGTTTGCTTCTTTTACAATAGTTTGTTGGGCTTTAACCTGGTCTGCCTTGTCCTGCAATGAGATGTGTTTTTCACAATAACACTACTGATCAGAAGGAAACAGATTTAATCATTTATTTGAGCCATTTTGCACTATTTGAATGTACAGAATGGATGTTTTCGTTACGCCAGATAATGGTCACGACTTCTTGGTTGTTTTGTTGTTGTTTTTCCAGACCTTTTACCATCTCTGATCTCGTTCTTCTTCCAGGTTACGCTAAACCAGGCAACCCCCAGCACACCACACCTGGAGTCAACAGCGGGCCCCTCCTCATCCCTCACGGGTCCACGCCCTCGACCCCTGTCCCGCCCCAGGCCTCTCCCGCTCAGCCGCCTCCCACGACTCCCATCACCCCCGTTTTCCCCGGCATGGTGCCCTCTCACAACCCCAACGCCCCCTCTCCCTCCCCTGCTCCGTCTCCATCTGTCATCAAGGCCGGGCCGCAGACCCCCGGCGGTCACGTCACACCTACGCCCTCATCTGTCATCAAAGCCCACACTCCCTCGGGCACCCCATGCGGAACGCCGGTCCCTGGCAGCGGCGGCTTCCCGTCTTCCCCCTTTCACGTCATTTCCCGACCAGGTACCCCCGCTAACTCCCGCAGCGGCCCGGACCTCCACTCTCAGACGAACTCCATGGGCTCGGCTCAGCAGAAGGTTTTTTCTCAGTCCACAGACGCCTTCCCTGGCATGCACCCACAAGCAGGTGGGTCGGTGATACGGAGCTACACCCCCTCCGGACCGCAGTCTCTCACCCCCAGATCATCCACTCCAGTGATTCCGAACTGTTCCACCCCAGGGCCCAGTCCCAAACCCTCTCCGGCTCACTCTGCTCACTCTGCTCACTCTGCTCACTCTGCTCACTCTGCTCACTCTGCTCACTCTGCTCAGGCTCAGGCTCAGGCTCAGGCTCAGGCTCAGGCTCAGGCTCAGGCTCAGGCTCAGGCTCAGGCTCAGGCCGCCATCGCCGCGGCCAGCGTCCTGAGCAGACACCCCGGGGGCGGCAGCAGCGGCAGTAACAGCCCCGTCCACTCCGCTTTCAAGGGCACCTCTCGTTCTTGCACGCCGTCTGTCAGCTCTCTGGTGGTTCAAGGGTCTGCGCAGGCGGCCCTGGCCCGTTCCCTGGGTCTGTCGCACCCCTCAGGTTCCCCTCAGGTGTCTCTCCCCAGTCCCGTCGCCATCACCGGCCTCCAAGCTCTGTCCTCCAGCCCCGGTCCTGCTCACTATCCCGGCCTGTCCCCTTTCTCCTCCCTTTCCTCCTCTCTCCCTCCATCCACAATTCCTACATCAATGTCTGGCATGCCGCCCACCAGCAACATGTCTAGCCACCCACCGACCTCCATCTACCCAGGCTTAACGACCAACGCCGCCCCCTGCGCGGCCTCCCCGTTCGGCCTCGGCCTCACCTCTGCCGCTTCTATATTCCCAGGCCTTCCGCCCGGCCCCAGCCCCGCTGGCTTCCCGCTAGGTGTGTCGGGGGGGCACGGTGCCGGGAGCCCTGTGTTGTCTTCATTCATGGGTCTGCCAGGTGCCACTCCATCCTCAGTGGCGTCGGTGGCGCCACTGCAGGCGGCGGCGGCGGCAGCGGCAGCAGCAGCAGCCGGGGTTCCATCATCGTCACCAGTGTTACCGGGCTTTGCATCCGCCTTCAGCTCCAATTTCCAACCTGGGTACGTCAGACTAGTTTGATTTCATATTGATTTCCTGCTTATTTTAGTTTCAGGTATGACCATGGCAACTGGCCACTCAGTGATGTAGCTGTTACCAGTGATGGGAATAACGGCATTGTAAAATAATGGCGCTACTTTTTCGGTAACGAGTAGTCAAAAAGGTTTCAGTTTAGTTTATTTCGCACCAATAAAGAATAACAAAAATGGGACATATTGACAAAAAACAATAGGTGCAAGCCGAGACAAGAGACCCAAAGGGCCTATACAAGGCCTCAGCTCAGGAAAAAAACAATACCAAAACAAACAAACAATATGTTACAATGCCGTTACCGTTACTAACGATAAAATGCAGCGTTACTTGACTCATAAGTCCTGTTACAAAATAATAACGAAAAAAACAAAAAACAACTCAGTATTCCTGCGTTAGTTCCAGATAAACGGGAGGTTGGTGGGCAAGTCCAAGTAATTTAACATATTTGAGCATTTTATTTATCTTAATCTTTATCTTAAGTAACGCAATAGTAACTTTTCCTGGTAATTAGTTACTTTTATACTGTAGTAATTAATTTACAAACTTGGTTACTTTTTTGGGAAAGTAACTAGTAACTACAACTAATTACTTGTTACAGAGGACTCCTTCTTTTGTTGTTAATAGTTAAAATAGACTCAGAGTTAGAAGTTGAAAACATTGTTGATATTTCAACAGAACCAATAAACCTCCCTTCAGAAGCTCTGTCCACCAAAGTAACGTACTGTATGTGCAAATCCAAAACAACAGTGTTGTGTTTGTCTGTTTCTCAGCCACCTATACAATACTATTATGTTGAGGAGTAAATGTCTAACTGCATCAATTGGTAGATTAATTGATTTTGTTAGAAAGTGTTGCTGGCACAACCTTTGACAAAAAGTGTGTTTGATTACAATCGCTGACTGCACCTTCATTTATTTCCACTTGCGGGTGATATTGTGGAAAAACGGACGTCATAAATTGTTATAAGTTTCCATCTCAGGTTGTGTTTGTTAAGTGGAAACACTCACTGTATACAAAGTGCATGTGCAAAGTTCACTCACACCGCTGGTGGCGATTAGACTTTGGTTTATGTTGTCTTGAAGAGTCCTCTGCCTGCTCTTTGGCAGGATTACTGTCAGTCATACATTAATCATGTTATCTTGGTAATGAACATGTGATAGGGGAAATAGGCTGCACCTACTCTTTGTTAAGAGACGGGTGGGAACTAATAAATGAGCCGGCCATTAGTATACTTTACAATAAGACACTCCCTGTGCATAAACGTTAAAGTATTGGTATATCACAAACACATACACACTGATATAAGATAATCATTTGGACAGTAATTGAGATGTATCATATGTTAATTGGTGAGATTTACAGATGCTGGTATGCTATGCTAAGTATTTATTTATGCAAGAGATCCAACAATAGTGTTGTTTTGTTTAGTGTTTTATGGTGTGTGTGACAATAATGATGTGTAAATATTCCAGGTTGAGCAGCGGACTCCAGCCTCCAGGAAGCAGCGGGTTCCCAGGTCTGCTGTCTTTCCCTGGGGTACCGGGCTTCTCCCCCTCTGCCTCCCCTGCTGCCCTCAGTGGCCTCCACAATCCAACCATGCAGTCTGCCCTTCTGCAGGTACACACACACACACAGAAAGTGCAAGTATTTGAATATGGGTTTGATAAGGCCACACTGCTGTATATATATTCACTACCTTTCTTTGTCTTGCTCCAGGCTCATTCCACATCTGCTCTGGAAAGTTTCCCGCAGCCCAACAGCTTCACCAACTACCCCCCCGGCCCAGGAAACACCTTCCCCCTCCAGCCGGGCCTGCACCCTCAGCTGGGCTGGCAGTGAAATCGGCGCTGGTGAAACATTATTGAAACATTGATTAGACTTCCATGTTGACCCCTGTCCTCACAGCCTAACCTGTTTTATGTTTTGGCCTTGAACCCTGCAGATGGACAACAAATAAATGTTTCCATACTGTGTATGTTACATCCAGAATGACTCATTATCTTGAGGAACACTACTGTGGAAAGCAGTTGAGATAGCGTATAGGGGAGAAGGCATATTTCCTATATAATTATAATTGATAGTGAACGGTTGTAAATATCAGTTGTTTTAGGTTTTACAAATAGACTGTGACTTGTTTTAATGTTAGCTGGAATTTCCTGTTTTTAATGAAGATTATCAACATTTATTAGTGAATAATGAATTATAGAAGAATTGAAAAATGTACATGATATCATGTAACGACCTGACATTATCCTCATGTAGTATCTCATGTCCGATCTCAGTAGGATGAACTATGATACTGACAGAGTGTCCTGAATTGATGAATATTGTATTAGGACATGAACTTTTTTTTTTCTTTGGTTGACCTATGGTTTCCTGAGTCGCATTTTAAAGTGAACAAACCATGAATATTTGAAATCCTTGTTTTGTGTCTGGGGGAGTGGTATACAAAAGTTACATTTGGCAGCTCAGCTCACGTTTGTGTTATTTTTACTGGACACACACACACACTTGTGGCTGTCAGCAGTTTACTGTGATTCACATTTTGTATGTTTACAAAACCTCATTCTGACAGATAGGACTGTGCTGGTATGACTATTACAGCACATGCCCACACACACACACTGTATGCAAATATTTCTGAGGACATTTTCAAGCATTTGTCGACTAACGTGGGCTTCAGATGCCTGACTGTATTCTGCAGCAATGCTCTGCAACATATTGGAAACTGTAAATTTTCCACATGTACTTTTCACCTCAGTTAAGACTCTGACTGAGAGAGTTTATTGTTTGAGGGTAAATGACATTTTGTTTGTTACACTGTGTTGTTCTTATTTGTTTTGCTTTTTTTTTGTATTGCACCTGTTTTCTTATTTTGTCAGTAAACTGCTGCTTGCTGGAACCGATGCCGTCTCTCTCTATACAGTGTCATAATCGTCTTGTGGGCCCTTGAGGAATATTACTCAAAGTGGAAACAGTAATGAAAACAAATAATAGAAAAAAGCTTTAATGTAACTTACTCATTATAACAAAAAACAGACCAGGCTGCAAATAGTGCCAAGAACAAAAGAAACAGGTCAAGAATTGCTATTTTGAGTGTAAGGTATTACATTTCATGTGTAATTGATGACAAATATGTTAGACTGACTGCAATGAAAAGTAAAAGTCTTGACTGTGGTTTCATCTATGTGGAAGAGGCTACAAGAGCATCACATGGCTGCTGAACCAGACACCTGCAGCAGTGGTTAGGACGTAAAAGACCCGTAGCCTATTATCCTCGACATTGCATAAAATCAAATCAGGTTAACATGATTTGAAACTACTTCACATTTTAGTGGCACTGAGAAGGGATTTAGTTTTGTTTGTTGTATGCATGATGTTAATTTATTTAATATTTATTTTCACTTTATCATGTCCTGTGTAAAACAACCTCCTTTCAGAGTTTCCATAATATTGCTCAACGCCCTTGTGAGGCAATCAGTCATGAGACCATTAGTCATGAGCCATGGGATCTTACCGTAATCACTTTTCACATTTTCTATTACAAATACTTACATTTTTAATGAAGAATCATTTTTATCAGATTCATAAATTCTGTTTGATTATGAGAACATTGTATTATACCCATGAAAAGAAATCTTAAAATATGATTTATGTGATGTCAGGGTACAGCTGATCTGACTTCATACAACCCTTTTTAAGAATTTATTTATTTCTTTAGCAGCAATTGGACAATTCAAAGAGCACAAATGTGATTTTATTTACATAATTACCTTAACATTATGTTAATTATTAATTCATAAATGAATCAGTTAATTAAACCCACCACATTGCTTTTTATTCTAAAGAACACTATAATATTGAAAATGTGAAAACTTAGGTGTAGAGGTTGTTTTGTTCAGTTTTGGTTAATAAATTATTGTCTCTTTGAGGCCAATGATTTAAAAGATACTGAATTTCCTTTCCCAGTTCTTCCTTTTCTTTATTCATTTTATTTCCCTCCATTTCCCCCATGCTCTTATAAATTGTAATATAAAACACAAATAAATGAAACATAATCCATTTCCAGCTGTGTCAAACATTGTCAGAACAGAAGTCGGGCCTTTAAATAGTTCCTCATTCTAGTAGGAAGTAAAAGTAAAACACTGGATATTGTATTTCTTTCGTTGTTATACAAGTTATTTTGTAAAGTTTGATTGGGTTGGAACTGGAAGGGTTTATTTACTCATAATATGTGATATCTAATATTATGACATTTCATAATGTCATACAGTATCTATACTGTGTAAATATCTTAGGTCACTTCCTTCATTTATTAGCAGCTGAATTATAATTTTTCCAAATTTTCTATGACAGATTTTTACAAACTCTGAGATTATCTGCAACCATGTTGGCATCATAATGACACTTAGTTGATGATCAACCCGGGCTAGGAGCCACACCTGTGACCCCTGAATCACATGATGTTGCAGCGTTGTGTTGCCTCTTTAAAAGGCTGGACGACTCCCTCCTGAGTAGGTGAACATTTACCAACTCACTCAACACACTTCCCTTCTCAGTTTTGCGCAGTAGTACATGGAAATGGACCAAATGGAAAGCCAGAAGAGAAGAGGAGTGAGCAAAGATGAGTTAATATGTGAGTTAAATCTTGTTTTCTTTTCTTTTTTCTCATGAACTTTGATGTTAGAGAACTGGCAGTGTGTTAAAAAGTGAAATATTTCTGACACCAGGCCTTTAAAGTTTTAGATCAACATGTGAGTTCTTTACTGCTCCTCGAACAATCAGCTCCATGTCCTTTGCTGTTAAGCTCTGTGTATATTTACTTAAACCATCTCTGTGAGCTGGAGTGTGTATTATCTATGTAGAGCTCACCTGGTGAACCAGGAGCTATAAAGGCTGTGGCAAAGTGTAACTCCATCGTCATGGAGACAGAAATCACATGTCACCAAGATAAGGAGTCCCAAAAGCATGTGACTCAGTGTTTGTGTGTCTCTCTTTATTTGTGGGATGTGAGGAGGAAGAAGAGACGTGTTATGTTACACGGATGGTTTTGAATTGTGTTTTAAATGTTCCTTAATTTGGTTGTCGATAAGAGCTCTTTATCATATCAGAGCTTTTTAGTTAGCATAATAGTTTTCCAGGTCTTGGTTATGACAGACCTGTTGGACAGGATCCTGTAACACTGATAGCTGTGTACACAACATTTGCATTCATGCACTGTTTATCATCTCTTTGTTGGTGTGTGCACAGATTGTGAAGATGAAAGATAAAATGTTTACAATCCCTGGAATTTCTTTCTTCTTCTTTTTACCCATTGAAAATAAACACACAAATATCACAAAGATTATCACAGTGTAAATTATGATTGTTTTACAACAGGTTTCATAAACTCATGTCAAACATACACATAAACCTCCCAAATAACTGTCACTGATCATGTGACCCAATGGAAAGTTTTGCATTGTGCAAAACAAAAAAAAGCTCCCTGAGAGTGAAGTGTAACTGTGTGTTTGGAAACATCATCAACAGGAAACAAACCTGTGGTTTGACCTATAGATGAGAAAATCTGCAGTTTGTAAAAACCAGGACGAAGGAAATGCCAACCACAGCTGTACACAGGAAATGAAGTGGGGTGTGTGAAAATGTCATTATTATCTGACAAATGTATTATTACTGCTGGGTGCTCAGGTATCAGTCATTAAGTCGGTGCCTGTGTGCAGCGATAAAGACTGAACTGCAGCTTTCTGAGCCGGACATCATACAACAAACAGAGCCTTCCCTCTCTTTATAACTTTCTCTTATTACCAGTGTGTTGCTCCAGGGATTGAATACTGGATGAGTAAACATCTCACTGTTTGCAATGGGAGTGAAAGAGAACTGTAGTACAATCCATCCGTTAATCCAACAATAATTAACTGATAAACGAGTTATAAGTAATGATCTCTTATGAGGCCAAAATTAATCACTGTCACTAATCACAAAACCTTCATTTTAAATGGGCGTGTATGCTCTGCTTTGTATCCCAGCAGTATTGTACATCTGTTCAGTGGAGTGTATGGTTTCACCTCGTCTCCGCATCCAATGGGATCAAACCGGTTTCTGATCATTGACCCGGTGAATACTCAAATACATCTCTCTCTCTCTCTCTTTCTCTCTCTCTCCAGCTGACAGGACAGGGTCTTTGGGCTGCGTCGGCTGGGTCATAGTCATCCTCTCTGGTATGCTCACAGTTCTCCTCAGCCCCTTTACCGTCTGGTTTTGCCTGAAGGTGAGTGAACTCACTAATTAGTCGAAGGGCAGAAATCGTTGTTCACTATTCATGAAACATGAACGTGAACTGAGCTTCCGTTGTGTTGTGTTCTTTCCTGTCCATACTGTAGATTGTTCAAGAGTACGAGCGTGCTGTCATCTTCAGGCTGGGCCGCATCACAGACAAGAAGGCAAAAGGACCAGGTAAAAAAAACAACTAACAATTCTTTACTTTTTCACCAGCTGTTCGGATGATAATAGTTGTTTATAACAAAAAGTAATATCACACTGTTAAGTAATAGTTATTCTTACTGACGATTTGTTCCCTGTTTTGTTTTCCACAGGAATCTTCTTCGTTTTGCCATGCACTGATTCCTTTGTGAAAGTGGATATGCGAACAATTTCATTTGACATCCCACCACAAGAGGTAGATCTTATGCAAACAAACAGCACAAAACCACACAGAGGAATTCAAAAAAAAAAAAGAAGAAGAAGCTCAAACTGTACGTCTCTCCTAGATCCTGACCAAGGACTCAGTTACAGTCTCTGTGGACGGAGTGGTGTACTTCCGGGTCAGTGACCCCATCGCCTCCGTGGCTAATGTGTCAAACGCTGACTTCGCCACCCGTCTGCTGGCACAAACCACCCTCAGAAATGTTCTGGGCACCAAGAACCTGGCTGAGGTCTTGTCTGACCGTGAGGGCATCGCTCACAGCATGCAGGTACAGAACCCAAAGCCCATTTAAAGCTGGAAAGCCTCGGAAACTAGAAGCAGAGAGCAGCTGTTAAGATCAATGTTGGGCAACTTGGTAAAGGCTATTTGTTGTTTCAAAAGAATTTCCCTTTAGATAATTAGCATTTACTGCAGAATCTGACTCTGACTCTGGAGGAAAATATATATTTTTTTAAAATATGGACAGAGATTTTCTTTGGTTTAGGAGTGAAATTCCTATTCCCATTCCTACTGTTTCACTATTTCCTACCAAATACACAAAGAAGCTTGTATTATTACACACTACACTTTAAAACATAGTGTAAGCTTGTTCTCTTTTTTCCAGTCTAACCTGGATGAGGCCACAGACGACTGGGGCATCAAGGTGGAGCGTGTGGAGATTAAAGATGTGAAGCTGCCAGTGCAGCTGCAGAGAGCTATGGCTGCAGAGGCAGAGGCTGCGCGAGAGGCCAGAGCCAAGGTCAGGACTTGTGACCTGACATAACATGACACAGTAACATGCATGTGCGTAGATGTGCCGGCCTAATCTCTCTGTCTTGCTCTGCACACAGGTGATCGCAGCAGAAGGTGAGATGAACGCATCTCGTGCCCTCAAGGAGGCGTCGCTCGTGATCGCAGAGTCTCCATCGGCCCTGCAGCTTCGCTACCTGCAGACCCTCAACACCATCGCAGCAGAGAAGAACTCCACCATCATCTTCCCTCTGCCCATGGACGTCATATCTCACTTTATGCGGAAGTGATGCCTCCGTGACGTCTCAATTTGCTGGTCCTATGAAATCGCTGTTAAATGAAACGTAAGCGTGAGTTGGAGTACATTTCTGCAGTTGGCTATGTATAAAATGACAGGACACAAGATAATAAGATGGTGTTGAATGCCTAATATGTTTTTCAAATGTGCTTTCCTGTGACCAGGCCTGAGCTGCCAACCAATGGGATTTGGAGGAAATATACAATAATCAGCATAGTTTACACATGTTTCACAAGTTATGTCATGAAACTGGTATCATATGTCATGAAAATGATATAATAAATATTATATTGTATGGTGTAATTTTGATCACCTTTAATACATTAAAATGTCTGATGGTTTTGTAAAAGAATGAAAATGTATAAGTACAAGTATAAAAGTATAATATATATATACATATATATAAAGTAAAAGTTATTGACTAGAGGTTGAATGTTGAAGCAAAAGAAAAAAGAGAAAGATGGATGGATGAATAAAGGATATCTGAAAATATACTTTGAGTCTTGAATTGACCATGTTGCACTTAATTTGTGTCCTGAACACATGTTGGTATCGACACCTGAACATGAGAAGGATCGATCTTAATGAACCATGAACACTCATGACTTTTCTTTAACATTTTTAATACTGTGTTCTCCCCCGAAAAGTACAAATAAAATCGTCAACATACTGCGTATACATTACATGTTGAAGTATCTCATTCCTTGTCCTCTAGGCCTCCTATCATACGCTACAGTTACATTTTGACCATCACAAATGCAGAGAGGTAAAAGAAGAGAAAGAGAGAGCGAGAAACAGCAAAGACAGGAAAAAACATGCTTCTATCACTTCGTTGGTTGCACTAAGACACAGCTCATGTCGTAAATATATTTACATTCAAACATACAATCAGTGCCTGAACAAATTCAGTAAACTTTGTCTCCACAAGGGGGTAACTGTATAGCTTACCTCCACAAATCCAAATCCTATAGTGCTGAAAGTTGACAAGCCATGAAAACATTTGCTACAACAGCATTTCAATATCAACATGGACGTTTGAATGTCTAATGAATTACCCATTTTTCTTGAGGGGAGGCTCAACCAAGTGCTACATATTCAATGGCTGCTACATAGTGGTCAACACAAGAGGCCCTTCTTCTATATTGAACAAAACCACACCAATGACTCGTATAAAATGCAGTCATTACAATTCTGACATTCAGCGCATAGTGAGACACAGATGTCCACAGGACACATCGAGGGGTCATAACAATACCAGATCGTCGTTTTTGAAATCAAAGGTGAGATATTCATTTAAGATGAAATCTGTAACTTTATGCTGTCATTTGTAAACATTCATTTTGTTGCATCCTTGTAGACTGTATTTCTTTTGCCTTTATGAGGACCCTGAAGAATCATTCAATGACGTATACGTGAACTGCAATCCTAAACATGTGAAAACACAGTGACTTTCTGACTGGTGTACATATATATATATATATATATATATATATATATATATATATATATATATACATATATGTATGTATATATATATATATATACATATATATATATATACATTTTTTTTTTTTACAATTGCTTGTGAAGACATTCTCAAAATCGACAGCATCGGTATAAAATTGTCGAGAACTGAGATACATTTCTCAAATCCTTTGCTGTTCTTGACATTCTTTTGTTTTAAGAGCGTTTAACCCTGTGTGTGTTTCGTACAAAAAATTGAGGATCCATGAAAAGAATCTTTTTTTTTTTTTTCACGTTTTTCATGACCATCGAAAAAGTGCTGGTATAGCAATTACAGCTCTAGTTAAAAGTCTGTTATTGAAAAACTCGCAACCCAGAAATATCATCCTTTACACCAGGGACGCTGCAAGGAGGCCTCAATGCTGCCCCCCCACCACACATCCACCACCCCTCCCCCTCCCAATATCAATTAGTTGCCACCCCCTAACCCTCATCCCTTCTCTCAGGGCATGTTTATTTACAGCAGCTCATTTTAAGACTGAACAGCTTTAGCTTAGTGTGAATAAATCACCGAATAATGCTGTTGTGTTTAACGCTGTTGTTTTCAGTGTTGACTTATTCAAAGCCAGGTGAAAGTTTCGGGCCCTGAGGGTAAGTTAATCAGTTGTGTACAGTACAGGAGGCAGCTTTGACGTACTATACTGTATGCTATAAAATAACTCTCATATTTTTTTACACCAAAGGTTGGTTTCTATATCGTAGGTTTTTATAGAAGTGGAAAATCATCTTGGGAAATATCTTGTGTATCATGTTCTGTAAAGAAGCTATACAAAATAAAACTGAGAGAATTTCTAATCTAAATTTAGAAAATAATTCCCTGAATAATATAGTCTCGCACACTGAATATTCAGTGATGTTTGCAAAAGTTTGGAACATAATCAAAGAATAAAAAAGTGTCATTCAGAAAAACAATCCAGAGGGGGTTAACCACAGGTTATGAAGAGGTTCGCACAGGTTCATAGAGGGCTACACTAATCTAATACATCACAAAGAGGTAAACAGAGAGTTAACCTGTACTTTTTTTTCAATCTACATAGCTTATAGACTCATATTATATCATACCACTGTCCCAAGTTCATTAAAATCTGCACTACCTATATCTCCTGGAGTACATCACATCTTCCACTTGTGTCCTATAGGTGATATCTTCAAAGTTTCCACCATTCGTTCCTTCACACCTCAAGCTTAATAAATAGACAAAATCACAGCAATAATAAGTTTCACGTTAAGACCGGAAGACTTTCATAGTACATGCTTGCTTAAGTAGCAAAACACATGTAACAAATAAATTAGATATAAACATCACATTAAAAAGAAATCTACAACAATCTTTAAAACAGTGACTCCTGTGCTAGGTTCCCCCTTAGCTCTGCGCTCCCTGGTTACTGTGTGTTTTTGTTGTTGTTGTTGTTATTGTGACTGCACATTCCCGCTGAGGTAAATATAAAATGGCAGGCGTAGTTTTTGCAAGTTGACCTGAGGGATCCCGAAAGTGAAGAGCTCATGTGGCGAGAAGCTGTAGGAAGACCTGGCAAGGTTTTTTTTTGTTAAAGACTCGGAGTATAAAGTCCTGTGTATTTCACAGGTAAAATGGCTGGGGTTCCAGGGAGGGCTGTCTCACACACAAGTACAATGTCAGCAATGCAAAACGTTAAATACACCTCGAAGAGGCTGAGAGACGTGATTCGCTCTGAATTTACAAACCAATTCTTTATGCAAAGTCCCTTTATGGAATAAAATGCTGGTCGTTCTCTGCTGGTGAGACGGCAGGACCAAGTATAAGGCGCTTTGTTGGGGAAAATTTCCAGATGCAAAAAAACATAACAAAACCATTTCAGCTGAAAAACTGGTTCAGTTCAATTGCAGTTCATCGTTTTACAACAGAACTGACTATGAGAAAACTAATCCCAATGAGAGAGAATATAGCTTTTTTTTTTTTTTTTTTTTACCAAGAACGGTTATTGTGTTGTGGTGACGAGTGTGCTACTTTCTGCCTGTTTTTCTGACTATATGGGGCTCGTGACTACCCATGCAGGGGAGGTTTAACTACTATCATACAATATATACAGTCTACATCTCAATACTTGCATTGATACCGGTTGGAACAAAGAACTGAGCTGCAGACATCAGCATCAGTATTTACTGTGTTCATGAAGATGCATGATGGACACACCCTGCTGTAGAGACTGTGTGGCTTTAGTGCTCTGACGCTGTCTGTCCAGTTTATCCTGTGATGAATGGGAGTTTTCTCCAACATGAACTACAACTGCATTCACATTCAAAAACACGGAGGAGAACTAAGGAAATGAAAGAGAATGAAACTGGAAAGAAACTGTAGAGAGAAAGATGCAAGTTTATCTCTGTAGAGAGTTGAGACTGGAGCTTGAGTTACAGCGATTGGCTGATACTCTGTGAGTGGGCGTGGCCGGGCCGGGGGAGTAATTCTGATTGCTCGCTGCCCTGTGGGTAGGTGTGGCCGGGCCGGGGGAGTAATTGTAATTGCTCGCTGCCCTGTGAGTGGGCGTGGCCGGGCCGGGGGAGTAATTGTAATTGCTCGCTGCCCTGTGGGTGGGCGTGGCCGGGCCGGGGGACAGGTTTTGATTGGCCGGGGCTCTGTGGGAGGGGGAGGAGTACTGACCCTGCTGGGGACAGCCATGGCAGTGGGTGGGGGATTCGCATCCTGTTACGGGTGAGGAGGAGAGGAATGGGGATGAGGGGACGGGGGAGGTGGAGAAGGAGCGGTGCAGGGGGGAGGAGGCGGGGGACATCAGGGGACTGGTCTGGAGACGCCACAGCAGCTCCTCGTTGTTCCGGCTCAGACGCTTCTTCTCAGTGTTCTCCTTCTCTACGGACTCCTGGAGATTGGCGTTTTCCTCCGACAGTTGCCTGCAGGGACAAGACCAGCACAGAGGAAGCTGATTAGTTAGTCTACAGATGATAAGGAGAACAGCAGTGATGACAATGATAAGGATGATGGTGTGTCTTACCTGGACAGGGCCAGGTTCATGTCAATACGACTCTTCAGATCTTCATTCTGCTGCTGCAGAACCTGGACCCTCTCCTCCAGGAAGACGTTCTTTTGGGCCTGCTCAAAAGTGCAACACAAACACAGTGTAATCTTTCATCCATCATTTACATCAACAACATGATAGGGGGTTAGATGGCTAATTTTGAGCATACCACTTTCTCCAGGTCGGAGATCTTCTTCTCTTGCTGATGTATCTGCTGGTTCTTCATTTCTACAACCTCCTTCAAGCTCTTCAGATCCTGCTCAATGTGTTGGTATGGAGCCAACGCATCCTGGTACAGAACAAAACATTTACAGTGTCACCATTGTAGATGGAATTCCCATTTGGGCCCTTTATTATAAAAGTACGTACAGATCTCTACATAAAATGAATGCGACTCACAACTATCTGTTCGTCTGTACTCCTCCTCAAAGCTTCTTCGAAACGTTTGGCTTTTTCCCTCAGACTCTGATTTTGAAATGTGAGAGTGTCGACTTGATCCTGGGCATCACACACAAACAAAGACACACACATACATGGAGAACAGATTAGGGTGCATTGACAGAAAAAATATAACATAGATTTTTTTTAATGAAGTCTTACCTGTAGAGAAAGTCTGAGTTTCTCAAAATCCTCCTCCAGAAGCATCTTCTGTTGCTCATGAGCTTTCCTTAAGTCTACACAGATTCAGAAACACAATAAACAACAAGAGAGAGGCCGGTTTGTTAGTGGTTGCACTGGTGTCATATTATGTGATTTCAATGGGATCTAAAATCAAACCTCTCATGGTACGGGCGTGCTCCTCATGCAGTGTTGCCATGGTAATGTTATGCATGTCCCGGAGCTCCTGAATGGCTGCCCGGTGGTGGACTGTCATCTCCTCCACCTGACACACACACACACACACACAAACACACACACCTTTTAATGCCTGACCATATTTCATGTGAAAGCTCCGATCTCATCACAGAGAACATAAAACAGACACATCTCCCACCACGGTGCCTTTATTTCTCACCTGCTCCTGCTGCTGAGCCCGCAGCTCCTCCATCTCTGACTGATGCTCCACCCTCAGGTGCTCTGTCTCCGCTGAGTGACACTTCCTAAGCCCCTCCTCCACGGCAGCCAGCTCCGCCTCTTGCTGCAGCTGCAGCTCCTGTAGCTCTCGCTCAAACGCCACCTCCAGCGACGTCTTTTCCCGCTGGAGTCTCTCCCACCGCACAGAATTAGACGCTGCAGATGAAGAGGAGTGTGTAGCTGATGATGATGATACTGCCACAGTTAATTCACTGTCATTTTAGACGGATAAAATAAAAACAATTCATATAATCATACATACAAACGTCTCTAGCAAGAAAAGCAGATATTTTGATCATAGGAAGAAAATCTCAGAATGACTGATGGCTGAATCCCATTTAGCTGCTTCGCTTTCTATTGTGCGTGCTGTCGCTGTCACGCTGTCACTAGGACACTTGAATAGAGCCGTGCCATCGTTAATGTTATTAGCAACACCTGTGTTTTTCCTGTGGTGCCAATCAAAGTGTCAGCCGTGAATAAACTCTGTCTGCTGCTGGAGCGGCTCAGCATCACTCACCCATCTCCTCTCTGATCTGCTGCATTTCCACGGACAATCTCCTTTGATTTTCTCCCGCATTTTTATTCTGAAAAAAAAAATAGGAAAGTAAACAGCTTTTTTAACAACAAGATTCCAATACAATCCAGACCCAGGCGTGTCAAACTCATTTTAGTTCAGGGGTCACAAATAGTGCAGTTTGCTCTAAAGTCGGCCGGACCAGTAAAATAATAGCATGATAATCTAAATAAAAATATTTTTTCCCTTTGTATTAGGACATTATTAAGATGTTTACAGTTAATGAACTATCCTTTTTCAAAACATATTATGAACAACCTGAAATTTCTTGATTCAAAATATGTGCAATGTTATGCCTCTTTTCACACTTGGCAGATTCATCCTGATGACCAGATTGGTTTTACAAAAACTTTTACAAAAAACAACTTATATAAAGGTTAAACAGAAGATAAATAAATGTGTCATATGTAAATAAATAAAAACACTCAATGTACAAAAATACATATAAAAAAATCCAAATGCATGTATTTAAAAAAAGAAAGAAAAAAAAAGTATATTCAAAACAGTATTTGCATTGACTGTGCGTTTTGGCCGGTTTTAGCCCGTGGGCTGCATGTTTGACACCCCTGATCTAAACAATTCATTTTGAAATATGGATGAAAATCCTAAAACGGCTGGTTGTTCTGTAAAAGACACCAACTGGGGACATATCAGCTGAAAAAACAAAAAAAAATTCCCCATTTCATCCCTAGTCATTCAAAAACTAGTCACTCCTAGTTTTATAGAGAATATATGAAAACATAAATAAGAAACAGGAGGATTATAATACATATTAAATAGTCAAGATCTATAAATTCTGTTGTTAAACTGAATTTTAGACACATGGACTGACAGGATGATGTTGTTGTCCACCTGCTGCTGTGTGTGACTCCTGCAGTCAGCAGGGGGAGCTCAAACCTATTCCAACAGACCGACACAACCACTTCCCTCCCTCTCCCTCTCCTCCCTCTCTGCACTGTGGGTCAGTGATTGCAGCACTCAGACGGTGACCGTAAAGAAGTCAGACAGTCCCTCGGCCGTCTGGGAGCAGTATAACAGCTTAGAGCAGCTAAGAGGCTAAATGGGCAAAGCCATCTCAGTGACACACGAGGAGCCAACACACACTCACAGTCTCTCGTCCTCATCAAGCTTCTTATTGTGAACCTCCTTTCATTGTGTTTAATACTTTATGTGGTCTTTGGTTCATGTGTGTGCGCTGCTTATGTGCCACATAATCTAAGCGCAGAGAGGAAACGTTTGTAAAGTAAATCTACATGAGACCACAGATGAACCTCTGGATGTGATTGCAGTTGTTGATACCTTGAGGCAGTAATGCTGAGTGGTGATGATGAAGGCTTCTAGACCTAGGGAGGTCTTCCTCAGTTCGTCTCTCAGAGCCCTCAGCTGCCTCTCCTGCTGCTCACAGCGCCCCTGCAGCCTCTGAACCTGGGCGACCAAGAAAGACAGTAAAAACGAAAGCAATGAACAGAAAAGAAAAGAGGAATCTCCACATGGGAGCTGCAGAATTTCTATTTCTCCACCTCGACCCACCTCCTCCCTTTGCTCCTCCTCCTTTTCTCTCTCCTCTGCTTCCCTTTCCCTTTCTTTCTGTTGAGCCTCCTCTTTTTCTCTCTGCAGGCTTTCCTGCTGCTCCTGCTGCAGCCTCAGGGGGGCCACGCGGCGAGGGGACCCCGGGGGAGCCGACCCCCTCACCGCCGCTGCGGGACGCTGCACAGACTGGACTGTGGAGAGAGAAAAAACAAACACAGATGATGATTAAATTACCACTGACAAAATTAACCTGCACAAGCATGTTTACAAAAAACCAAACACTATCGATACACATGATATCCTGCTATCTTCCAAATGTCCTTAATTAGTCATGTTCTAACTCTGAAATCTATCCGTCTATCTAGAACAATGAAATTGATGAGTATTAAATCAGAGGAGATCTAACCTGACCTATGGCTAATGGCCATGTTCACATGATAAATGATTGTAAGTTAATTGAATCTTTTCTACAGAGGAAGCCCCGGGGTAATTCCCAGGCTGCTGGTCCTCATGACGGACCATCTAATCACTTGATGAATGTGATCATGTCAAGTAATGATTGAGCTGCAGCACACAATAAGATGTAGTATTTGTATATTATGTATAAATACTATTTGACTTGTGTGTCTGTAAAAGCATTAAGGTATGTTATTTTTAAAAAAGCCAGACAAACGAGAAGAACATGTGAAGGCCATGAGGCCATTTTTCCTTGGAGGAGGGTATACCTATTAAGCTGCAGTTGACATACAGACAGGCCTATTAACCTCTGTGTGAGTCACCTTCTCGTGCAGTGTGAGCATGCACCAGCGTGTGGAGCGTTCAGCACCGCTCGGACCGACGGGACATCTTTTACATTTTATCGCCTTTGTGTTCACGCGCACAGACAAATGGGCAAGTGTGAGTGTGAGTCCGATTGTCTTCTTCACACACAATAAAGGAACCGCTGCGGCTCCACATCACCTGCCTCGCACAACCATCTCATTCAGGGTTACTGAGGCACGGGGAATGGTTTCCATGACAACGGGAGGCTGGGCTTGGGGTGCAGGGTCCCAGGTAATGAGAGAGAGAGAGATCGGTTAGAGGGAGGTGGTGGTGTGAGGGGGGGTGGATAAAATGAGGGGAATGCTCAGATAAACAAAAGGAGAGAGTAGAGAGAGTCGCTAAGAAGGTAACTGAGCAGGTTCAGTGTGTAAAGTGTGCAAATAAAACCTCAAACACAGGGAAGTCCTCTCTGTACTGAGAGATAAATGAAAGAACCAAACATCAACAGAGAAACAATGTTTCTAAAAATACAGCACGTAAAACTGCAAAGTGCAAATGTTTCATTGTTTCATCTTCATCAGTGTCGAAGCCTTGGAGGCACATTAGGATTCCCCGTCTTTGAAAATGGCTTCCAAATGTTCTGCAAATGATATCTAGCTCTTCTGTAGGCATACACACATAGGCACACACACACGCACACACACACATACCTGAGAAGTTAGATAGAGAGAGAACCATGAATACTAAACGTGGCTGAGTGTGAAGGCAGCATGCTGATGATGACACAAGGGTTGATGAAAGTGGAATAATGATGCGAGAAACAATGAGAAAAGGTGACGGCAGCCTGTGTGGGCCACGCAGATAAGCGTGTGTGTGTGTGTTTTATGGGGTGTGGTTAATGGTTTTCAGGCTGGGTTATTCATGAGATGAATTTCAGGTTCATTTCAACACACTGACATCTTGCTGACACACTGTCCAGACTGGCTTCAGGTCAGAGCAACACCAGACTCTGTCAATATCTGTAAATCACAGCAAACAATGGAGAAGCCTCAATACTGAGACTAAAGGAGAGAAGAGAAAATGTTTTTATTTTACGACTACGTGGGAGGAGACGAGGTCTCGCAAAAGAGCAAGTAAGATGCCATAAAGAGGAAGGATGAGCAGCTACAGCAGTGAGTAATGTGAGCAAAGACAGAGGTGTAGCCTGAGGAGATGTGGGTCAGCTCTGAGAGGAAAGATGGGGAGGCCTTCTGCAATCCTGCGAGAGAAAATGATTTTACCACAGCAGAGCCTAGAGGAAGGAAAGTTCAGATTGCATAGTTCGGAGGAAGTGCTAACTTTGAAGTTGTGTTTGACCAGCGCTGTAGATTTCTGAAAAGGATGCCAGCAGCTTCTGGGGGCGGGTACACTGAGAGCCGGTCATAAATAAAAAGGACTATTTTTTTTCAAGAAGGCAGTTGATCAGGTGGAGTGGAAAAGGAGATATAGGACTCACATGGTGAGGACCAGAGCTAATAAAATGATCCTTTCACTCACTGTCATGGCTGGCATAAATGTGCAAATACAATACAATCTGGTAGTTCCAGCAAAATTAAATCCAACATTAATACAATCGGTTCATCCTGTTCAATAGGGGCTGTGCGTTGTTTGATTTTTTGAGATGAATGTGGCATTGAAAAAACAATTGATTTTCTTGACATGAAGCATGTGCACAGGTGTTAGGAGCAGTGTGGTCATCACTTGGCTCTGCAGGTGGGATAAATTCATAGTGGCTGCTTCTGTTCAGTTTTAGGTAGACAGCAGACATCCACATTAAAGTGTCAGTTTTCAGTGTTGAAATAATGTAATATATGGAATAAAAATGTCTGTCATTATCTGTAACTTTGCGTATGTTACTAACAGGGAACCCTCTATGCGGTTGTTTAAGGCCACAATCGCTGGGAGGGGTCACATGATCAGAAAGGTACAAACTGGGGTTCAATTCAATTCATTAAACACATCTGTGTGTGTCTGTTCATTCAGTTGTGAGCAGTGTGTGTGATTTGGTGTTTGCACTTGGACTGTTTTGGGGGCCACAAACAAAATCTTGTTTAGGGCCAGCAAAATCCTAGGGCCGGCCCTGGTTACTGACGGTACATAGTGCAGTGGACTCACCTGGGGACTGAGGTTTGGGAGGAACCACCGCCAGCCTCTTCGGGGAGGACGGGAGGGAACGTGTGACCTCTGAACTCCGCTGAAACTCCTTCCTGCCAACTGTCAATCAATAGGACACAACCAATCAGTGTGTGTTATGTAAGAAACAGTCACATTTGGCTGATACGTAACAATAGACATGCAGCAGTAGCATGTTCAAAAATCGTATCGTAGCTTTATATAACATTATGTCAGTCAAGTTTCCTCACACAAGAATCAAACAAACATCCCTCCTCTCTCTACCCCCCCCCCCCCTCTTTTCCATTTCAGCACAGATTTTCTGTTCTCCTAACTTTTTTTTTCCTAGTTTTCTGTTACACTCCTGCTTTCATCTCCAGCTATCTCCACCCCTGCTGTGTAGTATAACTATGTCCCAGGGGGCTCTGGGTCAAAGAGAAGCAGAGCAACACTGGAGGAGATGTGCCCATCACCTTCTCGCTCTCTGTGACACACTTTGCAGCCAAGGCAGACAAGAATCAGAAACTCCAAGTACTTTTTTTTAAATATTGTCTCTGAGCTCACGTGTCTTCCCTCGAGTGTCACGATAAATCTGTCGCAGAGCTGGTGAGGTGTGTGGGTGTAAAGAAAATAGCTGGATTTGAAACAAGAAATGTGAGATGTGTTACACAGGAGCTAAGAGTGATGAAAAGTGGGGAGGACAGATAGTGTTGGAGAAAAAAAACAGATGATAGTGAATAAAGAAGTAGGTTTTGTGAGGTTAGCAGGGAATCTGTTATGAAGCAGAGTGGAGAGGAGGAGAGAGGCCTTGAAAAGAAACTAATTAGACCTGTAATGGGAGCGAAGCCTCTGATCCTGAACAAATCCCCATATAACCCAGGAGAGATAGTTCAGGCCTGCAGAGACACTGTGTGTGTGTTTTTTCCTGTGTGTCTGCATGTGTGTGTCTGTGTGTGTGCATTCACTGTGCAAGTGTTGGTGTGGTGATGTAAACTTGGCTCTATTGCCAAAAAACACACGCACACACGCAAACAAAACACGACTATTTTTTCGTACAGATGTGAAACAGCTATTTGGTTCTGGATAATGTAATGAGACTCCTATGTGTCTGGGCAAATATACTAAATGCTAATGTCGGCATGCTCACAGTGTCATAATATTAAAAGGCTATAAATGTTTACCATCTTAGCATGCTAACATTTTCTAATTAGCACTAACAGCTAATCTACACGAAGTACAAACAAAGCTGGCGAGAATGTCATGTACAAAACTGATGGCAACAGAATAGATGTCAGCAAAAAACACCCAAAAAATGAGTCAGTCACTAGTCAAAGTCCAATAAAACACTGACCATGGATTTATGCTGGGAGCATGACTAAAAACACCATTAGCTAGAGTCTCCTCCTAGAGGTCAGTGTGCTTACAGTCAAAACCTGAACTTACATGAACTCTGTGGCTGCTGGAGAAACAGTCAATGGGCACCGCTCTCACTTATGATAGTGCAGCTGTATTCCAGTTCATGGAGTATTAATAAGTTGAGTTTTTATGAGGTTGGCTGGAGTCATTTAATCTGCGGAGTGGTTCACATCACATATTCTGATTTGGACATTTTTTTGAACATGTGGTCCTTGAATTATTCCTGATAATCAATTCAGGACTTTTTTTTATGTAGAAAGTCAAAACACAGTCACTGATTATTCTCTGTTTGATCAGCACAATCGATTGCTTTTGTGCTCAGTTAATAAAAAAGCAAAACAATTATTATGATTGTAATAATACTATAGCCTCAGTGTTATGCCACTGTGCGATGTGTGTGCGCTGTGAGCTTGTCTGGGGCTCAGCAGGACAGTGTATGTGTTAAATAAAATGTGTGAGTCTGTACTGTCTGCGCTGTGATAGAGAGACAAAAACATAATATACAGTACAGATAAGAAGTAGTGTCGGTGCATGACTTGCAGGCTGACAGGGACTCCTCTGGTATTTCTTCATCAATAATTTACCGCGCATTTAAAATCAGCTCAGGCCTACAGAAACACAGAGTGAGAGATATTTTCTCACAGTCGCTACACTGTCTGCATCCTCAACACCCAGACCTGACTGTCGGCCCGCTCTACAATGTTCTGCTGTTTAAATATGTTTCACCTTTGTAAGTTGTGTTGTTTTTAGAGCAGCAATAGCTCAGACAATCACAGTAAAGACATGATGTATGTGAGTGAAGTCTGACACTACACAGCCTGTGGTGTTTATATCCATGTGTGAAAATACAAGCATGTGTGAAAACCACCACTGCTGCTGCAACTTCCTCTCCGCTGCACTAACAGTATTGGCACTGTCAACCAGGACCAGGTGTGACCCTGGAAGTTCATCAACATTTATTAGCAGCAGACTGTGGCCAACGTGATAAATGTGATTTATGGTAATTCACCTACTGTAGCTTTAAGTGCTAAACTGCTATTTTAGTAGGGTGGAGTAATAAATGGCCAAACTGAGCCTCTGTAATGCAATTCAATATAGTTAATCAGTCAGATTTAGTCTAGTAGCCTCATATTGTTCCAGGACTAAACACTGTACAGTACCATGGATGTCTTATTTACATTTGTGTAAAATACTTGACAAGTACTGAAACTGCTGTCAGTCAAGCACATATGTGACAGTGTGGTATCAGCTGCTGGTGGACAAACGCATCTCTTAAAGCTCAAATGTGCAATGAATGTTGTTCGCAGAGTCTTGGGGATCGAAATGTTTCACTTTGAAGGTTTCTATGAGCCAAATTAGATAAGATTATCCACATCTGACTATTTCTAACATCATTTCTGTTGCTGTTGCTGACCTCCAGGGGAGCTTCTCGGTTGCGGGGGCAGGTAGCGGCGGGGCAGGGCCGGGGTGCTGGGCGGCTGGAGGCTGTTGCTGCGGCACGGTGCAGCTCTCTGGTCTGGAGGGCTGGTGGTGACTCTGTGAAGAGGAGGCTCCTCACTCACACTCAGACCTGAAATACACAGAAATAGATCAAAATAAGGTTTAAGGTTTTTTTTTTTTTTTAATGTGATGAATGTTGTGAAAAAAATGTTCATTTACAGCAGATATGTGAGGATTTATCTTCTGACTTCCATCTCTCAGATTCATTTCTCCCTCTCATGATTACATATTGGTTTTCCTACAGTCTGACTGTGGTGTGTCTGAATTTAGCTCCACTGGACTGAGAAATGGTTTGTAACCTCTGGGTCTCTGCTGCTGTTCTCAATTTTCCTTTTGTTAACCTGGAGCAGTGCACTGGTCCTGCTACTCTCTCTCTCTCTCACACACACACACACACATGAATCTAAACACAAAGTTTACAAAGAAACACTTCAATGCTTCCACATGAGCACATACACATGAGGAAGTACGACGCATGCTCATACAGCAGCGCCTCATCACAAGCACATCATCGCTCATCCTGGCTTATAGCGAAGCTCAAATCTATCAAATGAGTCGTGGATAGTTTACACACTCACACACAGGCCGTGTATATCCCTCCCTGCTCATCTCCCCATCCTCGATCAATAATGACACAAGAGATTGCCTGCACTCCTCCAACTCCATCATGCGATGAAACAGGAATCTAAAGCCTTGAGACGGTGATTAAGCTTCGTAGCACAACTTGTACGTCCCTTGAAATTTTAGATTTTGTTTGCCATGTTTTATGTCGGCGCAGAGTCCCTCAGGGACGGTACACTGCAGGCACACATTGTTTCAGAGGAGCAGCTTTGGTGTGGATTGTTTCAGAGAAGCAACACACACACGTATATACTTCTAAAAATACAGACTATGAACAGCATACAACACATTGACATTTAGAGTGTATACATAAACCCATACTTTGTGTCCCTGGAGCCCAGGGACCACATAAGGCTTCCATACCACATAATGAATTAATTTTATTTAGTTAAGCTCAAACTATTTGTCTTGCTTTCAATATTTTGCTAATGTACATTTTTTAATATTAGTAGATGGACTTCATTCAATTCACTCTTTATCAAAGCAGCTTTACAGTTTCTCTCCCATTCACACACCAGTGGTAAGTGATCTGACTCTGATGAGCAAATTAGGTTCAGTGTTTTGACACATCTGTCCACAGCCTGGATAGACCTCAACCACAGCCATGTACTGTATAAGTCATACCTAGCACTGTATGCACATAAATTAACACAGAATATATTAGTAAATGGTCAGAGATATCAGATTTTGAGAGGAAACATCACAGACATTTCTCAATGGTTCAGTCTTTTCAAAAATATTTGTTGCTTTTCAATCCTGTTTATAATATTAGACCTTACTGTAGGTTCATTTTGATGGTGAAAATTGAAATCTACACTCATAAACATGCTACCTATTAAGACCTCTGCCTGTGATCCCTCAGTGCTGTGATCGCTCACGTTTCTAAGTCACCATGCAAGTGATGCATGACATGTTCCAAAAGCTTCATTAGAGTTCCTCTAGGAGCTGAGTGGTGAGGCTGTTTACACTGTTTCCTCCTCATTAACCAGTCAAGCACACGGGCAGCATGTCCAGACTAGATTTGATCCTGGATCCACTGCACTGCTGCTCCTGAGCTCTGCATTTAGCTGTCAACTTCCTATAGAATAACTTTATTTCAGTGAAAGAAATTTAAATATCTGGTCCTAACATCACTCGTCTGATTGACACCAGACAATTGACTGGACAGAGATTTGCTCATTAGTTATAGGTCAAGTATGTGAGAGCAAATTCCCAGAGCTTCAAAGAGCAGAGTGAGGACGAGTTAATGGTGACATGGACTTGTCAGAGATACAAAACTGATGAATGCAAATGATGGTGACAGAAGATGAGATAAAAGAAGAGAGAACGCGATTCTGGGGCTTAGAGAAAGAGAGAAAGAGAGATGTATTTCATTAACGGTAAAGGCAAACTGATATGCATCGCTGATTGGCAAAATGCCAGCCGAGGATGGATGACAGAGCGTGAAGAGGATAAGAAGGAGGAAGGAAGAGGCTGGCTGTATGGGATCAAGAAGAGGCAAACAAGACGGCATGAAAAGAGAGGAAGAGGAGTAAATCGAAGGCACTGCAATGGAGCTGTCAGCAGTCTCAGAATATGAAGATGGATTGAAAATACCAAAGATATTAAAAAGGGACCAAGAGGAAACAGCTGAGAACAAAAGGAAGCAGATTTTTCCAGCTCAGTGGGAGGCCGTGTTATTGGAGCAGCTTGTTCATCAAAGCAAAACTATAATGCTTGTAGAATAACACTTTGTCTTCTACCTCAGCCCTCATACACAGACTGAAGAGGGAACAGATTTTATTGAAGAGTCAAGATGAAATTGAGCTTTGTGCCTTCTTAGACTTTTCCCTTGGCAAAATCAAAATGTGGTTTCACGCAGCCTGCATGTACGCCAGCTGTGGCAGCAAAATCTGATTGCAAAAACTGCAAAATGTACCTTCGAGGTGTTTCCTTTGGCTGAAGCAGAGCTGAACATGGTGCAGTGTGTATAAAGCACAAGCAGCACACATGTACACACATACACACAGTGCTGAAGTGGACCCACTACACAGTGTGCAGTGCTGACACACCAACGAAATAGCTGTTATGCTTCAAAAACATATGGCCCCTGAGAAATATGTGAATATTTTAAATTGTGTTGTGTACTGGGAAGAGGGGGGTAGTTGATAAACTGGATGGAGGTTCTGATGTGGAGACATGGTCAAGTTATAAAGTTCCTAACACAGTAACACAGTTATTTTATTCATGTTTTATGAGCATTTCCATAAAAAAATACCTCTGCAGAATGGGAGAATGGGCTCTTTCACAGCTATAATATTACACATACACACAATATTGTTTGATTGTTCTTACTAGCGCATTGTGAAACAGGATAATAAGCTTTTAGCTGTGGAGCTTATTTCAACCACATTTTACATAGATGTGTAAATGTAAAAGGGAACAAAAATAGCTCTAAAAGTTAGGGTGTAAAAAAGTTCAGTGTGGTTTTGTCCTGTAAATGACACACAGCAAAAAACAATAAAGATTATTGAAATACAACAATACACAAAAAAAAGATCAGCCTCAATCATAGACTGTATATAAAAGAGGCCTCAACTGGTTATTTGAAATGACCTATTTGTTTTCTGTGTTGTGTTTTAACATGTTGCTTGAATCAATGTCCCTTTAATGAGTCCTATACATTGAAGTTTTATTCCATATCAAATGGAAGTTTACATGAAATACATATATGTTGACATACAAGTAAAGACTGAGAAACCAACTCAACACAGTTGTATATAACTACAGTATTTCTGCCAAATGAACAATATTGGTTATATATTGATTGATACTGATTATCATTTCAGCTGTTAGTCTAAACTTAGTTGTGTTTAATTAGCTGCACATTCCCACAGACAGATGTCAGCTTCATTTAGCGCTGTTCACGACAGAAGTGTGTAATTAAGCCTGAAGACTGTATTCATCAGAGTCTGTAATTTGTTCTGCGTATTAACTGTTGTTTCCTGTCATTTATTTAAAGCTGCTTTAAATGTCTCGGACCTTTCGTCTCCAAGTTGTAAAAGCACAGGCCACTGTTTTCCCAAATGATCACTACCCTTCTTAACACTTTTTATTCATTCACTATGTTCATGGTCATTGGTCACGTCATGTTGTCTGCTTTATGTTTCATCCTGTCACAAGACAAATGTGAAAATCTCAGGAGCAGCTTAAATCAACATGCTGGTGCAACAGATGAGACCTGGAATAAACAGTGGAAACAAGCTGCGTGACTTGCTCTGATTTAATGAAATTTAGATTTGATACTAGAGGTTGAATGTGGATTGCTGGAGTCAGAATGACCTTTAGTGTTAGTGAGATGACAAGACGTGTGCAACAAGTAACTTACATCCTCACATAATACATACAGAACTTCACAACAGCTGTCAACCTGTGAATAACGGTGTGCTTTGAGCCGAGAAAAAAAAAGTGCAAATGCAAAGTAACTCAACTGTGCATCTGCAACCAAGTGTGTGAAAGTCAAGGTTAGAGCTGCATACATAATAAAACACAAAACAAATGGCCCCTGCAGAGGCGAGGCCTGGGTGTGCGGACAGAGAGATAGATTAGATGATAACCCTGGAGCTGACAGCGGCAGCCCGGGCCTCCTGTCCTCTGTCATAGCCCAGATGTCAGGAGATGAAAGATTCAGTCCAGCCAGAGGGACGTGGAGTTATTTCTCCTCTTATGGTCAACAAGAGAGGGACACTCCTCAGCCGAGTTGTTGTCAGACTATAGTAGTCACATAGTATCACTTATAAGGGAAGGATGGGACAAGAGGATGGAGCCAGGTGACAAAAAGGACTGAATCAGAGGTGTCGGAACTCTTTTATACGGCCCTGAATCTCACCGAGGCAACAGTTTACTAAACAAGGAGTGAGTACTACAGGTTTTCGGCCTTTGTCTGCCATCGCCCAGATTTCTGTATTGAACCGATCGGGGTGAATCAAAGGCTCTGTCTTTCTTCCTGTGCGAGTCTGAAGGAGCAGCAGCAGCAGCAGCAGCCTTTTACAAACAGGAACATTTTCACACAAACACGATCCTTGCAAAAACTGGGTGAAGGTTACTGTAGAGCAGAGCAGACTGCAAAATCACCAAAGCTTTTGGCAGAACATTTAATTTGAAACATAGCCAATGGACGCGTCCGCAAAGTAGAATAAAATATAAACGTTCACTTTAAACTCACACTTGGTGTTTTATAGCCACGGGCTGGATGGTATCTCCATTTGAAGCATTTGCATTTCACAAGGTTAGTATGACATTCTAAGTTGATTTTTTTTTTTTTTGGGGGGGGGTTATTAAAGAAGGTATAAAAATATTTTAAAAACTGCAGTGCTAATGCTCGTTCCCTGCAGGTGGCACACGTGTTTAGCTTTTGTCGGTCCAGGTCAATGAACTGCGTGGAAGTGGAATCTTAAGAACGTTTTTAATGACGCAGACACACTGGCTAATAGTGAGCTACTGTTCAACACATACAGATACATACAAGGTGCCAAATATCTTGTATGAATTCCAATTTCCAATTCCGCTTTCCCTTTCGGCCATGTGTATTGTATTATTTGAACTAAGATGAAGTGTGATGATGATGATTTAAATTGACATGCCCGAAATAAACAAATTGATTGATTGATTGATTGATTGATTGATCTTGTATGAATGAGTTTTGCATTCTTTAAAATGTTTCTGCAGAGTGTTACTGGGGAGGCTCTTGTGCGATTCTCCCATAAAAGAACATTTATTGACTTGTTTTGAAGGAAACAGCAGAGCACTGAACTGAATCTAATTAGAAAATAAATAAAAACTGAGAAATAATAAAGCTAAATGTCAACAGGATGTAATCATTTGGTAAGGAAAACAGCAGACTGAGTGTTAGGTAGAAGCTCGGGTGTAAAGCCTGTACATGCTGTGGAACAGAGATTGGCAGCGCAGACAGAAGCGAGGGCTGCTCAGTAGGAGAGAGGATGAGGAACAGGGACTCTGTTGGTAAGTTATTATAAATAGATGACCAGGACTCTCTTTATGAGTCGCACGTTAAGATTTCTCTGTTTACCTGAGTCTAAAGCTGCTGTTCGTCCACATTCTCTGTGTTTGTGTCGGTCAGGAGCATCGGTTAAGCTCATAAAGAGTGATTAACACGGCGCTGGATGAAATACGGTGGGAGTTTATCAGTTAATGAACAGGCCCATTGAGCTCGTCCTCACTGTCACAGCTCTGCAGCTTCACTATAAGGCGCTGCCATGTTAGTTTTTCTCTCCTCAGCTGCAGAGTGGCCATATCTAATTGGCCCATCTAATTTGCTTCTCTGCAAGTATGTGTGTGCGTGCGCGTGTATCTGTGTGCGCACATGCACCATAGAAACCATCTGTTCACAGTGAGCTAGCATGAGTCACAGACCAGATCTGAGCCATGGCATCTGGGGTATGGCATCCACTCTCCTCCCTGTGCCAGCCTCTCCGTTGCTTCTCTTTCCGCTCGTTTTTCTTTCACATTCTCCGCTCCCTCTCTTTCCGCTCTGCTCATTTTGACTGAATTGAATTTACTTTTATTACTGCGGCTGCCTTCAGCTCTTCTTCTCCGCTCAGCTGTCTGCTCTCTTCTCTCTATCTCTCTCTCTAGCTATTATTTCATTAATACCTGAAGAGAAGATGGGTAGAGAGGTGATAATACTGTTTGTTTTGGCGATTGAGTTTCCATCAGGGAGTCAGCGCGGCTCAAAGGCGCAGGCTTCATCAGCTTCCTCCTGCTGGATTCTCCTTTCATCGATGCAATAGTCTGTCAATCACAGAGGAATTAACAAGACGTCCCCTATGAATCTTACATGCATGCATGCTCTCTTTTCAACGTACACACGCATACACAAACACAAGTGCAAGACCTTAGGGGATGTCAATGACTGGGCTAAAGGGAGGATTGAGCTAATAGCTAATCAATGTTATATAGAGTAACCTATAGCCCACAGATGCTAGTCAAACACACACATACTTCAGTGCATACTTAGATGTAAACAGGCGATGTGAATCAATCAAGCCCACACCAGCCAGGCTCAATGTCACCTTGTCTTTCCATTTCAAAGGTTTGGTGTTCTAACTCGACCTCTTGTGGCGTCTAGCCATGTTGATTTTATTCAGCTATCAGTGTCTTAGATTGTACAGATCTACCTCTATGAATGGTTTGTGGTGTTGAGAGCAGTGAAAATCAACAGAATGAGTTTATCTTGTGGAAATGTTCAATGTGTGTTTGTTGGAATATCCGTGAAGGAACTGGGACATTGTATCTGGAAAGAGATGCTGAATTTTTAAAATGCTTTTTTTTTCACTGCTTTGAGCAGCAGAAACCAAATTCTGTCCAATTCTTCTTAGCTGCTTGAAAAATCTTTGAGAATAAAACCAAACGTGTGTACATGTGTGTGTGTAGTTTGGGTGAAGCAGCACTTTGCCATCATTAAGATGAACCGATGCCTGTGCAAATTATGTCCCATTTTCTCAGGCCAACATCCTTTAGCTCTGCTTCTTCCGTCTCATCTTTACAGTCAAACAAGCCACATTTACACATATCATGTGGAAGCTATTGACAAGCTACAACAGCGGGGAGTCTTAACTCCAGGGATCTTCCTCTAACCCACTTTACTTGAGCCCTGCAATCCTTTTCCCTCCCCGGTGCTATATTCTTTAATGATTTCTCCTGTTGGTATCATCCGCAGCCCTAATGGAGTCCGTTTTACTTGCTGATCAATGGGGGAAAACAAGCGACTGAGCCTGGCTTTTCTTCTCCTTGTTACAGAGGGAGATACAGTACTGTGCTGCTGCTGCTGCTGCTGTTGTTCCCCGATATCCTTGATGGAGGGATGTGTGAGAACTCATCTGTCCGTCTTTCTGTTCTTTGATCTCAGTTGGAGTGCGGAGAGGGGAGACAAGGATCCCTGAGTGGACGGGGAAATCAAGTGTTGCAAACGTAATTTCTGCATTTGCATGTGCACATATGCACACATTTTCTGTCCTCATCTGACCGCAAATCACAACATCACCCCAAAATGGGTTTGTGCAGTCAGTCACGCAACAATATTTCACATGTTGCAGGAAAAAATCTTTAACAGTCATAACCAGGCCTATAAGATAAGACTTCAAAAATGTTCCCAATCTCCCACAGAAAGGTTAGACCAAAACACACAAGGTGACCTTCTGGTTTAAAACTCAACATGTTCTCACACAGAGCGGGATCTACAGTCGAGCCTGTTTTAGTCTGGAGGGTTCAAACAGAGTGGGGAGTTCAGACGCCTTGCAGCTAAAGGTCACAAGCACCACACAGAGTCAAAAGTGGAAGTTAAAGTTCCTGTGCTCCCGTCCTGCCGTTCTCACTGTGTCACACACACAGCAATGAACATCAAAGGCTCCTTAATCTTTTGCCTCTCATGTCAATCAGCCTTGACACCATCTCGGCCTCGCCGTGCTCTGAGCAGCAGCAGGAAGAGGAACACTCTGCTGCAGGCAACACTTTTAAAAATATCTACTCTTTCATGCTCTGCTGGCAGGTGCTCCTGTGCTTTGTGAGTATGTGTGTGTGAGAGAGAGGGAGAGAGAGAGTGAGTGTGTGTGTGTGTGTGTGTGTGTGTGTGTGTGTGTGTGTTTGTTTACAGGTGGATTTATTGTATAAAATGGTAAAAATGCCTATGGAGTTTTGCGCAACAGATGATAAATGACTACCGAGGCCCTGAGGACTCAAGGCAATGTGACTTCCATTGTCAAATAGATGAAGATGTTTTTATATGTATTTGAATGTGTTTTCGTCATTTGCAGTGTATTGAGCTCTCAGGGCCACCGTAGATTACTGTGTAAAATTGCACATTATACTGGAAACTGCATAAACAAAAGATTAGGTCACCTGTTATATTGTGTATGTTTATTTAGTGGATGCACATGTTACTGTCAGTAACAAGCTATATTAAGTCTGATGTACAGAGCTGAAAATGAACTAGTGATCTTTGGTCAGAGTGGAGCAGCAGACTCTTTCTTGCTTGATTCATGTTTGCATTGTAATTCATTTGGAAAAGTGCTTTAAAAATGAAGCTGTTAGCTGCCGCAGAGAGAATGGTAAATCAAATTCTGTTTTTGTCTGTTTTATTTCCAGAAAATGTGGCCGGAAAATTCAGTGTGGTGTAAATTGTTGTCACGATGTGCAATTCAGTTCAGGGAAAAAATAGTGTGTTAAGCTGCACACTAATACTGCAACAAATAATTATTCTTCATTTTGGGCGAATCTGCTGATTAGTTTCTTAATTACATGATTAGGCCTAGTTGTTTTGTCAGGAAAATGCCCATCATGGTCTCCCAAAAACTCAAGATTGTAGCTTTCTTTGTCTGATCATTATTACAGAGTGCAACGATTTTCAGTTTAATATCGAAGTAAACAAATAAATACAAATAAGAAGCTGGAGCTGGTAAATGTTTGGCATCGCTGCTTTAAAATATCTTAAATTATAAATATATTAGCAAACTAGCCTACTGATTAATTCTCTACTAACTGATTTAGCTATTGCACAACCATGCACATACACTTGCACAATTAGTTTAAGGCACTAATTAATACGGAAATGCTATTTGCAAGTTTTGCTAGGGCTACATAGCTAGAGTCAGCATTAGCATCTCCCTACATGCCAGTCTAGAGGAAAAACTGCAAATTCAAACTCACTCGCGACGAGTAAAGAGATTCCAGAAGTGGGAAAACAATCCAGATGTTAAAGCAGAAGTAAGTGGTCCGGTCGTTTTCGCTAATGCTGCGTTCCAGGCAGGCTTTTGAAATCGTAAATTACAGCTTCAAGTCACAACTTACGACTTTGTAGCGTTCCAGGCAACCCACTCGTGTTTTTCCGACCTGTTTTACCGGTGAAAGTCACTATAACGGCCACTCGTAACTTCTGACCCATGAACTCGTACCAGATCGAACTGGTACGACTTCACGGTCGGAAAAATACGAGTTTCCTTGAACGCACCATAACAGTCCTAGTCCCTACGTTGCCACATTCACGGCGTCCCTTGGCTGCACACACAGCCCTGCATGCCGTTTTCTCTCCTCATTGGATAAAAACTGTAGGATACGATAAATGTTTTCTCCTCGGCTCAGAGCAGAGCAGAGTGACTGACAGACCCGTGTTTCAGTCCAAACACTCTATGTAAGTGATTGCTGTCGGAAGATATAACTATTTAAGACTTATATTAACACAAATATATCACTTACTTCTGCTTTAACCCTAAAGATGGAGTGAATAAAGCTCTTCTAGTGTAAAGACAAAAGTGGCTGAAGCTTCCCAATCATGTCCACCCACTAAGAAACAGCCCCTTTAAAGAGATAGTTCAACATTTTGGCAAATTCGCCCATTGCCATAATCCATATAGTCGTAGCAGTAGGTTCATTACCTTTATCGGTGCATGTTGTTTTGAGATCCGCGGGGCAGAGACGCAAGCTGCTCAGCAAACACAATAGAGGTAAACGGTACAGGTCCCCTGTCCCTCATCAAACTCATAAAATACACAATCCAACAACTCCAAAACGCTCTCATAGAGAGGTTGTGACCTGCTATGAGATAATCATGTATAATTATGTAACAGCACACTGACAGTCGTGTCTGGAATGTAGTTCCGGCTGCATTTGCCTCGAAAACAACTCCGTCTCTTAATGTTAAATTGTTATTTCATAGCCTGGTGAATGTGCAGGTCACTTGTCCACGAGAGCGTTTTGGAGTTGTTGGATTGTGTATTTGATGAGTTTGATGAAGGACAGTGGACTACTTGCTGTCACCTGAGCAGCTCACATCTCTGCCCCACGGATAACAACATGCACCAACAATTACAGTAAAGGTAATGATCGACTATAGAAATTATGGCAATGGGCAAATTTGCCAGAATGTTAAACTATCCCTTTAAGGCCTTCCTTCTATTCCCTTTATAATGTTTATCACCAAACACAGAGAAAGCCCTGATGAAAAGAACAGAATAAACTCAATACCAGTGCCTTCATGAAATATGACAAGCTTCTGAAAAAAATGTCAACCTCCTCATCTATGCCTGTGGGATTCCTCTTTTCCCTGCTCCACTGTAGCTGAAAAGGAGCCTCCTCCACATTGCCACACAGTTTGTATGATTTTCAACCAGCTAGAGAGAGAAGAAGGGTGTGGAAAAAAGAATGAGCACAAGAGAGAGAGAGGGGGGGGGGGGTGTTGGGGGGTAATGAGGAAAGGAAAAGAAGTGATGACATAACAGGGGGCCTGGCGTGCGTGAGAGTGCAGGTGCATACGTCATCTGTAACTGGGAGAGGGAGAGCGAGCATCCTTTATGTAGGTCACATTAAAAACACATGCAGCAACCAGAAATTCAGCCAGCTAACCAACCAACCAACCAACCTGACAAGCAGCAGTGAAACCACCACTGTACGTTCACTCCCCTCAGCTCGCTCTGTGACTGTGGAAATGGAAATTATTCCCACAGTTGAGTCAGTAAACTGTTATCTCTGCTACTGCTGCTCTGTGAAGCTGCAGCACAGACCTCGTTACCAGCCCGCTCAGTTTCTAATTAGTCTGGGGAATTACATCATTTGCTCTGTTATTTTTACATAGGTTTAAGATTTTTTATTTTTTTTTAAAGAAAAAACTGTCATGTAGCAGCATTTCCTGACTTTATGTGTCTTGTTCTGAAGTCAACACACAGCAGCTTTTCACCATGTCACCACCCTGAATTGTCCTGGAGCAAATTAATTGGTACCAATGTCACAACGGCCTCCAGTCTTAATGCGAAAGACTTTACTAATAACATAGTGCCCCTGACCGGGCCAGTCATGTGTGACAAATTCACAAACAACTCAAAGAGCACACAGTAAATAAATGCAATAAAAGTTGTCAGATCACAGACAGTTCTATTGGCAATATATGGAAATGGCTGGAAACACACATTATATTGTGTTTTTGTGCATGTGTTATTTAAAAAGCTTCATAAAACTGCAGCTCTTAATCACGTGGAGCTTGTGTATGGAAATACAGGTAGAAGAATACATTTAAAATAGGGTGGAGCTCAGAAAGAGAAAGCAAACTACAACATAATGAAGGTGGGAGGGGGATATTTATGCAAACTATATTCATGAGGGGAACACATAGAAGAGAGCAGTTAAAAAAACAGTAATGTGATGATAATAGTATGCTCATGATGTAAGTGGGTTAGCTGGGAAATATCAGTATGTTGTCAAAAAAAAAAAAGCTTCAAAATGAAATGTTGGGTCAGAGTCAGATTTGAAAGAAGTGGACTCACGGTGAGCTGTCCTGCAGGAGGGGTCACTCTGGGTGCTGTCGGCAGAGTGGGCCGAGGAGACCGAGGACACGCTGGAGCTCCTGACGAAGCCGAACGCTGCCAGGCGGCCGGCGGGGTGGCGGCTGGAGCTGAAGCCTGGGGGGCGCAGGCCCGACTGGCTGGCTTTGGGCAGCATGGACCTGGAGGCTGCGGCCTGGGGCTGGGGCTGGGCCGCTGCTGTCGCTGGAGCAGGAGGAGGGGCTGCAGCATGTTGGGTGAAAACCTGGTCATCTGTTAGAAAAAACATAATTATATTTTGAAAACAGAACTCTAGATGGTTTGTCCTCAGTTGAACTGACAGACAGCGGAAAACAATACAACTCATTTAATCTTATCTGGTAATTAGCTGCATGTACAGTTAGTATGCTCCTTTTGTTTGAGCTGCAGCATGTGTGTGCTGAATGGATCGTGGCACAAGTACAGGGAATCATATTATATGTGTGTGTTTGAGTGACTGTGCTGTAAACTCATTAACCACCACTCACATAGCAGCAAAAATAAATCCAGGAGATTAATCATAAGTATGTTTATTTCCCTTGTGAGTCATTCATCATCATGTGTTGACTAAGCTCTCAGTGGGCACCAGGAAGTTGTCTGTGTTATGTCTGTGACTGCTGCAGCAAATATAATAACCATACACACCCAACAACCTGCTAACAGCCACCTCTGGCTTGGCCCAGGCTGGGCTGCAGGCCAGCAGCTTCTCTAATGCCAACGCTGCTATGACATGTGATGTGACACCCACGATTCAGGACAATGGTCATATATCTTTTCTATGCATATGCTATGTTTCTAGTTTGCCTGCATTTACATTACATTACATTCCCAGTAATTGGTTGTTAGTATGGGTTTTACAGTGATGACTGCAGTAACCCAAACTATGTAAAAGCTGTGGCCCTGCAGGTTTCCAGACTTAAAACCAGAAGAGAAAGCTACAATGGAAGTTGGATTAAAAGAAAAGAAGAAAGAAGAAGAAGAAAAAGAAAAGAAAGCAAATCAAAGACAGAAAGGGAGGATAAAAAAAGTAATCATAGCTCGACAGTGGCAGCTTTTGTTGGTGAGCAATGGGGAGAAATCCTCCTTCTTGGTAATCTATGATTTCCAACAGCAAAACAGATGAAATGTGCAGGCATGAACAACCAAGGCTAAACACACACACACACAGCGGGCAGTGGGCAAATCCCCAGGCCTTGGATAGAAGCCCCATTTTGGCTACCTCAGCCTGCAGTAAAGGGTCTAGATCCTGGGCAGAAGAAGAGCATTATCCCCTGCTGGCTGCAGAGATAAGGCAGGCAGTCCTCCTTTCCTCTCCATTGGCCACAGCTGTGTGTTACAGCGCGTGCAGAGTTGGTGGAGAGGGACAAAAGGGGACAAAAAGATGAAGAAAAGTCTCCGATGTGACTCCCTCCCAGCATCATCAGGGCCTCTGTTCACACTTATCACCTCTCTCTCCTCTTTCCTCAATATCTGCCTGTGCACCACGCGCTCTGTTTATTAGATCGGTGCTCGCTCCTCTTGAGTGAGAAGGTCAGGATCATTAAAGATAAATGTCCTCATCCTCCGCCCCCACTGCTCCATTCATGCCCTCTGAGAGACGAGGGAAGGGAGCCTGACTGACAAATATCCACTTAGGCCTAGATATTACGGACCAAGGCTCCGGCTAAATGAACCCACACATAATTCATAATAACCTTATAGAAAACTGGAAACAGATAAAATTCACGAGATAACTTTGAATGTCCTTTGCTCTCTCTGTATTTTCTCTCTCTTTTATTCTCTCCATTTGGAAGAGCCCTTTTGTTGTCTCTCTTGCGGCACAGATACAAAATACTCTACCTGACTCTAAAGTGGAATGTATGCAAGTGTGAATTTGGGGAATGCACTATAAATCATAAAAGCTTTTGTGTTTTTGTGTTTCTCTCTTCAGCCATATGAAAGATTTGAATAAAACCACTTCACTTTGCCCTCAGGTCAGAAACACAACCAAACTAGTTTCTCAAAAGCCCCTTGGAGAAGAAAAACTAATTCATCTGCTGGCTTTCACTGAAAGAAAGACCACCCTATAACTTAAGATGAATTATGTAAATATGGCTCCAAAAAGTCATTGGGACAGGCAGCTGGGAAAAGCAATATAATGACCGAACAGTTTTAATTACAGCCCAAGGTGAGCTTCAACAACCTGCATGGATTTCCTCCACAAAGCGTTAAATTGCATGTTATTAAATGTGATACTTGAATGCGTCGCAATCTCTGCAGCGCTGCTGGAGCGAAAGCACAGGCCACCATTGTTGTTAAGAGAGGATGACAGCCTCAACATGCAGAGGTTACAGTAGCTTCAACACAAATGTCCTGCCATGTCAGTGGACGAGCCTCATTTCCATAACAATACCCAGTTCAAAGCCTACACATTAATTATGAGAATAGTTGCAGTAATTTGACAGCAATACAATAGCTATACAGTGTAGGTACTATATTATGCAAGGTGGGAAGATTTGCTTTCACAAAAGGCTAAAAAGTTGTAGTTCACAGTGATGAAGAGAACAAAAGAACAATGAAGTGTTTTTTTGTTTGTTTTTTTAAAGGTAATGGTTCTGCTTTCTCCACACATGGATGAGAAAACAACAAAAATCAACAGGAAATCCCTCAGTTACAGTACACAGCCTTTATACACAAAGACAGATGCTGATACACACAATGCTGAGCAATGTATATGTTTATACACTGTATTTGCACTGGTATTTATCCATGCAGTGTGTGCAGGGCAGGGTACAGCAGGGATGGGAGATGATTCGGGCAGGAAGATACTGACGTTACTTAAGTGTTAATTGCTTTGCACTTCAAAGCCTGTGATTCCCAGAGGGCCGAGCAGCACCGAGACACCATACATATGTATTAATAGGGATTATGATAAGGAAGCCTGGCACATCATAACACTATGCTGATCAGTTCTGTATGTGCAGTTTTAAGATTGTGTGTGTGTGTGTGTGTGTAGGTGTGTGTGTGTGTGTGTCTGTGATTGTACAGATCCACATGCATGTCTCTCTCCGTATTTTTGGTGTGTGTCCCAGTTATCACACTCTGGGAGAGAGCAGATCAAATATGCATGGAAGTGATAAATGCCACAGGCCCTCCAGCAGAGTGAAGGGTGATGAGCAAATTTCATACTTCAATATTCCTGCGACAGTCGAGCGGTAACGTAAATCTGACTTCAGCAGTCAGAGGTGGTATCTGAATCATCTGAATTAGACATTTGCTGTGTGCAAGGAGGAAGAGGAAGAGTAAGCGAAGCTTCTATTTATTAATTTATTTATTTTGTTTTGTAGATGGCAGCCTTTTGGAGCAGAGAGAGTCCCCGCAGAGTATTTCTTAAAGCCCTCCAATCACATCAGCCAAAATTAATCTCAGAGAATGCATAATGAGCTGCCTTCATCTCAAGCCAATTTGAGGGGAGAAACAGTCCCACAACTGCTCGTTGCTGCAGAGGAGAAAAAAAAGAAGAGATATTCGCTCTCGAGTGTCTCAAATTTTTTGGTTGCTGAAATAAAATCTGACACATACTGAGGCTGAGAAGAGACTGTCTCCACCTGCATGTTATATTTACCTGTGTTGTCTTGGCTTTTCTGACTGGTCGCTGGGCTGACAGGTTGGACTGGCTGGCTGAAGACCAGCGTTGACCTCTGACCTGGACCAGGCCCTCTGCCCTTGGTTGAGCCCGTAGTCGTCCTGGCGACAGCTCCCAGGCCCAGACGCAGACCTCTGCCTGAGCGCAGGAGGCTGCCGCTCCCGCTGGCCTGAGCGGCGGTCCGAGGCTGCAGCGCGTCCTCAGCAGTACCGCCTTTAAAACCAGCAGACCTTCCCACCTGGAAATCAACATACACTGTGTTCTGCTGTAATCCTTCAAAAAAACGTGTCACATGTCATATTGTGTCATACTTTGTAAAGACTTTGTTTTCCTATTGGAATTTCCTGCTGGCATTCGCTAACACGCTCACTTACATGTGTTTGCTGATCAAAGTTTCACTGCCAAGACGTGTTTACTTTTGTGTATTATGCCTGTAATACTGTGAACACGCTGTAAAACAAGACACTTAATGCACCATGCAATCTAATAGCTGACACGAAATTATATTCTACATTTGTAAATGCAGATGCCTAGACTTAAATGCCTTTGTCATCAAACTTTCAGTATGAAGAAAACAGATGATTAGAATATGATATGACTGATAATCATACACAATAAATATCTGTAGAAAATACAAAAATGTCCTTATATTACAGTTTTGGTCGAGATATGTCAAGAGGAAACAGCCAGACCATGTAAAGATATTCTTGATATGGCTTGGAGTGTATTGCATTTACACTTCGCCTACCTACCTATACCTGCCTGTTTGTCTTGTTTTGTTTTACCTGTTTTCAGAACCCTTTTTGATTATTTGAATGAAATATAATAATAAAAAAAGATTTACAAACAAATTCCTTATATTGGTTGCATAACTGCAGCGTGTTATTGTGTGTTGTTGCACTGAAAGTGAATGCAGCAAAAGCCTGCAGGGAAGCACTGCTGATTGCCATGTCATCTCTTGAAAGCATTACTCTATGTATGGGACAAAATGTTAACATACAGTGTACATGTGAAGCTTTGAGAGTTGTCTCATCCCCGTGGGCTTTGTACTTCAGCCTGAATTAACTATTCATTTCCACATGTTGGTGCTTGATGCTGCCAAATGAAGCTATTTAATCAGAATCAATAAGGACCAATTTTAAAGCAATAACGAGCAGCACTCTGGTGAGAGTGCAAACGCAGAAGATCTGTGATCAATTATACATGGTTTATGGAGCAGCTGGATGTTATGGATACCAGCGAAGGGGATTAATATGCAGAGTCAAAATAATGAACAGAGGACGTTTGTCTTTGTATTTAATGCACATAATGCACTGTATATCATACAGTTATTCTCTGTTGCTAATTGCAACACCATCATAATTAAAATCTATCTCTGTCTTCTTTTCACTTTTAATGTGTCTGCGGATGGAAAATCCATGACTGAATGAGAACGAGCTTATTAGCAAACTATGACAGAAATCAACAGAATACAAGCTTCATTCTCCCTAAGGAAGATCTATTGAAGTTAGAACTTATTATAAATAACAAGATACTCACTTCTGCCTGCGCCCCGTAGAAGTTGTCCGCTTTGCTGCCCAGTTTGGGTGGTGCTGTATGGCTGTGTGTGTGCGCCGGGGGGACGGTGTTTGTGTGCCCGGGGGGCCTGATGCTCCGGCCCAGCACACCTGAGGGGAAGACGTTTGTCTGCATCTCCTGTCGGTACTTGTCGTAGAGCGGATTGGAGGCAACGAGCACCGGGGCTCCTCTGGTCTCTGCCTCAGGCTTGGAGGGGTCTTTACAGGCGCCTTTGAAGGAGGTCGGCGCTTGGCCATGTGAGTACGCAGAGAGCCTGGATGGTAGAGAGGACACCTGATAAGGTCCGTCGGCAGCTTGGGGCTTAAACTGAGGATTCTTTCGGACGTAGGTGATGATTTTCGGGCGAACACCTTTAGGTTTAAGTTTGGGCGACGGGGAGCTCTCTTTGGGGCTGGAGCTGTGGTTGGAGAGGGGGGAGCTCTGCTGGCTGTTTAGAGGCGCTTTGGGGATTCCACTTGTGCTTATATTAGTTTTGACTGGTGCTCTCAAGCAACTGTTGCCATAGCCCTGAGCTGACGTTGTGACGGCAGGGTTGCATCCCGACGGGATGTGTTTAACCACTCCGGAGACATTCCTGGAGACGAGGTACATGGAGGGTTGCCTGCGTGGTGAGCTCTGGGGTGTCCTGAGAGGGGAGTGTGGAGGGGTAGATGACCTGGAATCAACCCCGGTCCTGTTGGGGCTGGAGCAGTTCCTTCTGTATGTGAGCTGAGTCTGGGGTCTCCTCTCTAAGGGGGGAGGGACGGAGGGACTGGAGCTGGGCTGTTGGGCTGAAGCTGGCTGCGTTTCCACAGATGGAGCCTCCCTCTGGGCTGCCTGGTTGGGCTGTCTGGGCTGGGAGACCCCATATGTGTACAGGTGGGAGAAATCTGATGGTTCACGCAAGGATGTTTTTGTAAACTTTTTGTTGGAGCCGTTACTGTATGGATCTGGAGAGCGGTTTGGGGAAGCCGGTTGCCCCATCTCTGCTTGATGAGCGCTGGGCTCCGTTAAGCACCTCGTCCTTCCCACCTCCGTCTGACAGAGGGGTCTGACGAGCTGTTGCCGCCTCGGTGGCAGAACCCGCTCCTCAAATCCAGCCTTCCTCCTTTGGCCAAACCCGACATCAGCGGACAATCCGTTTCTATGATGGCTTCCATCCCTCTGTCTCTGATCCTGGCTGCAGAACTGAGGATGCTCATGTTTCTCCTGAGGATGTGACGATGCAGAGTTCTGGTTGGCATCTACAGAGATCGCCCTTCTCCTGGTCTGGGCTGAGGTAGTGTTGTTAACATTTGGATAAGGATTGGTCTTGGAGCTGGACAGATGGATTGAAGACTGCGCTTCTCCGCCGCCGTCCAGAGCACTCGACAAGCTCCCGCTGAGGGAAACAGCTGACAAACTGGAGACAAACACATTTGTCTCCGACTTGGACTCCTTCAGACCTCCCTTCCGCCTCTCCCTGCCTGACCTGGTGTCCCTCTTCTCTATTGAGCCTGTCACACATGTGTCAAGCTCCTCAGTGCTACGACAGGCGATCCTGTTCTGCACCTCTTTGCGTCTGCTGTCCACTTTGTTGCTGTCGTTGTCGTTTCTCCTCATGCCGATTGAAGCAGAGCTGGCAGTCGAGCTGGAGGATATGGACATGGCTCCCTCGTCCTTTCCATCCCTCATGCTCCCTCCATCGTCGTCCTCCTCCTCATTCTCCTCCTCCTGATCCCTGTCTCCTAAGAACGCATGTATCTCCTGACACTCCAGAAACTCCCTGAGCTCAGGCTCCATGCACTGCTGCTCCGATCCCCAGATCACTAACCTATCAGGTGAGTCGGTCTGAGAGACCAAAGGAGGAACGGGACTTGTGCCGTACCCTGGGCCCTCTATCAGTCCTCTTCCTTCCTGAGCACCAATTGACGATAACCGATTGGCATTATCATCCCCACTCCGCGGGAACTGGATCTGGGTTTTGTTTCCAATCCTTTCCCCTCGGTCAACATTAACCCTCGGCCCCTGGAAACTGGTCGGGATGCTCATGTTGGACCGATCGGAGTTAGAAGTATCTCTTTCCTCCCTGTCTCTCCTCTTGAGGGTCTGTGTGACGATGGCCCTTCAGTTGAGTATTCCAGGGACGAAATGTCATCTCACGAAATCTTTTTCACTTGCATTAACAAAGCTGTGTGTAATAGCTTTTCAGGGATGCGGTCTGATCTGAAATAACAACAAAGAAACGCGTTAGAAAGAGCAACAAATATGCATGAAATACCATCACCTCTGCTCACCCTCCATTCAACCCCTTAAGCTGTTTACGTAATGCAGAGTCTGGTGGCAGCAGCAATTCCCTGAAATCGGCTGTGCATAATTTACATAGCTTTGTTTGGCTCATGTCAAGAGATGGTCATTTGAAACAAAACAGAAGTGGCAGCTCATGAGACAAAAAGACACGTGAGGGATGACAGAGAGTGACAGGCTTGGATCCAGCTTGTTTCTATAATAGATGCATTCTCTCTTTTCATTCTTTGACAAGCAGCTGCTGAATAAAAACATGCGTGACATATAAGAGGATAGGTAGATAAATATACACTCACTAAGGAGTGATACTGTCCATACAGTAAACAGCCAGAACAGTGAAACATTAATAATAGAAATGCTATTATCAAATGATGATGCATGTGTACTGTAGGGCAGAAGAAAAGATAAGTGAAGACAGAAGAGGGGGATCGCTCAGAGAACAGACTGTTTGTATGTAAGCGAAGGAATCGCCGTGGGAATGACTGATGAAGACAGGGGAGAGAGGAAGAAGAAAGTGAAGGGTGTTAAGTGTTTTGTAATGAGCTTTTTTCCTCAAGAGACACTGAAAATAGGATGTAGGATGGGGAGAGGGCGAAAAACATCTGCAATGTGAAAGAATGTTCCAGCCATTTTGGTTTTACAGAAAATACAACATGAACACACTGCGTCTTTAAAAGGCTCAAATGCAAACAGGTCTTTTACATGAAAAGCATCAAAATGAAGTGTGACTGTTGTTTTAGAGGAGGAGGAGAAGGAAAACCAGCTCAGTGGGGATAAATCCATACTGTATGTCTGATCGCTACGGGAGAGATAACACTACAGTACAACAGGCCATATGGCTGATTAAGCCAATGGCCCCCAAACGTGCACGACAGCATGCACTGCTTCATTTAGCCAGCAACATGTAGGACTGTACAGCAGGATGTACAGAAAACTGAGATTAAAATAGCTGCGTCACTCTGGGTAAACGATACTACTTCAAAGTGAGCAGCTGTATGTGGCGCTGCTGAAACATGTACAGACCACAGACGGCCAGATGGCAGGGAGGACGAAGATCTGAGAGGTTTTGTCACCGTGTCAGGGCAGGATGGTTTAATCACAGCCGTATAAAACAAAATATCCGATCAGGTGTCTCTTTATATTCCATGCATAACTATGCAAGAGCTCTGATGAAACTGATTTCAAACCAAATAGTACTGATGGACTCATTTTCATTTGCCCAGTAAGGAGAGTATATTTAGTTTCCTTGTTGGTAAAACACAGCTCATTTTCTTTATAGAGAAAGAACTATTTTTTCAGCTTCTCAGGTAAATATGGTGTTTATCTGTATAGGCAGTGGGCATTTAGACTGAGATGGTCATTACGTTGTCAAATATGTGTCTTGGAAGCATCACACTGAATATCTGATTAGTTTCCACAGTTCAAATAGCACTCCCACCCTCTAATTATATGTGCAGCGGGGGAGTCGGCTCTCATTAGCAGGTGCCTGCTCCATGTGTCCCTCTGGCAGTGATGAGTGAACTCAGAGAAGAACTAAGACACATCTGATGCTGCTGTAGAGCTACGTTTTGTCCAAATGCACTGAGAGGGGAAACATTCATGTGGCTGGTAATCCTGAAGGTCATCCTAAAATAATTTGCAGATATTATCATAGTTTCCTAAAGTGTCTGTTACAAGAACACACACACACTTTTGAGAAGAAAAAAAAAGCCATAATCTTATTCGAGCATTGCAATTATGAAAGCCAAATATCAAAAAAAGATATTCAGATACTGGTTTAATGAGATTTTTTTTCCTACAGGGGTAAAATTTGTTTGGGAGAGAAATCCATTGTGGTAGACAAACAGGCAAACATCAGGAAGGATAATCCACACACTGCCTCCTGCTGTTGTTGTGTGCACTGCTAATATTTACCATTAACTGGCGCACACAATCAAATAATTAGCTAATTAGAAGACTCGCAGACACATTTCAAAGAGGAGGAGAAGGAGATTGATGGGAGGCGGACGGAGAGAGACAGAGAGCGTGCATGAGAGAGTGAGAGAATTCTCCGAGAGGACATGGTGGCAGATCGATTACGGCACTGATGTAGCGCCGGAGCTTTTGCTGATGGCAGCAGTCTTGGTCTCAGTGGCTGAACCAGAATAAGCTGCGCACACACTCACAGAGAAACAGACAAAACCAACCTGGTAAAATCCTTCACACAATAAGACACAATAAAAGTGAAGAAAAAAAAACTGTAAAAAGACTTGCGATAATAAAAAAGCATTGAAATTAGGTCCATCCTGCTGTTGCACTGCTTTATGATGGTGCATTGCTACTCAGATGTATAATGTCAAAATTAAAGAGGTTAGAATGGGAGAGAGGAGTTGATGTAACCTTTGACTAGAATATGAATTATGCAGTTATAGGTGTAAAAAAAAAATGTGGGGAAAATATCTTTGATCATCAAGGCCCTGACGTACAAAGGGATCATGGTTTGTGGATGCAATGTCATCAATGGGGCTTCAAGCAAAAACAGTGGTTCATTTCCATGATTTCTGTGTTTCTTTCTGTCGGAGCTGTAGCAGGACCACCGCTCAACCTGGATCACTCTCTGTTAAGGTGCTGGAAACATAAGAGTCCAAAAGGAAAGAAAGGATTTCCGCACACTGTTGGAGCTAAAAATGTTTAATAGTGGGACTATTTTTTGAATTGCATTGAGAGGATAGACCACAGAGGACAAGAGCAATATTAGTAAAAACCTGGGACAAAAATTGAATGGGCCTGCTTCTGTTGTCATGGCAATCACACATCCCTTGGAAAGGAGGAATATACGTCTCGACCTCTCCATCTTCCATCAGGGAAAAAGGTCAGCGATGGAGAGAGACAGCATGGTTGTGAAGGTCAGCTATGCTTTTACACTCGCAGCTCATGCATGCATTCTGCTGTGCATCGCTTTCATGTGTGAACTCACACTCAGCCATGAGTAAAGATAAATGTAACCACTACTACACTATAGTGCACACAAAATACACACAGTGCACTAGAATAGCTAAGTAAAAGCCCAGTTTTTTTTCCCACCAGCTCCACACTACTCTCCCAAGAGCAATCACATCCCTGCAAGTGGGCAGATAGACACCACACATGAACAGATGAAAGCATGGGGCAGGACAAGATCTCAGCAGTGATCAAATTCAGTCAAGGACCTGGATTTGTGGTTTTCACTGGGCTGCTAACCTATCAACCGCTGCATTTAACCACCAGAAGCTCTTCTCAGAAGGTGGGAAATGATGAGCTAAGAACATGACATGAGGAAGGACTCACTGAAGGGGGAAAAAAATCTTAAGTGTAGTAAAACTGAAAAAGCAACAGGCCTTCTTCACTCTCCCCCTTTTTCTTCTCTTGATGTGAGCAGGAGTCAGTCTGTGTGGGTGAAAGACTGAGACACACATGAGGTGGGAGAGATGAAACATGATGCAGATGGATGCAGAAAGCGAGAGAGAAGGAAAGAGTGGATGCAGGACGACTGACGCTCTCTAATCAAGCCGAAGGAAGGGAAAACACCATGTGGACCTCTGAAGTGTCTTACTGATATGAGCCTAAGAGAATAGAAAGAAGTAATTATTGAAAATCCTTTTCCATATATAATGCTAATGTGGGCTAAATTGCTCGCACAGGGGAAACTGGGAACATATATTTCCATAAGAGTTATCCATGTTTCTCTCATAGGAACCGTATGGAAATTAGTAGGGGAGGAGATGGGGTCAAATACATGGTGGGGGGGGGGGGGGGGAGTATTTTCTAAGTTTAAGTTCATAATATTTATGATGCTGGCAAAAGGTCTTGCTTTTAAGAAAATTAAATATATAATATGAAGATTCCCCTCCACTCCCAGCCTCAATAAATTTGATACGGTCCCTTAGGTATTAACGATGGAGCAGCAGAATATGAGAGGGGGTCATCGTTGTCGAGATGGGGTGTGGGAAGGCTGTGAATCTTATTTCCAGTCAGTGGATCAAATTCTGTGCTCCGCAGAATTTTTTCTAAGAGAAAGACTATTTCTAATTCAAAAGAGAGATAATGTTCGTTTATCTTATACGTTTTCAGAGCAGTGTTGGTTTGTGTGTGTGTTTTTTTTTAGAAAGACATGCTCAACTGTGACAGCAGAGAGACACTCATCTGCACAGACACGGACATTAACACATGCACACACACCTTCCCTCGGCGTCTTTGTTGTCGATCCAGCAGCACATGTGGCTATAACAGAAGCTATTTGTCTCTGGCACTTTGGCTTTACTCCTCTCCTCCCCCACTGGAGAGCAGACAGGTTTTATAGCATGTAGTCCCAGGGGAACCCCAACGACACACATTCACACACATACACACACACACACACCTCCATATATACATACATACTTCTGCACAGATGTGAATTCCAGCACATTGAGGTGGAGTGAAATGGACAGAGCGACAACATGCGTGTAACCATAATTGATGACTCCTGAGTGTTACCACCCACCAAAATTAGATTTAGTGCAGAATTTACATTAAAAAGAGGCGAAGCAGTTATCCTTTAAGATGAAAATCCATTCCTCTAATACACTACATACTCTGTCTTTGCATGTAATTAATCTCTTATGACACCATCCTTGCATGTCCTTGTACTTTCCCAAGGCTAGATTTTGGTGGAAATGTGCATGTGTGTGTGTGGGTTGGTGTTTCACTGTGAACCTGCGAACATCTACCCTCTACAGTCATATTATTTAATACACAAAACCTGCAAATGCTGGGCACACAAAAACAATCTTCATCTTGTCCATTTTGGGAAAAAAACCTCTCTTGTTACTTTTTTTTCTGTTCGCATTCAGCGATCCAGCAGGATAAAGCTTAGTGGGAAAGTCTATTCACAAGTAAGCTAAGCTTTTAGTCATCCATCCCTTCTCCTCCCATCCCATGTCAGCAACACAACACAGACAGAAATAGCAGTGAAATAAGCTAAACGCTCCATTTTCACAGAGGACACAATAGACACCCTGTAGACAGAATTTCACAAGTGATGATTCACTACGTCTTTGTGTTGTGTGGAAACCAAGCAGCAGCTCACTATGCACAGTGAGGAGGTTGCCACCACACAGAGAAGTGCAGAAGAAAAAGGGGGGAAAATATCCAGAAATAGCATCCTCCAGTTACTTGGTTGTTGTTTTACACTGGTTTCCTGTGTAGATGCGCATCACAACACAACAACAACAAACCAGCTCCTTATTAACAATCTTTGCCTCTTTTTGCAACCCAAATTGCTCACAATTGCCCCTTCAGTGATTTTCCCCATCTCCTTTCCATGCCTGACTCTTTCTCTTTCTCTTCTCCCTTCCTCCATTTCTCCTATCACCTTAATAATATGGAGTTAATGAGGGCCGGGTGAGGTGATCAATCCCATTTTCATCCATATAGACGACACCAGCAGACTACATCTGCCCAAATAATCTCCTCTTCTCTCCCCCCTTCTTCTGCCTCTCTCTCTACCCCTCCACTCCCACACACACACAGTCAGATGCCTCTTTGTACCCCAGGGGGTGTCACTCTATATCGCAGGGGAAACTGTAACAGGATTTCTGCAGGATGTTGGGTCAGAGTGGGCGGTCATAGCTAACTGAATGAGGAGAATGAGAAAATCAGATAATCTGCAATAAAAGCTGATTTATTTCCTTATTGCACGCAGACAAGGCAGTGGCTGTGATGAAATTTTTGAAAAAAAAAAAAAAATCGCAATATGTCCATAACAGGATTTATTAGTCGAAGCAAAATGAAAAATGGCCAAACACATGCGCACATCTTCCCTCGACACATGTCCACACACATGGTTTGTTTCTTTGTTATCCAACACAAATTAAAATGAGGAAATGGGTGGTCGCCAAAAAACAAAAAAGCGAAACACAATCACGACAAGTGCTACTCTCCAAATTTAATGTGAGCTGTAACCGTGCACTTACACACACATGTGCATGCAAAGTTACATGCTGAGAAACATGAGTACCACCTACACACACTCAGGCAGCGACTTTCACTGCAGCGGGAGCACAGACAAAGACACAGCTTCTCGAAAAGGGGGAAATGTGGCTTAAAAAATACAGCTCTGTTCATTTACCATCTCCTTTATTGTTTTTTCTCTCCCTTTTTGTCTCCGAGTCTCCACTAAATCAGACATGGTCCTGCTCCACTGTCTGGTTTCTGCTGTAGTGTGCAGTCTGTGAAGATGGATTGTGGTAGAGATGGATAAAGGGAGGACAAATGTGCAGGAAATGAAAAGAGAAATGAGACGATAATGAGATAAGTTGAAAACAAAAAAACAAAGAGGAACTGGTAGAGAGATTAACATGATGGGAAATAAACTGAGTGCTACAGTCTGGAGGAGAGAGACAGCAGAAAAGGAGAAGACGTGAGACTTGTGTTCATTGGTTGAATGTGCCCTGCAGCTGAAACACAGACTAACAGGGATCCAGACAGGGGTGGCATGGAGGAGAGGAGAGAGAGAGAGAGAGGGTGTCTGTCCATGCTGGTTGCTGGTAGCACCGCATTGTTATTAGCAAAGCCCCTCCGCCCACTACCCTCACTCGTGTCGCAGAGAAAAATGTTAACTCTTGCATGTCTGGTGGGAGAAACTGCTTGAGGGGGACAAAGAGGTGAGGAAAGAGCAGTGTTCATCTCAGATGCAAAGCTGTTGCAGACAAAGAAAGAAATGATAGTGGAATCCTCTGTGGGACGGTAAAGGAAGTTACCCACATGCTCTCTCACACACACACACACATACACACAAACACACACATGCAGAGTCAGACATAAAGCAAGGTAAAGTGGGAGACAGAACCAGACAAAAGGAGGCAGAGTGCAACTTAGACCATGCTGAGTCACTTTTGTTTATTTCAGGAAAATATGATAATAGAAGCAAATGATGCTGCAGAGAGGGGAGAGGGGGCGGTGGAAAGGAACAGTGATGTGGAGGGGGGGGGGGTCTGGTTTGTATTGAAATGTGCGAGTGTGTGTATGAATGTGTAATGTGCAAGTGGCAAACCCCAGGGGTGTGGGGGAGGGAGAACTGGCAAAGGATCAGTGAGAGGTGAGCAAAGAATAGCGTGAGCCGGGGGTCTTGGGGTGGTGATGATGTGCAAAAAAAAAAGAGGGTAAGAGGGGACAGGATGGGGCAGAGTGCTCAGCTCAGAGTTTATTTCTGGGAACGTGAATAAGCCTCAAAAAGAATATACGTAGCTATACAGTGAGGAGATGTATCATAAAAAATGAATGATGTCGACTCATTTAATGTTTCTGTGGCTTTTTACGGTCAAGTTAACTACAACTCTTACAGCTAAAGAAAAACTAAACAAAAAACACAGCTGCTCACACTGACCTGCTTTAAGCTCATTCATAGCGTTGCATCCATTTGCTTAATAATAAGATGGAGCTTGCTGACTAATATCACTAAAATAACCTTGTCAACAAAAATATCTGCACCCTGTCTCTGAAACTGACTGCACAAATTCAGCAAATGGATGCACACACATACACACAAGTGGGTGACAAAGGATTTTTGTGTGTGTGCCGACCTGTGTGTGTGTGTGTGTGTGTGTGTGTGTGTTGCTGGTGGAGGCGTGCCTTTCCGTTCACCCTCTGATGTCCTGCCTGTGACTGCAGGGGAGGAGCTACCACAACAAGCTCATTGCCACCTTCCAGGCAGACAAAGACAGTGTGAATTTGAGAGTGTGTGTTTCGCCTGTGTTGACACTTCATTCACGCCGAATCTACACACACACACACACACACACGTACATACACACAGAACCAACACAAAAAGCCTCCACATCCTCGTATCGAGCAGACTGGAGCCTCCTAATTGCTTAATTATGAGCAATCACAACAGTTATTATCGAAGAGCTATTATCCAAATAACTGCGACCTCTTTCTCCTTCTTTATTTAACTGTGTTTATTTACATTTATCCCTTTTCAACGTTCATACATATTAATATTCTGTAAAATAAAAAAATCAGTTAAGATGAAAAACCATGGGAATAAAACACATAGTTAAGAGGCATACTGACATACTTTTCCTCCATCCCTCCTCCTTCTTCTCCTCTGTTCTGTCCTATAAAATGACCTTGAAGGTCGCACCGGTGCGCTATCCACTTACAGGCTGTGTGACAAAGTGTCTTACCTGCAGAAACACACACATGCACCTGAGCCAGAGCACTTGAAAACAACACACACACACATTCACACACATGCATGCACTGCTGAGAGTGGCTTTCCTGGCAGAGATCTGCTGAATTGATCGGTGTTCAGACATTGCAGAGGTCAGATGTAATGAATCAATCACACATGCATCAGCATCTAGAATAGCAGCTACAGCAGCAGCTACAGCAGACAGCGTAGAGTTACAAGGCCACAGGCGCTGCTGCCCTGCTTTGATGCAGTGTCAACCTCCACATTCACATGACTGGGGGGGGATTGACAAGATTTAGCAAAATGGACTGGAATATCCATAAATGTGGGAAGTCTCTGATACCAGGATCAATATTGGCAGCAGGCAATCCCAGTAAAACCACACTTCCCAAATATGTAATATGCACAAGCTCTCAATAGAATCCAGTTGAGTACATGTGTTTGGGCCGTGCAACCAAAATGCTAAAGCGACTAAACTCTGGCAGAGTTGCAAAACTCGACATAACAATTGAGTCTGTAAATAAAAGAACCAGTTCACTCTAACAAAGACAGGAAAACTGAGCCAACCGCAGCCTCAAGGACGACTTGATCATTGGATACCAATCAATCAGGACACGAGACAGCTGAATGTGAAAGACGTGCCCTCAGAGGGCTCACCTTTATTTGATCCATGTTTTCCTTGTCATTCTTCACCTCACTCTGCTCTAAGGAGCCTAAAGGTGACGGTGAGGACATGAGAGATGGAGCAGAAGAAGCTTAGGCAAGGAAAAGTATCACTAACATGTGCTTAAACAGTAGACAGGAGATAGTGAAGAAGTGAGGTCTTTCATACAGTAAGTGCAGCTGCAAGAAATTCTCCTTCACGAAGAGAGGAAACTAAACTGAAGCATCCTACAGAAATAAACCACAGCCATGTGGTTAAGAGTGAAAGTGATCACAGGATGTTTTTATTTCAACTTCACATCCCTCCTGGACTTTCATACCACTGTCATTAAAAACATTTTGATGCGAAAGAGGATTACTGCACTCATAATCTGACAAGATACTGCACAAAAATAGAGCAACCGAAACAGGGGGAGTAGGAAGAAATGAAGTCTAAATAAATAAATAAATAGTCTTACAAAATGAATATCAATACGGATTCATTTTAACTCCTGACCTCTCAGGACAGTGGATCATAGCTGGAGTCGGGTCCTCAGCCTACACAATCCATACCTGATCATCAGCCTTACCACAGAGACCTGACCCGCACCATCCATCACACCAACCTGCTCTTCCCTGTCTGACCTCACTCTCTCCCTCTACTCCACTGCTCCACTTACACACACGTCTGCACGGGTCAACTTCCACATTGCACTGTTTTTTTTCCTCCCGCAGAGAGCAGCTGAGAGATTTCAAACATTCCCTCACAAAGTGCTGCTGCGCCGCATCGACCTGCGAAAACAACGCGCAGCCGGATCCCAGTGAAAAACGCTGAGCTGAACCGAGTCAGAGGCAAAAACCCAGATTCTACAGGCGACGGTTTTATATGAAACCCGATGCATCGTTACAAAAGATTTAACAATAAAAAATAAACAGAAAATAAAAACACCCGCACTGTGTTTTCACCTGCTCGACTCACCTGCAGCTTTCTCTGGTGTGGATTCATTGGAGAATGTCGGTCAGATGCAGGAGTTGCAAAACAAAACACAAGCGTGTCTTTGCACTTCCTCCCCTCTCCCTCTCTCTCTGTTTCTCTTTCTCTGAGTGGCAGAAACAGCGCAAGGAAAGAGAGAGAGAGATGCTGCGGACAGGAGGAGGTGGTGGAGGAGGAGGAGGAGGAGGAGGAGCGGTGCTGATGCTGCAGCCGACACCTCTCAGGGCATCCTCCTTCTCATGCTCATGCTGAGGCGCCGGATCCTTTTCCTCTTTCAACACGTTTGCGCTCTCTGCTGGATCATGAGAGAAGTGTGGATGATGAAAAGTCTGTCCACGCAATACAATGACTGGATTACACCATAAATTTACATTTGTTTTTACAATGTTTTATTAATGTACACTGTCTCTTTAAAAAACAACAACTAATAATTAAATAATAAAATAAAGAGCTACTAGACGGATTTTTTTGAAAAGGCTGATTTTATTTACAGGAGTTATTTACTTACAGACTTTAACAAAAACAAAAACAAAAAAAGGAACAGAAAAGGGGAACAAGATGAAACAACACAGGGAATCTTAATGTATAGGATTAATGTGGATTATTTAGACCTGCACACTGACACTGGTGCTGAAGCACTGCTGTCAGCTCAGTCTCCCTGGGTCCTGGCACAAGGCAACAGCAGATGGCACCAGAGTAAAGGTGTAATAAAGCCCATAGTCTTGAGTCCTCTGTCTTTTTGTCAGACACAGTCATATACCATGTCCAAAGAGACCTGGTAGCCATTTTGTTCTGGCCCATTAATAAACTGCGGGTGTGCATCTGAAAATAAACAACATCATGGTGCATCTTGACAACCTGACAACAAACTAAGAAACATAACTCAAGCTCCACTTACTAACTTTTCTGTAGGTTTCTGGTGCATCTTCCTAAACAGATAGTTCATTCAGCCGTCAACAGTGAGTATGAATACACTGAAAACCAAACAAAGCCGAGGAAGACTGTGAGGTTGAAGCGAAAGCTCAGTGAGGTGAAAACACAGAGGAGGAAAAAAAAAAAAACCTGAACCACAGAGACGAATAACAAGTGACAAAATATGTTTTGTGCTTTTTCAACACAGCGTACACAAATCCAAACACACTGGAAGCCGAAATGACTGATCCAAAGAGCGCAACAAAAAGAAAAAGTTTGAGAAAGTGATGTAACCACAGCAAAATGACATAAACATGAAGCAGCTGGTCATCAACACGGGTGGATCTGAAACATCAAAAGCCTAAAAAAGTGACATGTTGTGAAAGGAGAAAGCGAAGGTCAGGAGAGTTTTAAAGCAGCATCAAAGGAGAGAGAAACAAGCTCCTTCTTTCATCCATGTATAAAAGTGTGTGTGTGTGTGTACATCATATTTTCGTCAGAGATAAACACAGAGGTTTGGCAACGACATGTAGGAACCAGAGGATACACATGAATACCTTTGCATTGACTCAACAGAAAATCAAATGTACCATAAATGATATGCACAAAAAACAAGTAAATACCACTGCAGACATTCACAGCTCCCAATGCAACTGAGCTAAAACATTAATCAGTATAAGTGAGAATTGTTTTGTCGTAACAAGTGGGACTGTTAATAGTTTGATGTCTCTGAAACAGACACGACAAGTATGTAAAATGGGATTTCTCATGTGCTTCGGCTGTTTGTTTTTGTAAAGAAAGAATTCCCAATGAAATACTGATGAAATTCAACAACGTCTTATTGTGTGAAGTCCACAACCAAAACCTCAGGAGTAGTTAGTTGTAATATGATGTCACAGATCATTATTACACTTGTACTGTGAAATGCTGCATTACAGGTGACCCACTACGACCCCAGAGCACAGCCAGGCCGATATAGTCCATGTTTGTATAGTTGTATAACGGCACTGTACCGTTTATGTCAACCACAGGGCAACAGAAAAGTGACTGAGTGATTTTGCCAATCCTGACAATTCTCATTTTCACTTGCACTGACACAATGTTGAGCACAAACAGAGCAACGAAGCCAGAGAACCTAGAGACAGACGCTTCTATGCACACTCAAAAGTCACGAGGCTTTCAAAATAACAAAAAAAAACCTTTTCTCCAATTTACAAATAATTTACTGCAAGAAATATACACGGCATTTTATATACACCATTACACTGATTACACATGTACTTTGTTGTAAGGGACTCCCAAAACCACAGTGAATGCACTTCAGGGTTAAAACTAATGAAAAAGATGTGATTGTAATGAGAGGATAGATATTAATCAGTGAATATATCTACATATGAAAGGTGAATTAAACTTTTATTAGACTCTAAAGTATGGGGGTACACTACAGCACAGGAGTTACTAAAGCATTTTGTGGAAGTCAGTGACTTTACCAGACCTCTCTGCATGAGGTAATGTAGAAATCAGTGAGGTATTCTTTTAGGCTCATGAAAAGAGAAAAGATACCTACAAGCATGAGATGTTTTAATAATAACAAACGAAAAAAAAATGTTGGAAATAAATGTACAAGTGTGGTGAAATTCAAACTGATTGTATCTTTATCTTTACAGGATCTTATTTAATCGTAAATATTACGCTGTATGAACACGTTTTAGGAAGCGTGTATTCAAAATATATTATGGTAATAAACTTGAATACAATAATCCAAATTGATTAGTGAAAAAAAGTCGGCCTGTTGTATGTTTTTTTTTTCCATAGAGAAACTAAATGTAACAAGCTACAGATGCAAAAGTCCACAGCAGCCAGCACTGTGAAAATCCACTATCATCTAATGTTACATGACATTAAATGGCACTCGGCAACTGCCAGTGCCATCGCCTGATGTTCAACATGTGTCAGGATTCAAGAAACCAGATTCCAATATTTTTTGGTTTACCCAAATAAGAGAAAAATATTCTAACAACTGTTGTAATTCCTGTGAAGAGTATGTAAAATCATAGCCACAAGACCTGCCAATATAAAATGTTCATATTAGGCTTCAGACATTTCCTCTGGATCTGATTCGCAGTGTTCAGCAGGATAATATGTCCCTTAGACAAGACTTCCTGCATCATAATTTGCAGCCAGATCCATGACATCTGATTGGTCACGACTATTTCTGGCTGAGACATATCTTTTCCTTCTGTGAGTAAAAGCCTGAGACCTCAGACGACGTCAACGCAATCCTTTAAACTTTAAAGCTGGACACATGGGTCGGGTAAGTTACAGCTTCCTGCTGGCCCACCGGCCTGCCCTGCCTCTCCTGCTGGAGCACAAATGTAACTACATCAGCGACTAGCCGAGTCGCTGCTGCAGTGTGTGTGTTGTGCAAGCTCCAACTTGTCAGTGAGAGCTGCATTTCAACATCAGTTACATAAGAGTTTATCAAGTTTCAGAGAACGCAGCTATTGGTAATACTGATGTGTGTTTTCTCATTGGCACAATCATGTTGATATATACAGTAGTTTTTATGGTTTAACAAAAAAAAAAAAGACAACAAATGTTTTACTGTAGAGCTTCCTGGCACCAGACTAGAGCTGCTACCATATGTGCGCACAGTACTACTGTCAGCAATGTAACCCAGACACTCCAAAGACGTAACTATGACCCAACGTGAAGAGAGACAAATATTATGGTTTGGAGGTATTTCTGAACCTCCCTAAAACACAGCCATGTTTCATGTCTCCAACATGAACCCCCCCTCCTCCAGACAGCCAAGCGATAAGGAGCAGCTGATCCTCAGGGTCAAACACAAGGGGAAACAAGCTTATATCATAATACTCAAATAATAGAACATGTCAAATGTGACTGTGGAAGTTCTGTTTTTGCATGAGTATTATCACCAGTTATCGGCGGTGCTGAACCCAGCAGTGGACGGGGAACGTCACAGGTCTGTGTATTCTATGTCAAAGTTTTTTTGTCGTTACTGTCCGGAAAGGCCAGTGAGGGGCCGGGAGCTGTCCTGTCAGAAATACTCTTCCACAGACTGGCGTCAGGGCCGGTTGAAATGTACGCAGCGCCTTCTATTGCTTCCTACAAATCGCCATCGTCGTCTTCCCTGGCACTGATCCCGTTGTGGAGGAAGGCCTCCTTCTCCGGCTGCCTGGCCGCCGAGTCGTGGTTGAGCTTGAAGCCGATCATCTCCGTGTCTGGAGATGAGCGGGCCGTGGAGGCCTCGTTGCTGTTATGAATACCGTAGCAGAAGTAGATCACGAAACCTGGAGAAGCAGCACATGAAATATCAGTCATGTGCGATGTCGGAACTGAAAAACTGAATGATTTCTTCAGGCTGTTGTTGATCCGACTGGAGCCAGCAAACTGAAAATAAACTCTTGTTAGCACAGACCATTTTCAACATCTCAGGAGAGATGAACTTTTTCCTTTCGATGTAAATTCCAGCAACATCTCAGATTTGAATCAGTTTTTAAGGCAGAAAAAAACTATTGGCAGCATTTTTAAGTATAAAAAAAGAACAATGGTTAATATCATTCATGTCACATCTTGGAAGTCAACATATAAAACATCTGCAATAAGCCTCACTGTGAAGATGTGCCTATTTCAAACTATAAAATTACATCTGTGTGCAATTAGTCTGAAAACATCTACAGTGAATGATAAAAACAACTGAGACTCAAGTAGGAGGTGACTATTCCCTGGTTGAGTCAAGTTTCTACAAATAGCATGTCAGAGTATAACTACCTATCGCCATCCAGACTGAAAATCGTATCCAGGTGCCTCTGTCCAGCTGCATCATCAGGTAGACATTGACGAACATGCTGATCACAGGAATGAATGGCAGCATTGGAACCTGAAGAGGCAAAGAAACGAAACTTGAGACACCAGATATAAACACCAGAGACAGTGACGAAGAACAAAACGGACCCAAAAAATCCACACAATCCTTTACAGAGTGAGTCTCTGGCATCGAACCTTGAAAGAGAGTTTCGTCTTGCTTTCAGGCTGTCTCCAGATGATGAAGGTGAGGAGGAGGCACGCCATGAAGATGACAGTGAGGAGTATGATGTTCCACGTAGCGAAGCCTCCCTGCACTGCCATGATACTAAACACCAGGATCAACGTTCCTGCAGGGGGACATTCATCTTTATCATCATTTCATACAGGTGCCATATGTAAGTCATTTTTTTTTTTTTTGCATTTCATCACTGCATGAAGTCTGGGTCAGGTACCCATGAGCGAGGCGCAGATGTTGACGGTGTAGCCTGACAATGAGGACGGCTCGGGGATGTCTGGGAAAAGCAGGGTCTTGAAGCTGAACCTCTCCTCCACTCCGGGCAGGATGCCCATACTGGGGACGCTGATGCCGTCACTCAGCTCCGCCTCCTCCTGACTACTGGCCATCTGATATATTGAACAGGTCTGCTCCGGCTGGTACCTGACACACACACACACACACACACACAATATTTATTTATCATTGCGACTTCACCCTGCATTGACTTTTGAAACTAGTTGCCTGTGAGTTAACTTTGGTAACACTTTATAATAAATACACACTATTAAGCATTAGTTAAGCATTAATAAATACTGAATTCTTATAACGCATGAATACTCATTAGTATGTAGTTTATAAATACAGTTAGTGCTTATCAATTATGAGTAAAACATTTTTAACTGTGTTTATAAACTACATACTAGTGAGTATTCATGTGATATAAATGATGAATTCAGTATTTAATGCTTAATAGTGTGTACTTAATTATTATAAAGTGTAATCTTAACTTCAAGTTTAAGTCAGTCATAACGGTACAATATTAACCTGAGCTTCAAAGACAGACATAAACATTCTGTATATGGCAGCAGGAATGAAGCTGGACCAATGTCAACATGAAAATGACTCTCCCAGTGTCTCAGACTCGTCTCCATAAACTTAATGTATCGTCACTCACCTGAGCACCAAGACGCAGGCAGCCACTAATGTGTAGGCCAGCAGCGTCCCTATGGACATCAGGTCCACCAGGTCCTTCAGGTCAAACAGAAATGCCATAATAGCTTCAAACAAGAGGAAGAGAAGAGAGGAAGATGAAAATATTTGTTTGACTGTTATAAGCTTTGATTCAAATTGATTGATTAACAGAAAGAAATGTTCATCTTTTCATTTGTGTCCTTAATCAGCAGCCACGATTCCTCATTTACGCTTGATTTTTAAAAATTCAAATTCAACTTTTACACCATCTTATATCTCGTATCCTCTAGTTTCTCGCTCTTTCTCAGCTTTCCTCATCCCTCCCTGCTCCACAATCCTTATCCCTCTTACCGGACATCACCCCGGCGGCCATAGTGGACGTTATTGGGGATTTCCTCTCACTGACGTGGGCCAGGAAGGAGAAGAGCAGGCCGTCCCGAGCCATGGCAAAGATGATACGGGGTAGGGGGAACATGGAGCCCAACAGACTGGGGTGGGGCGGGGAGGAAAACATCAGATTGGGATAGCAGTCGTAGGTGTAGGGTGGAGGAGCAGGAGGAAAGGAAGGATTGAAAGAGGTCAGTGAGGGAGAAAGGGGGGGAAGAATTAGAGGAAGGAGATGCGTATGGCTGGTGAGATACTGTAGGGGTTATGGGATTTGGGAAGGGAGAGCGTGGAATGGGATATCAGGCTGGCTGCACTGTAGAGCAGCAGGGACATGATGTTGGTCCAAGGACATTCTCGTGCCAGCATGCAAAACTTCTCTCCCTTAAATAGCAAAGATGGTGCTCCATGCTGTTACTCTCCAGTCCAGTGCAAAATCTTTGGTTACTTCACCATGCAGAATAGTTTGGTGAGATATTCTTCCTCATATCAATATGATGCAAAATGAAAATATTTTGCATCATATTGGGTACAAAATATCACGTCTCCTAAGGTTCATTAGGAGTAATATATATATAGTCACTGAGCCATGCTGAATGAATGACAAAGTAGAGATACAATAACCTGGACGAGCTCAGCTGACTAAAAACAGACCTGCAGTTAGTGGTGACCTTTTCATGCTCGAGTGCTGATTTCTGGCAGGTTTCTTCAATACGCTTGTTGTAGGAGTGTATCGCAGCCTTGCAGCATGAAAAGAAAGCCTTAGCGCAACGTGGGTGCTGTTTGAAAACATGCGTGTTAGTGTCTCACCTGCCCCTATGCCAGAGGTGAGGGTTGCAGTTAGCGGGGTTTTGGTGCGGGGGCTGATCCCGGCCATGAACTTGAAAAGCAGCCCATCCTCAGCCATGGCCCAGATCACACGGGGCATAGGGAACATAGCACCCAGCAGGCTACCGTGGGGAGGGGGGGAAGACCAGCATATATAGTATCCACACTTACACCCACGAGAATGCGGTGAAACATACATGAACAAAGACACCAGCTCACATATACAAACACAACATAATAAATACTGTTAATGACAAATGATGTATGAATAATAGTGACATGCAGGAACATAATTAATATCAAAGCATCAAGGCAAAATCTGATCACAGCCTCAGACATACCATGCACATATTTTTACTTTAAGAATGTATATAATCCATGATCATGAAACTATTAAAATTACATTAAAACCACCATTATAAAGTACAAAAAATCCGACTTGTAGCCTTTGGTGACATGTTACATAATCACATATAGACCATGATGGTACAATATACTCTGGGCAGTGCTCTTTATTTTTAGTTAAGGGATCAAATGCCATCTGAGGTTAAATATACTCTCAAGTAGCACACACACACACACTGAGATGTCTAAGTGTGTATGTGTGTGTGTGCGTGTTTTTCTAGGAGACAGAGAACTAGAGTGCATGAGCATGCATTCGAAAGCTAATGCATGCAAGCTAGTGCAGGAGTGTGTGAGTGCTTACCTCGTGGACAGAGCACAAAGGGAGCCAACAGCAACAGCGTATTTCGCTCCTCCCCAGCCGACATATTTAAAGGCTACAGGCAGAGGGCTGTTGCTGTCCAGCATGTAGTACGGCATCATGAGGGTGAGGGCAGCGGAAACACCGAAGTACGCTACGAAGCAGATGAGCAGCGATGACACGATGCCGATGGGGATGGCTCTCTGGGGGTTCTTCACCTCTTCACCTGAAAAGAGACACAGTTAAAGGAGCAAAGGCTTTTAAACTTTTTTTTTTTTTTAGCTTACAGTGAATTTAGGAAGAAAAAAGGTCCTGTCTGTTGAAACTGCAGCAACATCATTGGTTTAATCTCTCTATTACATGTGTGTAATGACAGTTAGTCCTGAGATCAATACAGTACCACCATTACAAACAGTTTCTAGCATCACAGGTTAGCAAATCTAATTTGGTTATATTGATAATAGCATTTCTTTAATGAATAGTTTGAATGGGTTAGGTCATTTATTTTAGACAAGGCTGATTTACAACTGCACAAAGGCTGCTATATCAGCCTATTGTCCCTCCATTGGCTGCTATGCAACTGTTGGTAACTGACTATCATCACACTGACGCAGGGACTGAGCAGGATTGTACCCAGCATTCACTGCTCCGTTGCTGCCCTGGCAGACGTCCAGCAGACGTGGAAACCTGAGCAAACAGATGTATTTAAGAAACATTCCGCGCGGTATTTTGCAACAAATCGAACAAGGAGCTTATTTTTCCCGCGCACCCACAAGACTGAAACACCCGACTATTCGGCTGCAAGCGATTACGCAACAGGCAGAACATTCAGGTCTTGTTCTGCAGTGAAATCACACAGCGATGATGGAGTGTGTTTAACCCCGTCTGGATCCTCTCCTTCACCGCTGTTCATGACGGGTGACTGCTACTGATTGGCCCGGCTGGTTGGAAGATTCAGGGGTCACAAGCGCAACAGTGGTCACAGTTGTGTGTGTGTGTGTGTTTCGGGGGGGGGGGGGGGTATTGACAAGGGAGGGAATAATGGCTTCATGACAGCTTGACTGTAGGTAGCCAGAACACACACAAACGTGTGTGTGTGTGTGTGTCTGTGTGTGTGTCAGCAACATGCTCACACAGGCAATCGTTCAGGGATTCAGCCAATCAAAATTCAGGAAAAAGAGGGGTGGGAGACGCTGAGGCCAGGGAGGCTGGAAGTAATTTGTAAACGCTCCCTCTTTTACAACCTAGAGTTCCTGAAGCAACCGCAGCACCTGCATGAAGACACATTACTATTTACAGGTGTAGGTCTGAATTAAAAAAAAACCTCACACCATATTTTGATTCACTCCCCACTCACCCACGTCACAGTGCTTGGCATTCTGCCGAGAGCAAAAGTGGGCCAAACGTACAAAAACTACATCTTTTCTCTCTGCTCTGGCCCTTCTTATGTAATACTCCTGGCTGTTTAGACAAGCATAGGATTGAAATGGTCCCAACGCCAGATCCAGTTACACACCAACCCCCCCTGGAACTGGAACGTACCCATGAGGCAGTGGAAAGGATTTGAGAAGTGGAACAAGAGGAGAACGGGGCCAGCAGAGTGAGCGCTTTCTGGTTTAATCTGGCACTAACCTGTGGTGGCGATGCAGTCAAATCCGACAAATGCGTAGAAGCAGGTAGCAGCTCCTGACAGGACGCCTGAGAATCCAAATGGCATGAAGCCGCCCGCTCCTAAACTTTCTCTGGATGGCAGGGTCACTGTCACACTGGACAGGAGAAAGAAAGAGTAAACAAAACCAACAGAAGACAACCATTATTGGAAAAAATGTTGATTTAAAGTCAGTTTACCAAAATCCTAAAAAAAAACACACAGGAAACCAAAACACTGAAAAATAGCATACTACGTTTCCAACATGTTATAAAGTGTGTACATCTACATTCTTACTTGTTGCTGGAGTTACTGGTATGATTGGCATTCAGGATCTCTTCAGGGTCCAGCTGCCAGTTCTTCAAAGTACCCTTGACCAGCCCAGAGACCACCATGAACAACAAGACCAGGATGTTGATGCATGTAAAAACTTTGTTCACCATCGCCGACTCTTTGACCCCAAATGCCAGCAGACCTTTTTAAAAAAAAAACACACACAGAAGGGATGAAAAACTGTGAAAAAAGACAGTACTTGGGGGTAGAGACACAGTGACACAGGACCCCAGTGAATATATTCAACTTGTCACACAGGTTCTACAACTAAGTATTTACAGTGATTATCCCCCCCTGCAGCAATGTTAACTGCTCCAAGCGTTAAAAGCTTTAGGGTGAGACAGTGCTTAGTTACAAACAAAGTTAAATTTGCTTTTGTGAAGCAAACGAGACAACACAACACAAGAGCCAGAGACAAGAGAGCTTTTCTACCTGTGAGGGTGATTATGATGAGAACAGCAAACATGTCAGGATACTCCGCCAACACACCCGGCGCATCCATAGACATGTACTTCCTGCAGAAGTGCTCTATGTGCTTCCCTACCAATTCATCAAAGGTGGCGCTCCATGCACGAGCCACACTGGAGGTACCTGAGACGGAGAGAGAGAGAGCAGGGGAGAGGCATCGTTCAGTGTCTGTTCTCTGCTTTGAGCTACAGTGCTTCAAGTTCTTCAAATAAGCAATACATCTAAGACAAGAAATTGCCTGTCACTAGAAAACAACAAAAAGGAGGCAACAAAGCAGAAATGCTGTAGTATTTACCGATAATATAGGAGAGGATGAGGTTCCATCCAGTGATGAAGGCCCAGAGCTCGCCCACAGTCACATAGGAGTAAAGATAAGCTGATCCTGTTTTAGGAACGCGGGCTCCAAATTCAGCATAGCACAAACCAGCCAGCACGGAGGCTAGCGCTGCTATCAGGAAGGACAGCACGATAGCAGGGCCTGGAGGGGAGGCAGAGGGATTTAAATGATTAGAAGATTTGTCTCAAGAAGATTTGATTGATCATGTTTCATATACACGTCGTAAACCTACCAGAGTTCTCTCTTGCAACAGCGCCGGCTAGCACGTAGACGCCAGCGCCCAGGGTGCTGCCCACGCCCAGGGCCACCAGGTCAAAAGTGTTGAGACATCGAGACAGACGGGAGTCCTCTGTGTTGCAGTCCACCACCTTCACCCTCAGCAGCTGCTTCCCAAAACCCAGAAGCTTGTCCAGCGCCATGGATCAAGAGTGTGGCCACAAGGGAGGAAGGGAAGGAGGGAGAGAGGAAGGGGAGGGGGAGGGACGGTCGATCCGAGTTTCAGAGGTCACAAGGGAGAGGGCGAGGGGTCACATACACTCTAGAGGAGGGGGCAAAGGACAGAACAGATGAAGGAGAGTCATTAAACAAAGTAAGGTTCACAGACTTGTAGCTCAGTTTCACTGAAACACGGCATTTCCTGTTTGTTAAATGCAACCTGTGTGATCGGCCGGTTCACATCATGTGTTTCTGTGAAAGCTCCAAGTATAAACACCGGTGGCACAGTGGTCAAGTGGTATAGTTCGGGTAAAGGGGTTCACTTGTGCTCGACAAACTTGATTTAAGTAGAACACTTTCTTGGTGTGTTACATAACCCAACCCAAATCCACAATGTGTGACTGCTAGCCAAAAAACTGGGGGCCTATAGGGATAATCCATCTTATTGCTGGATACGTTGCTGACATACTGTTGCGTAACACAACACAACTCACAGGAGAGGAGGCAAAACCCCCTGAACCGACTGTTCAACAAAGAAGAAACGTTAGTCATGAAACACTGTTCTTGAATCATCACACATGACGACTCCTACACAAAGCAAAAGGAACAAAAACCTACCAAAACTCCTACTGGCTTTTGTTTGTCACACAGAACAAACAAGGATGCAGCACTATTTACTGTGCTCACAGTAAACAGAATTTAACAAAAAAAAAGGCAAATACTTGGAGAAAGAAAGTAGACAAAAGGAGCATCTTAACTGTGACAAACACTTGTGTACTCAAATATTTTTCTGCAGTCATTAAAATGAGGATTGGGGGGGGGTCATTTAGCTCTGTGGGTAGAGCAGGCTTTCTTCATGCAGAGACTACATGTAGTCCTTGCCACAGCGGCCCACGGTTCGATTCCACCAGCGGCCCTTTGCTGCGTGTCATTCCCCCATTCTCTGTCCCTCCATTTCCTCTCTCTCTACAGCTGCCCAATCAATCAAAGGCATAAAAGCCCCCCCCCCCCCAAAAAAAAGAAGGGGAAAAGGGTGAGGATTGGATTAAAATCTTGAAACTGAAAAATGACATAACAATGTATGCTCAGAATTAAAGCAACAGATGCAGAGACTTCTTGATTTTTGCCACAAAAAAAAGTACTTGCACTATGAATTAGATCCTTTCTGCGCCCCTCTTTTAGACCCCTCACCTCACACAGGCTTTCTGTTGAAATATTTATGTCTCAAACCAAAGCTGAACTAAACCCCCGATGGTGTTGGGTTGTTTTCTCAAACATTAGAAAGTTTCTTTGGTGCCATACAAGACACAATAAAGCTTTCTGCACAGGCCAAGTCCTTTTCATAACGCATAAAAACTGGATTTCATGTGTCACTCAACCTTTATATCAAAGACTCCCAGCTGTTACTGTTTGACTTAGCTACACACATAAACAGGCTCATATTAAAATGTGATGGTCTGTCATCATATGAAAACATTAAGAAATGTGAAGGGATGGGCTGCCAACCCAGACTGTCGACTCCCTGGACGCGAAACGCAGCTGTAAGACTTCTTTCCAAAGTGGGTTCTCTGGGTCAGTAGTCTGTCCAACATCTTATGCACATTCCTCAGTGCTGAGCTCACACACTGAGGGGTAATACTTGATATTTGGAAGGAGAAAAAAAAATATGAGGGGCAGATTGGGGGAATGGAAAGCAGGGGGTTGGGGGGTGTAAACATTGTAAGTTACGTTGCGGCGGTCTGGCAGAAGTCGTGTGGTATGTCCTAGGGAAGAAAGACTAGGAATTGAATGAGTGACATGCAGCAACATAACGCAGCCACACATTTCTAGATAATGGCTTCTCTCCAGAGCTCATTGACACGAGGACACAAACCTGGAAAGGTCGTGCGGAGAGGGCAACAGTCATGTCACACCTGATGGAAACTTCCACATGAGGAGAAGCCAAGGTGACAACCTTATTTTTATTTCCAGAAAACATTCAGGCTCAAATATCATACAAGTTTCCAGCCTGTTCTATTACATTTATCTATGATTGACTTTTCCATGTTGAGGAATAACCAATTAATATTCTCATTAATGCAAAAAAAACAAAAAAAAAACATTTAATTTGCAGAGGGCTATGTTTGCCAAGAAGTCATCACACACAGTGACTTAGAACACTGTTGAGTCAATTAATTGAATAGTCACTTTTGGTATTTAAATGACCATTTTAGTAATTTTTTGGCTGGAGCCCAACAGTAAACAGACTGTCTGACTCAGTGCTGATACCTTTACCACGACTTCTGCTGCTCAGTGGGGTGCTGCTGAGCCACAGTCTACCAAACCACTCTGGTTTCCTGGCTGCTCAGGAACTACATGAAAACATTTACCGCCATGATGGTAAATTAACTACTTTCATTATGTGTATCATTATTACTGGAGGAGGCAGAGGAATAACTGCACATACAGTATGATGCACCAAGGACAGAGGACTCATCCACAAGGGAGTTCATCATAAACACCTGCCTCTAATAAAAGTCTGAGATGTTCAGGAGTTGGAGTGAATAAAATGACTAATCACTAATGAAGCAAAATGAAATTGTAGTATTAGTGTGTAAAAGGATAAAAATATGATTATAAATTATACCCCTGGGTGTGTACATATATATACATACATAAATATATATGATGTATACATGGTGTATCTTACTGTCATAGGGGACTAATTAAAAAAAAACATGATTATGAAGTGCAGACATATGCAAAAACCATTGCCTGAGGAAAAAAATGAATAAGCGCATTTCATCTTTTCACAAAAAAAAAAACGAATAAAGACTACAACTCCTCAAACAATCTATGAAACTAGCCCGGATAAATAATAAGCAGCTGATTATTACAACAGTTTGGACGCCACATCACTGTAAATAAAAGCTGAAGGTGAGAATGCCATGGCTAATCCTAAAGCGGTTACAGGAGTGAAGACACACATGCGCATTGCACACACATAAACACAGGAGAAAAGTCTCCACTGTGAGCCACATGACCCCTCCCTGACCTGGGCACACAGGCTATGCAACTGCTGAGTCAAACTCTCCCCTCTTAATACAATTAAACACCTTAAAAGGCAGGAAATCTGACAATCCGATGCTACTGTGTATGAAAGCATGCTGAAAGGTTAACATTGCATGCAAAGACAATGCTGCAGGTCAATGTCAAAATGTCAATAACTTCTTCCCACGTGGTGGGCTGAAAAAAAATAAACCAAGTACTTACTTTGGAGCCACCTACAGATTCAATGTGCCTGTTAATCTGAGCGTAAAGTTTAAAAGACTGATGACAGGTACAGGGATTATTTGTTAACTATCCTTCAAGCTGCTGTGAAGAGTGAGAGCATTCGACGGCCACCGTTCTGAAATAGAGTCTGGAGGAATCACATGGCTTGGCTATTCCAAGCAGCACACACACACACACATTACGCACACGCACACACAGGCACGGACAAACTCTAGCAGTAGTTGAATAGTTGCAAAAAAAACTTGATGCATATTTTTATGGTAAAAACTCTGGATGAACTCTTATGTCATCACTGCTCCACAGCTGCACAATAACCAGGATTGTGTGAAAGTGACAGCTTTTTGCAACAGAAATAAATCATAGCAAGCTCTGACAAGTGGTGGTAACTGATGGCTGCATCCTCACAAGCCTCTGTTTTAGTGCCACTCACACACACAAGGACACACATGCATGCTTTATTTGAATTTGCAGTCATGAACCGATTATTTGCACAAAGAGACCACAGGAATAACTACCGAGAACTGAAGTCACAAAACCTTTTGGCCTTTATAAAAACACGTTCTCCTTTTCTATCGGAGTGTACGCACGGTAAGACACGTACGGGACCGTGACGGTTTAAAAGAGACTTGGCCGGGTACAGTATAGTTGAGATGTGGAGAAAGAGGAGGCAGTGACCATCAATGGGAGGGAGTGGGTGAACAGGAAAAGGGGGTGTGGGCCTTCAGCACCAATGAACGTGGACCATAAATATATGACACTGCCTGACATTTCAACGAGGAGTCCTTCTCAGCACTACAACACAATAACCACATTTATAGGCCAGTAATTTGCTTAAAGTGCATCACCTACTAAGTAGAACAAACAGTAGCAGGTAACCAATAGAGCATTTAAACAAACTTAAACAAGCAAACACCCTTTCCTGTGGCCTCTAGTATCTTTCCCTTGAACATTTGTTCTTAACATACCTGATGGCAACCAAAGATGTGCTGTTTTCTGTATGTTATGTGATCTTGTCAGGTGTTCTTTTTTCTATGTCTTTTTGAAAATCAATAAACATATTTAAAAAATAAATAAATAAATAAATAAACCTGATGGCAAAGCCACACTAGAGAAGAAGACAGAGGGTTTTTTTTTTTTACTACACGGACACAACAACGTGATCTCACACTGCTTTACTAGCAATGCTCCAAGTTGATATAAACCTGCACAATATTTTCAGACGCACGTAAAGCAGCTTTTGTGTCTGCATTGCGCTGTGTAATGTTCAGGAAATAAAAATATATAATGCACGCCATTCTATTTTTTGTGTGTCGGTGGACTCTTTTCTACTATTTTGGAGTCATTCAGTTCAACTGCCCACATGCACACACTCACTGTGGGTGTGTAGCTTATTGAGTTAGCAGGTGTGTTCACCGAGGAGAAAGAACGGCATGCAACAGTGGCGTGTTGACTGCTGCTTGTTGACATTCCCCATCTGTTCCCAACCCACACATCTTTGTCCACACGTGACACCATCCAGCTTCAGCAAGGTGGACCTCAGCCCACGGTATAGAAAGATGATCTGATTACTGCTGGATTACTAAAGTCACCTTGAGCTTGTACTAGTACGTGTAGGTTTCAGTAAAGTGTGTCAGTCAGTCAGTTGGTCAGTCAGTCTGTGGGAGGGAGACACGGTCATAAGGTGGCACCACCTCTCATCCAATGACCAAAGGCCTTTCACGTGTTTGGATAAACAACAGAGCTTCTCTTTTATCTTCCTCTGTGACGCAGAACAGAGAAATAATCACATATTTTAGGAAACAGAAGATTTACCCTTTACCTCCATTCAGTTCAAATACAGAGGTGGTTTACTTTGATTTTTTTTTTGGTTAATAGAAAATAGAGACCACCAAGCGTATGGCAGATGCCAAAATTCACTGATATCTCTGCTTCACACTAGACTCTCTTTGCTGATTATTTGTTGATAATTTGGGTGGACTAACGGTCAGCACTTCATCCAGGATATTCAAAACAAACTGTGTTTACAGTTTTTCTCCATAGCTGATAGTTGTAACTGAATATTCACATTTTTCTGGCAATAAAATAGAACAAAAACTAATACAACTGTATATTATAGCGGTTTCTCAGATTAAAGGCTGAATACAAAGTTCACTCTCAGAATTTAAAGCCGTTTCCATTCCACCAACTAATCACTTCAGTAATGGTGAATACGCAATTGCGTGTGTGTGTGTGTATTACTATTACCCAACATTGTAATAAGTCGCTGATCCAAGTTTTGTACTCACTGTTTCTGTTTACTCCAGCAACAGTCATTTACATTTTGCACTCTGCTTTGATAAGTCAGAAACCACCACTGGCAACTTGTTTTAAAACTTTAGTTTGAGCACAAACAAAAGCTGTAGACTCTTCAGGGACAGAAGACAGGTTCACAGGGATGTGACTGAGCCTATAGCTAACAAGGCATTTGGCCTGGAGGGAATATGAAGCCCAAGAATGCAGAAGCAGTCCCCAGAACCTCAGTGAACCTGGAAAGCTTCCATACGCACAGCCCTCCTCCTCGGTATAGGCTACATACAACACTGCACTCAGCAACTCGCCACTGACCCACTTTCAGACCAGCTAAAGTTAGACCAACTAGAACTGGTCTGAACTGTTGCCATGAGGATCTAAAAGGTCATCTCTTTTCACTGAGTCACTCATGACTGACCGTCTAATTTGTACAGATAACGCTCTTTAATTACTTAGCATTTTTAAAATCTCTTAATCGTGAAAGGTTTTTTTTAACGAAATGTATATTATGCACCGGCTTAACGAAATGTATATGTACATTGTATGTGAGTCATTTCCAGCTGTTTTTAAATGCCAAATTCTGAGAGAGTCGCTGACAGGTTGAGTCAGACCTCCATCCAACCGTGCATCACTGTTACTGGATCAGTGTATTGGTTTTTATAATGTTCTGCTCTGCTGCTATTGACTTTTTTTTTAATTTTTTTTTAATTTCCTGCAGTCACAGCATGAAGGTTCTGGGTTCAATCCCCCAGCCTGGAGCCTTTCTATGAGGAGTTTCTCCCCATGCCTGTGTGGGCTCTCTCCAGGTTCTCCAGCTTCCTCCCACAGTTGAGTGTGTGAGCACTGTTTGTCTCTGTGATAGACCGTCAACCTGACCCGTCTCCTGCTAATGGATGGATGGGTGGACACTCTTATAAGTTTACATATCAGATCATTGATCGTGCAGTGAGTGGGACTCTTCTCTTTTTACTTGTTTGGTGATTTCAAGCCTGTCAGTATCTTGCTGCTCTCACTCCAGATCACACTGCCCCATCAAAAACCATGTTGTTAAATCATGAACTAACTGTGATAAACCTACATTTTTTTTAAGCTGACATCAATTTCACTGTCCACACCCAGGCCTGATCACTGCCAGACCTGTTGAATAAAGAAACCACTTCAATAGAACCTGTTTGAGTGAAGTGAAGGAAGCTGAGAGACCCCAAAAAGCAACACATCATGCCGCGATCTTAAGAAAATTCAAAAAGAGATGAAAAAAAAATCCTTGACACTTATCAGTCAGGAAAGTGTTACAAAGCCATTTCTTACGTTTTGCGACTCCAGTGAACCACAGTAAGAGCCTCTATGAACATGCAGAAAGCTTGGAACAGTGGTGAAAACCTTCCCAAAATGGCCACCCTACCAAAATACTCCAAAAGTGCAGCAGCAACTCATCCAGGAGGTCACAAAAGACCTCAGAACAACTTTTAAAGACCTGCAGGCCTCACTTGGCTCAGTTAAGGTCATTGTTAATGATTGGGTCTTTGAAGAGGAGGAGAGCGCAAACCGGCGTTGATGAGGTGCTCACAAACGAAAAATAGACAGAGGAAAAAGGATGTGGCACTTAGATGCAGGAGAATTTATTAATAAAGTTGTGTTAAAAAACCAACGTTCTGACCATGATGGTCTTCGTCAGGGTATGAATTGTTAATGTTTAGACATTAAGAAAGAGACAAGGCAAAGACTGCATCCATGGGAGGGTTCAAAGGGTGAAAACCACTGCTGAACAAAAGGATCAGAAAGGCTCGTATTTTGCAAAAAAGAACAAAAAAAACAACAAAAAACTTCTTGATGATGGTGTGCATCCTGTTAGATCTGGTGTAAAAGTAATACAGCATTTCATAAAAAGAGCATCATACCAAAAGTGAATGAAGGTGGTAGGATGATGGTCTGGGGCTGCTCTGCTGCTTCAGGACCTGGACAACTTGCAGTAATTGATGGAACCATGAACTCTGCTCTCTACCAGAAAAAACTGAAGGAGAACATCCGGCCATCAGTTCGTGACCTCAAGGTCAAACGCTTGGATAAAGGCTCTCACTGTTTTTCACTGGAGTCCCAAAGCTTTAGAAATGTCTCTGTAAGACTTTCCTGACTGATAGGTGTCAATGCTTTTGTTTTTTAAAATCTTTTCTTAAATTTCTTAAGATTGCAGCATAATGATTTGGTTCTTGAGATCTTCTAGCCTCTTTCACTTCATGCAAAAACGTTCTAGTGATTTCTTGATTCGACAGGTCTGTGAAAGTGATCAGTAAAATTGATGTCACCTTTAAAAAAAGATTAGGTTTATCACGTTAGTTCATGATTTAACAAGGGGGCAATTACTTTTTCACATAGGGTCACACATTTGTTTGATGATCTTAAACATTTAAGTGTGAAAAATATGCAGCAAAAGTAAGAAATACAGAAGGAGCAAATACTTTTACATGGCACTGTACATCAGCGTACCTGCTGAGACAGACTTCACTGCTGCTTCTCACACAGGTAAAGTCAGAATGAACACACTGCAGGAATCAGCCCTCTCACATTACATGATCGTGATTAGAGAAAATGCAGCCCCTTAAACGTGGTTGTAAGATGTAAGGAAGGGAAATTATGTAATGCTCAGATGTGGCTCTTCTGCACCGCTACGCTGCTGGCAAACGACAGCACTGGCTGTAAATCGGTTAAAAATGGGGTCTGAGCGAAACGAGCATGTGGTTTACAGCATGGACGCGTTTAGTTACAGTGTGTTTTCAGCCATGCATTCAACTTTACGCACGGAAACGCGTTCCTCAAACGGCTCTCCAGCTGATGTGTGCAACCCAACAACCATCCAACCAGAGCTACTAACATTGTGAAATTACTTATCACACACCGCTCCAACATGTGCACGAGCGTGGCTTTGTAAAGATTATTTTTTCTACTTTCTTTTTTACCTTGTAAAGCTGTGGGAGCGCATGAAGCAGTGATCCAAGACAGCGGGCGTCCCTCTGAGGTTTAAAAGCTGCAAAGTAAAAAAAAAACAAAACAAAACTGCGTCCACACACACACGCCGTGGTTCGACAAAGTTAAAGAGTTGTTTCTTTGCAGGTGGTAAAGAGGAATTTAACATTCCGTGTTTGTTAAGCACAGTGAAATGGAGGAGGGGATACGGACTGAGGCAAACAAGCGGCCCCGCCCGCTCATTACTATTACGGTTGTGCAATAGCCTGAAGCTGCATTTAGTGACCAACTGCCACAAGTGGCTTCTGGCATAAGTCAATAACAAAGTAGTCATGATGGCCGTTTCAGATTGACGGCATTTTGATCAGCTGGCAGAAAGAGTTGTTTTGTAGCTGCAGGATTGATACTTCCTCTGTGGTGAAAAACCATTAGATCAGAGATAGTGATTCTGTTACAGACAATAGAGAAGTAATAGAAAACTGTAACTGAGCCACATTGATAAAAACAATTGATTTGGGTGTTTAAAAAATATATATCATTAGTAGTTCTAATATAAAATGTAAATCAAAACTTAACATCAAACTTTTCAAATGAATATTTTATTCACAGGCAAACACTAAAACAAAAGTCTTACAAATCTGATAATGGAGCCCTCAGGTGGAGGAGTATTGTAGGATGAAGTGGGGATCAAAGAATGACCATCAAGTCACCTGTCACTCTTTGTGTGCAATTTCTACCACCAGGAGTTATATTATTTGGCACATACGGAAAAGAGTATGTGGGTGGAGCTGTTTCTGCTCTTTTCACTTCTTTTATTATCGATACCCGGTTGAATAGTGTCAATGGCTAACAGTGATCCATGTTGACGAATGTTTACTCCTAATAAATTATGCATTTAAAATCGTCAGCGTGAAGCATAACTGAGTAGTTGTTTTGAGCTGACAATACAAGGCCTCATTTCAGCATGAGTCATGTGTCGCTAGGTGTGTGAACACCTCTCTATACATTATTCACAATATTTACAAGTTGTTTTTTTACCTTCTGTTTTCAAGGTCAATGTAACAAGTGTTGAGTTTTATTTCAAATCCATTTAGATGCACTTTTCTTTCCCAAGAATCCAACTGTGTGATCCCGCCGTGAGCTGAATATAACAGAAGATAAATGAAAAGCTGCTTCTACGACTTGGCTTCCAGGAGTGGTTTGATGTCTTTGATGCCATGTTCTGCTGCCAAACGAATGATGTGGTCCAGGGCATTCATATTACCCAACATCCTCACCACCTCCTTGATTTGATCCCTGTTGGCAGATAGAGGTTATATTAGAGGAATGTGAGGACAGACCCAAAGCATCCCAACACATTTATCATCCCACAAATGCAACCCCAAATAATGTTACAACATATGAAGCTATAAATCAACTCAACGTCTCCAATCTGAAGAACTAGAGCCTCTTACTTGGCGCTGCGGCGTTCCACGTCCGTAGCGCCGACAGTGCCGCGGTGCAATGAGTTTGCCAGGTGGGTGAGGTAGCGACAGAAAGGCTCCAACTGAGGGAACGTCTGCTGGCCCTTCAGCCCAGAGAACCACTGCGTAGGTAAGCACTCCACCACCTGAAGAGGAAAAATGGTACAAGAAGAGGTTAACGCTGACTCTGCTCTCACCCTGGTCAGTGAGTCACAAACAGACAAAGCTGACCGGCTCAGCAGGTGTGTTTGTCATGTTGAGGCTGCCAGATGTAAAAAAAAAGGCAGAGGGTAGTTGGAGGGAAGCAAATAACAGAGATCAAGGCGGAGAGGATTTTGTTTTAAAATACAAGCACCTCTCATCAAACTGTCAGTTCCAGGAGAGCAGCCAGTTTCCATTACTCAGGTGACAACAAAAAAAGTCTATTTTTAGACATGGCAGGGACATCATGTTCTATTAAACAGCGTGTGAGGCCTCTGGAGTCATTGTGAATCTATGATAAAATAAAATGTAAAAGTAGTTTTGGGTTTCTGAAAAATAAAGTTATGGTGCGTTCCAGGCAACCCGTAACTCGTGTTTTTCCGACCTGTTCCTATGGTTACCCGTTGGAACGTACAGTCAAACTCGTAACTTCCCACCTGTGAACTCGTACTAGATCGATCTACTCCCAGTTCTCACTTGTAACTCATAACTTGCCTGGAACGCTACAAAGTCCTAACTGGTGACTTGAAGTCGTGACTTACGGGTTCAAAAGCCTGCACCGTTAATTTCATATTCTCAGAATTCTGACTACTAAGAATTCCAACTTTAATCTCAGAATTCTGACTTTTATCTCAGAATTCTGACTTTAAATTCAGAATTCAGACTTTTTTTCCTCAGAATTCTGACATCTGAAAAAGCGGCCCTAATCCTCTTCCATACTTTTCACTGCACTAGTAATGTGTATTCTGAAATACGGTCAGGCATCCGATGAGTTAAATGTTTTTCTTTTTTTACAAAAACAGCAATGAATTAAACTGTTGACTTACTTTGGTATCAAATACTTAAGTGTTAAGTGTAGGGTGGTTTATTTAAAATTAAATCTATTTAAAACAGCATTTAGAGTCCCTCTCCAGTGAAGAAGGAGAGTTATTGCTAAAAATTCATAGTTTGGTGCAATACAGAGCAGAGCTGCTGACAGATGAGAACCCAAGTTCAAGTTCCAAGTTCCTCTGAATAATATGTGTAGTGCATTGTTGACATTGTGACATGGCACAAAGCATGTCATGGCTTCTTCTTTTCTTTTTACATGGCTTGTGAGAAAAAAAACAGGGTGTCAAGTTTTATGATGTAACAGGATGTTCATTTGCCATAATATTTTGTTTAACACAGGAAAACACACAGTTGGTTCTGTTTTAGGTTTCTTCCTGTTAAACGGTTGTTTTTCCTCCCCTCTATCACTAAATGTTAATTGTAGGAATGACTGGGCTTCCCTCTCTAATGTTGTCTTGAGCTTAGCCGCTGAAGGGCCTTGAGAGATGTTTTATGTTATTGTTTGGTGCTATACAATTAAAAAGTAAATTGAAAATCAACCCATCCTTTTCAAAACAGACTGAACAGACCAAGTCGTTTCACTCATATCCAAAGATGAAAGTTAAGTTCATAAATGAGAACTTGTATGTGTTGACTTCTAAAACTAAAATGAACTCCTCCTTTGCCCACAATATTTGCCCTGTGAACTTATCTTACAACATAAAACAAGCTAAAACCTGTTAGACCTGTATCAATTCACTTTACAGTGATTAATGTCTATTAATTTAAAACAAATTAATCCAAAATGAGCTGCTAGTTATGCAAGGACGTATGTATGTGTTTACACCTGATAAATGACACTGAAACAAAACAGTGTGTGTCTCCTACCTTCTGGCACTTGGGTACATTGTCCTCTGCTGTATCTGTGGTCTGAAGAGCAGAGAGGATGTATCTGTTCAGGGTACTGTCCAGAGCCAGGTCCCTCAGACAGGTACCGGACAAGACGCCGTCCCACTGCAGGATGTTGCCCAGCAGCTGTGCAAAGAGAGAACGAGAGCAACATCAATATTGAATAGTCTAATTTGATGTCACAGCTGTAAATACTGCTACCGCCACTGGTTACAACACAAACGGTGTGAAGTACATGAACAAACACACACCATCATATTTAATATAAACGCAATGCATTTGTTTTTGCTCCCATTTTTCACGAGATGAACTCATAGATCTAAAACATTTTCTATATACAGTAATGGTACACAAAAGAACTATTTCTCTCAAATATTGTTCACAAATCTGTCTAGATCTGTGTTAGTGAGATAATCCATCCACCTCACAGGTGTGGCATATCAAGATGCTGATTAGACAACATGAGTATTACACAGGTGTTCCTTAGGCTGGCCACAATAAAAGGCTACTCTAAAATGTGCAGTTTTACTGTACTCATACGCCACATTGAGGATACCATTTGAGAAATTTGAGATATTTGAGAAAAATAGGTCTTACTTAGAAAACGTTTTAGACCTTTAGTTCAGCTCATAAAAAAATGGGAGCAAAAACAAAAGTGTTGCATATTTTTGTTCCGTGTAGTTTGAATCAACAGAGGAGTGGCAACAACTTCCCTCCACTTTATCTCCAACATCTCAACAGATACACTTCCATTAAACACTTTGCTGAAACTCATTATGCAAAACACTTTGCCTCATCCTTTAATCAGATTACATTCAGGGGAGAACTGTGAGCATGCTCCTACCTTCACACAGGACCAAAACTGCCTCTGGTAGAATAAGTAGGGACCGCTGTTCTTGTTCTCCAACACACTGATCAGAGGCAAAACACACTTTTGGATAAGTTATCCTACAGATAAAAAGAAATTAACAGACTCTTATGTTGATAAATATGTGGGACATACTTTTTGGGGTAAAGTGGAAGGAAGACATCTTCATCCAGAGTCCGTCTGGTTCTGAAGACAATAGTTCTCAAAAGCTCCTGATAGAAAGAAAAAAAGTAATTAAGATGACAACAAAACTACCACAAGAACCAAAACAGACTTAACCTGTGTATGCAGGTAGCTGAGAGACTGGGCCGTACCTGCGTGTATCGGTTGTCCCCATGCAGCACGGTGGGGTAGCCTTTCATTAGTCGGTGAATGAAGCCCACTAGCTTGGCTGTTTGACTGCTTGACAGCGGGTCCCACATTTGCTCTGTCAACACTGACACACACAGCAACCAATTCATAAATACACATGCCTTATTTTGCACTGGCCAAGGTTGTTTTTCCGTGTGTGCCAGGTGCTGCTGTGCGGGTTTGTCTACCTGTCAATTTGGCGAGGATGACCTTCTCCACAATCGCTGGCAGCAAACTGACGTCCCCGTCTCCGTGCTGCAACGTGCTGTGCTCCTCGAAGCCGTAAAACAACAGCGACTCAAACCAGAGCATGTACTCAAAATTTGCACACTGTGGCTGCACAGAGAGGGAAAAAAAGAAAGGACAAAGCAGATTCAGAATATTTGCATCCCATTTTTAAAAAATGTTACATCGAAGCCACGACTGTGTGCTGTACCTCGACTGGGTTCCATGAAATCAGCTGTAGGCGGACCAAAGGGTTAAAGAGCTTGGGCAGACAGAGGCCGATGTAAGCGTCTCTGTAGCAGTCGGCGTAGTCTCTCCTCCACACCTCGAAATGCGATTTGATGCAGTCAAGAGAATGAAAGTCCTCGACCACGTCTTCAAAGATTTTTTTACATTCCCTCATGATACGATCTGGAGGGGATAAAGCACAGGCGCATTTGTTAAGCTATAACGTTTTGACGTGAATAACAGTTTATCTACGTAAGTCACCCTAAGTGTTGCAAAAACTGTAATATTTGCAGGAATTAAATGATGAACCTCTCTCCATGTTGAAGCTGGTAATGTCAGTGGACGTTTCCTCGTCGTCTGATGATAAACCTTCATTGTGTTCAGCCCTCTTGCCGTTCTGCTCCCGAGCTTGTCGCCGCCGAGTTCTGCACAAACACAGTCACAAGGTTATTTATTCATTTATTTCGGACATGTTAATTGAATCAGACTTCATCACACACAATTTCAGTTACACAATAGAAGCAACATGACCGAAAGGGAAACGGGAAAAGCATAAAGCTTATCAGGTCCCGCCCCGATTACCATTCAGAATACATTTATTTCATCACAATTTTTCTTTCTTAGCATACGTGATACAACAGCAGAGCTGCAGTCTGGACTCCAGACAGCCAGTCCAGAATAACGTTAAACCTCTTTCTCTGGGTTTAAATCAATTCATAATTGTCAAGAATAGAGTTTTGTATTTCTTTTTTAAAAGCCCACAAGTTTCTTGATTTTTTAACCTCATCGTCTAGTTTGTTCCACTATTTGACACCAGTGACTGAGATAGTTCTCACTCTCCTCTGCCTAAATAACATAATATCCTCCCAGATTGTGTCACTTCTTAGCCTGACAAGCCAGACTATATCATTAAAATGTCTAGTCTGGCAACGACCGGTAGACCTCGGCTCAATCCAGGGGGCGGGATGAAGGCTGTCTTTCAAACTGCCTCTGCACGCAATAGGGTAGCGCTACGACTAATCAGAGCAAAGAGCAGAATGACGTTAGCCTGACAAGCCAATTAAAATGTATGTCGTTATCGCGTTAAGCCCGCCCAACGACTCTCTAAACAGATAGAGCGCTGTGACTGGTGAACACAAACGGTGTTCGAGACTCAAAAAGTTCCTATGGCTCTTTTCTAGACCCACCTACGGAGTAAATATATTTGCTGCCGCTAGGGTGCGTCTAGATTTCTAGGCTAGTCACTTCTCTGTCTATGAAAAAACCTTGTAAGTTATGCGGAAGGTCTCTGTACATAAGTTTTGTAGTTGATTAAGTCGTGTAGTTTGAGGATTTTTGCATTGATGAACAACTAAAAACAAGGGCAACTGTTCTGTGAGTAAAAACAGAAGAGACCTTTCTGTCATTTCATGGGCTTAGACAATCACAAACATAGAACCAATACCTTGACTGGAAACAAGTCACAAAAACATCCAGCTGACAAATCCTACAATGATGTCTTTAGAGAACAAATGAGCTTCATACCGTCGTGCTTCTCTTTCTGCTATCCTCCTCTGACGACTGTTCTCTTGGTACGCTGCACGGTCTCGACCAAATGAGTCTAGATTAGGAGCCATGACAGCTTTATCTGTAAGAGACAGGAGCCAGTTTAGAGCCAGTAATGAAAAGCAGAGACAACCCATAACCTATTTCTTATTCTGGGCACTCAACATCTCTGAGTTCTCGACATAAAAGGGTTTCCAAATTCTGAATAAATCAAATGATTACATATAAATTGGACTAGATAGGTAAGTGGTAAAGGACTGTTGTCAGCCAATGAAACCTTATCTACTGCATTAGGAACCACCAGAAAAAAGAAATCATATTTGCTGCAAATATTTTTTTGTATGGCTCGTTGTTTAGTCACCTACCTGTCTGCACCTTCCTACATGTTACAGTGAAAATGACAGATGACAAGTCACTCGTGTTTCTGTCATCTTTACTTAGTGACTCATTGCTTGCACTGAGTTAGACCCAGTTGACTGAGACTCAGCCAGTACAGACTAGAGTGGACAACAGAGCCCCTCTAATAAAACATCTCCCATGTACATACATGTTCTTGCACTCAAAATCACACCTCAATTAGCTGAAATCAGACTGATGAGGGAAACAAAACAGCGGTAGTGGGGAAACAAGAATGATACGTGCACGCGCATACATACACATACACACGCACGCGCACACACACACACACACACACACACACACACACACACAGACATACATACAGAGAACTAACGAGGCCGTTCAAATAAATCATAAAAACCTTCAAGATGGACTGACTTGAAAGGCTTGCAAACTCCGACGATTCATCTTTAATATCATCCTGTCTTCTCTGGACAAGTCGTAAGGCCCGTTGCCTTAGTAACTGGTGCATGGCAGCCTCCAGCTCCAGGACAGCAGGCACCTGAAAGATATGATGCTTTCTGTGACCTCTGACCCAGACAAAAGTGGGGCTCCGAGTCACAGGGACGTCTTGCTGCAGGATCATGGACACAAAAAAAACAAACACTGGAACCAAAATGTCACCAGTGTCAGGTGAAAACCTTGTATCTCTAAAATGTCTTTTTTCATAAAGTGTCACCAGGCAGGACTCATGACCGGCTAAAAACTATGTTTAGGTCCTGGATAAACACTTTGAGAGGTTAATATTGAAATCTCAAAAGCAAATTTAAAAAGGCTTTTACCCAACACTGACAATTTACAGTTCCAGTCATGGTGTTTACGCTGTAATAATGCGCTCCAGACTAAGTCATAGTGATAATGCTTGGTTAGTGTCCCGTTTCCATCACAATGTCCTGTGCACTGAGTCACCCTAATAGGATTAAAAAGGACATTAGTGTTGGCTGAGGAAACACATGTTCGCTGCTGGCGGGCCAGATGTCTCGTCATTCATCCCATGTAGCTGCTGTTCTGCTGCTGCAGGATCAAGACCGAGTTATTCTGTTTGGACATGCGTTTAAGACGGAGCTACAGGAGTATAAAAACATAATTTAACAAAGTGGACTCATCCTTTTTTACAAGCATGTGTATATTCTTAGCTACAACACTATTATGGGTTCACTTAAAGCACCAACTCATTTTACAGTGTCTTTGTATATTTAATGTAGCAGTGTGTATAAACTGAGTATTTTTAAGAAACGACTGCATTAAACAACCTGATTTATTGTGAGTAAAGTATTTTTCTTCCACATGAGCATCTTGCTGTGATGGTAAATTGTTATTTCTGAGCAGTTGTCAAGCAACTGGGAAATACAGCGAGTGTGTTCTAAGTAACCAAATTGCAGTCACACTGATTTCTCAGCAGTGTTAAAGAGTGACAACAATAGTTCCTAATCAATTCACTACTTAACAATATATTAAACTTTCTATGATTCTCAGGTAATACAGATTTCTATTAGAGATTCTATTGCTTCAGAATCCACACGAAGTGGTCAGAGATCACACAAACACAAAACAGAAAACAGCTAATCAGACAGCAGACAAATTCTCCCTTACCTTTTCACTGAAACACTCAAGCAAGTCTCCAACATACCCTCGCATCTCTTGCAAGAATTTATATTGATCTGCATTGTCATTGGACGAGCCCTCCAGCTGCTCTATGGTGCTCTCAGACGCAGCTAGGTCTCCTTCGATCTGTTTGAAGCGTTTGGCGTTTGCGTTGTGGCCTGCGTGCATTTGGCTGAGTCTACGGACACATGACATACAAGGACAGGCGTTGAGAAAGGATCACTTAGAAAACAAAGCTACGTTAGTATTAATGACTGACAGCTCGTACAGAGATAATACTTGTTTTAGCGTGCATCCATCAAATCAACACATCGTGAGAACTGAATAACGGGAGACAAGGAGCTAAACTCGTGTCTTCAGAGCTGAGCAGGGGTCGTGATTATGAGGACTTATGTCAGACTCCCTCACTCCCTCTCTGGACAGCTTTCAGGACCACAGCACACAAGAGATGACAGCAGTTGAGTTGAAGACTGATATTAGATGATTGCTGCGGTCTTCCACTGAACCTACCTATCCTGCAGGCGTTTCTTTACCAAATCAATGGATACCGGGGTTAGATCACTAACGGGGGCCCCAAAGTGAACAGAGCCGTTGTCTGCTCGGCCAGGTGGCTTGCCGGTCTGTGGGGTCACAGTACTGTAGGTGAAAGGCATGCTGTAGGAAGAGCCATAGGGCTGCGTCTCGTAGCTGTTCTGGTAGTAGACAGTGTTGTCCTCAGGCTGGTTGCTCTGGACCTGGTCATTATAAACAGCAGAGGAATAATACTTTTACTATGATAACTCGTAGATTTTGCTGTTGGTTACGTAACCTGTCATAGCAGACCTAATAGCCAAACTTTAAAAATTATGTCAAGTTGACATAACGAGGACATCTCAAACAATGTCAACTTTGCATTAAAAGTGACATAACTTACCGAATGACACTGAACGACAGCTGTCATAAGTATTCATTGATGTTTATGACAGGTGTCATGTCTTATGAACACGTATTCAAGTAAAGTGTTACTGAATATTCTTACTGCTCACCTGTGGTATGCTGATTCCTTTCCTGATCTGCTCCTGCTCCCAACGGCTCACCTCCTCATCCTGCTGACCCGTATCCAGGGCCTCGTCATCGCTGCCCTCGATGCCTGTAAGTGTGAACCATGTCTTAGAGACAACTGTACTAATCAATCAATCAGTAGTCAGTGCAACATAATCATTGCATACCTATCTCCTCAGCTATCTTTTGTCTCTGGCTTTTGTTCTTGACTCCACTGAAGCGGATCCTCTTCTCTTCCTCATCCTCGTCGTCGCTGACGTCTTGGTCTTCGCGTGCGAGACGTTTCTTGGGAGTTTCCGTCTCCACCAGAGGAGCTTCGCCTCCCAGTTCTCGAGCCATTTGCCGCCGCTTCCTTGCAGCATGGATGAACGCTGCATCTGGGATTTCCCCTAGAATTAAACAGAAGCAGGTCTTGAAATCACTCCTCGTGCAGTTGTGCACAAAAATAACACGTCTCTCAGTAGATTCCTAAAATCAGTAGCAGGCTACAGGTTTAATAATGTGTTTTACCTGGTCTTAAGCTGCTCAGGGAGGAAAGCGTGTTGAAACTTGCTCCGGCGTCTTTGCTCTTTGACGCCTGACTATGTGCCTGGACACCTTGGCTCTTCGCCTCTTCATCCTGCTCATCAGCACTGTCCACCTCCATTTCTTCCTCCCCCTGCTCACTACCTGCTCTGCTAGTGACTTCCTCTTTGATGGCCACTGGAGGCTGATGAGGTGCATCTACAAAAAGCAGAAACAAAGACAGAGGTGAGTCGTGAGGGCAACATGTGAGTAAATCCCAAGGTTAATTCAAGCACACACAATATGATTAATACTGCATGCTGTGGCTCAGGAGGTAGAGCGGGTCATTCACTAACCTGAATGTTGGTGGTTTAAATTGATTATTCTACCATTAATATTGAATAATTGTTTCCATTGATGTAAATATTTTAAGCCTCAAAAAACAAAATTAATGATGTTGTTTTACTTGGGAAAAAGAAAAAGCTAATTCTTCAAGATGACATTCCTATAAAAGTGAAAATTGTATACATTTGCTACAGAAATTAACTTAAATGAATATTAAATAATCACCTGCAGCTTATGGGACAAAAACAAAAGTCATTTGATGCAGCACATTGTCACAATTTGAAATATTATAGCAAAATCTCTGTGTGATATCTGGTTAAGGTGCTGTCATATTGGCTGATAATGTGACAGCAGAGATGACACTTGATGTATCATGAACACTGGGGCTGATTCCCACCTGATTTGACTTCCTGTTTGACACATCCCGACCTCTCCAGATCCTCCTTGTACTCTTTCTTCAGCTGCTTCACAATCTTCTTGCTGTGATTGGACTTCTTCACTCTGAACACCTCGGATCCCTCTGTTTACAAAACACATCATGAAAGCGTGAAAGTGAGTGGAGAGTCCTAGCGAGTCTAACCATGCACATGGTTAAGTGACTGTGTCGGCTAACAGAAAGACTTTATCTGCGACACTTTCTGCAGCTGTGAACGTGTATTTTCTTCTCAGCAGAGATGAACACGGTCAGATTAATACTAAACCCTGACAGGACAACACGTTTCCTTCAGCTACGATTAGTTAGCTAGCCGACTTAGCACCGTGTGTTACCTTCGTCGTCGTTGAAACTCAGGCAACTGGCTTTCGTGGGTCCTGGCACGGGAATGATCTCTTTGCTTTTCTTTTCCCTCTTGACAGCTTTTACACTGTTGAAGTTGGCCTGAAAGCCGTTGCTGTGGTAGCTGTCCGTGCTGCTCGGTGCACTGGTAACGCTGTTGCTGGACGTCTCCATGAACGGGATTTCCTCCACCACAGGCCCGAACGACGTCGGCGCCAGCGGGGGCAGCAGCTGGCCGTCCTGCTGCTCCTCCTCGTCGGACTCATTCCTCCGCCTGAAGTTCGCTCTCTTCGCCTTTTTAAACATTGTGATGCCGAGTTAAAAATGCACCTGTTCTGTGGTCAATCGCAGGACGTCTTAACACCGCAGTTGGAGGCAAAATAAATCATCCTCACATTGCAGGTCAGCCATTTTCTGGTCTGATGCGGTGTTTCTTCTTCGTTTTCACAATTGTGAGTACAAGGCAAGTAGTCAGTGGCGCGTTACTGCCCCCAACCGGTCAAAACTAGTAGATGCGCAGAACCATATATAGGGGAGACCGGGGTTGGTTGGCTCACTTTTCACTCTTTGCCACAGCACTCTGGCATCATTTATGTGAGAATATTCAAACCAGCATTAAATGAAAGGTTAAGGTCTCCGTTTTGACTAAACACATTTCAATGTCAACAGTTATATTCTAAAATCAATTTATTTATGAATGAAATCATACTGTGCGCACTTGTGCCAACCAGCCCGTGTCGGGGCTGGTTGGCACACTTCATGGGGCTGGTTGGCACAATGTAAAAAATATTCAAATTTAAGAAGATTGCATGTACTATGCATACATGTATTTGCATGTATAACACTAAAACAGGGCGTTTAAGGCCACAAACAAGATAAAACGTACACAGAACATCAAACAGTAAATGATTTGAGCTTTTTCTTTTTAAAGAGAAAATATTCAATGAACATAGAATTTATTCTAGGGTAAGCCAAGTCTACATATTAGAAAATATTACAAACTGATAGAAACATCAATTTATGTTCATGTTATAACAGCTGCCTGTAGTACTACAAGTTACATGTTTTCTGTGTGATTACGATTATTATTTCGGTTCTTCATGCCTTTATACTGTATCATTTATTGGCTTGTCCTTGCTGCAGCAGCCCTGGTTTGATTCCACTGGTGGCCGTTTGCTGCATGTTGTTCCCCCACTCTCTGTCTCCTCATTTCCTGTCTCTCTACCGTCAATTAAAGGCCTAAAAGCCTTGTATGTTTGTGAGAGTATTTGCCAACTTTTATTGTTCCTTGATGAAACCAATGAAGGACGATTTGATTATATCAAGTCGTCCTTCATTTAAGATTATAGAAAGGAAGGAATTTGAGTCCTGTCTACATGACATATCATCTGTGGTGTGTTTGCCTGATTATTCGCACTTCCTTAAAAATGCAACAATTCCAGCATATCTGCAACCAGATAATGCAACCATTGTGACAATTCATTATACTGCCACTCTATATCTGTGCACCTCCATAAGTAGAAAAGGTTGAGAGAAGTATTAATGATTCTGATCGTCATAACATGGGGCTGACGTTGACTGTAAAAGCATTTGCACTGTGATGCATTCATCCACATGTTTTATATGTGTTTGTTCATCAAAGCTACACATGTCTGTCCTGTTGTTTAATATCAGTTTGCCAGATAGGTATCTCTAGGGCCATAGCAACTTTGTACTGAAGCCAAGCTATCAACTGAAAGATAAAACATCAATGAAAACCCTTAGATATTTGCCATGGTGTTAGGCTACTGTAACAAGACTGTCTAGTTTTTCTGATTGGCACTGTTTGTAGTTTGTAGAATAAAGGAGTGACTGTATCAACCAATGAGATCAAAGGTTACATGCATAATGTGTGGCATCAGCCATTTTGACATGTTGCAGCAAAGGTGTAAATGATCAAATGCAGAGTCCCTGTATTGTTCACACTGTCATAACTTACAGGGAATACAACAGGGACATATTTTTTTAAGATCTTTTCCTATAATGATTGAACATCAAAATCTCTCTGTTGTGAAAAGGGCTTAGTGTGCACAACTCAAAGGAATCTAAATGATGACGTATGAGTTAGTGGCCTGATGTTCAGTATTTACATAAAAGATAATGTTACACAGGTTAAAAAAAAGTAAAAGATTTAGAATTAGGCTACAGATACATTATCATGTACCTTCCCTCTTTTCTCACAAAGTCTCTTCCCTCAAAAATTATCTCTTTTCATTGTAGCCTACCTCACCTTTATTCATCGCTCATTATATCTGGGCTTCCATATAGGCTACCTACTTTCCTGATAGCAGCTTTTAGAAAAATATTCCACAGAAGATGAATGAACCATATGCATACCTTTGAAATTGCATTTTAATGTTTGCATGCTAAACACATAATGGGAAATTGAGGAGTTAAAGGGAGCATCTGTCTCCACTAATAAGAACAGAGAATATGTATTCTGGACTTCCACCATGCTCTGTGTTCCTTTAATGAATGCCTGACATGTGAGCTGCAGTTAGTAAGGGTCATTACAGAGCCATTACTTGACAGTGTAGTCAACGCTGTGGTAGTGATAATAACTGCTGAAATTAAAGTGTCACCACAGATGAAGCTGGAGTGATATGTTGTGATTAATTAACGTCAAGATGACCCTTTGCCATTAAAGCGATAATTGGAGATAAATATCTTCCCATTAACGGCAGAGTTTCGGATTTAAAGTCCCAGAGCCACTTTCCCCATAACAATATACATTAATTATAAGGAGGAGTAGCCTAGAGTTAGTGGAGCAGAAACTTATTCTTATCCCACTGTGATGCAGTGATGTATCTGGAACCTATCAATTGCTCATGATGACACTATCATGTAGGCCTATCATAAATCATTATGTAAAAAATATTTTTGTTTGATATTTTGTTTGCAAATCTGTGTATTCATGCCTCTTCCACTTGCAATTGGAATAATAACTTAAAAAGACCAAAATTACAAATTGGTTAGACACTGAACAATTAGCTTGTTGTAGCTTGTTTGTTTGGTCAGCATTTTTGCAGAGCTTGTTTTGTCAAGTGGAGGAAACAATGGTTTCTAATTGTGTTTTGGTTATTTGCATCTGTCTTTTGACCTCTTCGGGCCACCATACTTACGCCCCGCCTACCCCCGCGGCTCGCGCCAGGTGTAAACGGCAGAGTCGGTTCGAGCAGTGTGTTTTGATCCTGATAACAGGTGCAAGAAGTCATATCGGAGTGGAGAAGATGGGAATGGAAAGACACATTGTTGGGATTCAGCCAAATGTTTGAGCCACAGATAGAGATACAGGAGTTTTTTTTTTTGAGGAGTGAGGGTTCCCGCCAAGTTTCAACCAAGAATCAAGATCGGCGAGGAGGAGTTATATCGAAACGGTAAGACCGCTAGTGCTGGTGGCTAATGGCTATGTTAATACAATCACTGACTCTGTATGCACTGACAAGGTTTTGGGTTAGGCTATTTTGTCCATAATTTTGTCTGGCTCCGTGTTGCTGCAAGTTGATGGGTTTGGTTGTGTGTGAAACCCCGGTTGTCTCAATCTGTTTTTATGTGACTGATATTGAGTCATTGCATTTCCAAGGCCTAAAACGTCTTGTTTTCCTCATGATATGTCTTGTGCTGTAAGGTTGAATATTCATTTCATTTATCGGAGGCTGTCTTTAAGTTGGGGTGTTGCAGTAAACATTTGGATGACAATGGCCTATGTGTTGTTCTACTCTTATTGAAAACGGCCTCCCAGCTCTGGCATCTGGGCTGCTCTGTTGACTTGATGGTGTTTGTAGTGCTGGACGGTCAGTCATATGGCCTGGTTACCTCATCAGCTGAATACAATGACTGATACCAGCTCGTGGAGTGAATAGTATTGTCTTCTTGGTACCACAGGGTATTTCTCAAGAGTTAAAATGAGACTCAAAGATGGATCGATTGTTCTTTAGTAGGCTACTTTAATCAAGAAGAAGCTTGAAATTCACCTCAAAGCCACTTGATGGCACTGTAACCCCTTGTAAGTGAGAAGCTACCTTATTTGTGGCCAAGGTGCGCTCATAGTTCACTCATGTATAAATGCTAATGAAATACAATGACATTTCCTGATCCAGTGAATGTATCTGAAACAAGCCAGCATGAATATAGATGACATCAATACTGCTACGCAAAGGTTCATAAGGCTCATCAAATCACTGCTCCATCACTAAGAGGAAGCTGTTGCCGTGTGAGATCATTTCAGGCGATTTATTTGTATAAGAAAAGCAATCTAATTTGTGTGAGAGATATCATTATTTGTTTTAGTTGTTTATGTGCATGGGACCCTGGAAAAGGGGAGCAGAGTGTGTCATTATTGTGCAACAGGAGTGCTGCCACTTAAAATTGCTCCTTCAGGATACAGTCACTATAAAAGCAAAAAGTTATAGAAGCTAAGGTTTCATTTGCACTGACGGAACAAAACACCAGGGTTGAATAACCCAGCTTATTAAATACACAGTGTGCGTGTCAAGAGGTAATGAAGATGGAATGAGAATAAAAAAAAAAGGAACTGCAGTAATAGAAGGACAAGAGGAGCTACACCCTCCACCTCTTACTAACGACTTCCATTAATGCAGGTCTATGTATATTAATTTAGATAAGATTAAAACGTCAAAATGCCTATGTTTTTAAAGTAAACATTTCATCCCTTAAAGCACATCTCTATAAGAATCATAAAACCATGTGCTTTTCCTTTCATGAATGCAATCATGTTTTATAATAGAGCGAGTCAGTTTTATCTAAAGATGGATGTCTAATTTTGGAGCTCTCCATAGGTCCCAGTGCTCTCAGGTAATAGGATCCTTTGAAGACAGAAGATTAATGTTGTGATACAAGCATACATGTACAAGGCTGCAAAACATTACTACTGTGGATAACTAATTATACTTATCTGTAACAGGGGATCAGGATTCACCTAGGTCTGTTTAGACTCTGTGTGCTTTGTGCTCACAGAGAACATTATTTCTCCTCTGGCATAGAAGGAATAACAAGCACACGGACCAGGGTATGGCGGCCATTCACCATCAATTGCTCAGATGAAATCAAGTAACTAACTGCTGTTACCATGGGACACCAGCTATTTGAACACAAATGGACCCAAAATCTCAGACAAACAAGAAGCACATGCGAGGACTTTCTGTTTCCAGTTATTTATAGAGAGATGGGTGGAAAAAAGGTGTTTTGATCAGTGAATAGGACCATCCATCTATTCTTTCTGCTACTGGTTAATGTGTGTGCTGTGTGCAAGATGATTAATTTCAGTGGGAATATCTGCATCTTTCTCCTCTGGCTTCCCGTGTCATAGAGCAGGGCTTGTGGCGACAGCCTGAGTTGATTACGGCACAGGTATGTGTTTATCTCAGGCGTTATCCTGCGCATGTGAATACTGCAGTGACCTCCAACTACCTCCTTCATGCATTAGAAATAAATTTGACATTACCTCCTTCTCAACTCCCTTCCACCACTCGCTTCGCCTGCCTCCCCCGTTTTCAGCTCATACTCTTCCCATCTTCTAAGCAAAGCAGTTGTTTTTTTTCCCTCTTTGTGCCGAGTTTTAGGAGTGCAGATCGAAAAGTGACAACGTTTTTTTTTTTCTTTTTGAGGAAAAAGAAAGTATGAGAAATAAGTTGTCTGAAACTACTGTGTCAGCAACATCACCTTTCCTCTCCTCCAAACCTCCTCCTCTCATCTATCACTCAAGGTAACATCAAAGCCTAATCACTGGGAGACTTCGCCATAGTTACACATCCGGTCCAAGCAGAGGAACTCCATCAGGACTCTAGCCCACGTGTACCTTTAAACATACAGACGGTTATGTCTGTGACCTTGGGGGATATTACATTGGTTTACATTCATTGTCTGGAGACTTACCATAACCATAAGTAGAGCCAGTGGTGCACAGTAACAGAGTAAATTTACTTGAGTACTGTACTTAAGTACATATCCAGAGGATTTGTACTTTACTTGAGTATTAGATTTCTTTGGTACTTATTACTCTTACTTGAATACATTTCCAAGACCAACATTTTTTACTTTTACTCGATTTCTAGGAAGGCTGAAAAGTACTTGTTACTTTCAGGTCTGCTCTTTCTTTTTCTTTTTTTTCTTTCTAAAATACTATTGAACACAAGCTGTGTTTGTCAAAGAAGGAAACCCTAACCGCTAAAAGCAGCACATCAGTGCAGGTGGTTTCAAAGAGTTAATTCTCAGAAACAAGAGTTAAAAGGTCCTTAAATTCCTAAAATTATAGTAATTCATTGATTCATTGATGATGAAAAATAAGAAATTTACTCTTACCATTACTCTTATTTTTACTTAAAGTAAATTTAAAAGCATGTACTTAAGTACCTTTAAAAGCAAGTACTCTTACTCGAGTAACATGTTGACTGAGCTACTTTTACTTGTAACCGAGTAAATTTCGACCAGTAGTATTTGTACTCTTACTCAAGTACTAGGGTCGAGTACTCTGTCCATCTCCGAGTAGAGCTACTAGTTTCCAAATCATAAAACATGTCTTCACCTCACAATTGAATGATTTACGTCCCAGCAAGTCGGTTTAAAGGGACTGAGGTCCACACAACATGAATAATCAAGGCTTTGGACTTGAATTGAGGATTTAGAAAAACTAACACACCCTGACATGCAACCCCCAACAGGTGAGAAACGGAAACATCATTTCAGAGACTCAGCAGTGAGAACTTCCCTGTGAGCACCTGTGAGCGAAGCAGATGGAAGCTAAAGCCGGGGAAAGGGATGAAGGAGACGATGTGCCTGATTAAAGAGAACACAGAGAGAAAATGATGATGTTTAAAACCACTTTGAAGCTTCAAACTGGTAAATAATTGATGTGCTCAAGAAGACTCAAGGAATGGCTCCAGCTCCTACACCTGCGGCTCAGTGCTTAAATATTCATTTCCTGCCATAGTCACACACACTTGAGCGTGCGTATAGTTCATAAGAGTGGGCGCATGCGTGTGTTAAAGATGCACATTGAATGAGAGAAATGTGTAAGAGATACTCCCCACAAACTGTCTTCAAGTGCAAGTGGAGGAGAAGAGATGAGGGAGATAAAAAGAATTCAGGATTTATTTCCTCCTTAATGATCAACTCAAACATCCTCAAAACTCCCTCATCAGCGGACAACACAGCCGAGAAGAAGCGAAAGCCCTCCCTGCTTTTCATCTGCTCCTTTACTATTCTTTCATCCTTGCAATGCTCATAATGGTCCTGAGATTAGTGCTGGATGTGTTAACTAAACTTCTCATTTGGCAGAGAGGGAGGGCGAGTTTGTGAGAATTACTGCAGGAAAAGAAAAAAAAAAATATGAAAAGAGAGAATTTTCAATGCGGATGTTTGGAAGATGAAAGGGAAGCTAATTCCGAGAGGAATTTCAACAGCGTTTTAATTTTAACTAAACTAATAAGTATGTCATAGTACACAATTGAAAACATTCAGAAACAGACGCACTTTGATAAACACGTGTTCCAGCTCCACCCCGGCCAAACGGTACTCTAAGGTTTCAACAATATACTGTAAAATCAGTTCATTGAGTGACTGGCGGCCTACAGTGTCTGAAATGGCTCAAATCACCCTGACGTTTTAAGTGACCGGTTCCTGGCAGCGTACACACACTCGTTCTCTAAACTTCTCCTTTTACTTTCTTCATCAGCCTGCTGATTAATCATTGTATCTGACTGCTCATTAGACCATCTCTTTTAAAACTGCTTGACCTTTTATTGACTCCCCCCTCCCCTCCCCTCTCCTCACATCTCTTCATTTCACATTTCTGTCCCTGATTCGCCTCTCCTCTCCATATCTCCATTTCCTCGGCAGTGTATGTTTCAGACAGTCCTTCAGGGGCCGTTCTCTCCGGTCAGCCTGAGCACAGATCTTTCAGCACCTTGATTTCAGAGTAATTACACAGGGATAAATGATGACTCTCCCTGAATGCATTTCTCCCCTCTCTCTCTGTCAACCCATCAGGAACAGGACCCGGGGCACAGCAATCACTCACTACTGCTCTGCAGGAGGGAGTTTGAGTCTCCCAAAAGTTTACGGGTAAAGACAAAAAGATTTTTTTTTTTCCACCTTGATTTCAGAGTAATTACATAAGGATAACTCTCCCTGAGTGCATTCCCCCTTCTTTCTGTCAGGCTGACAGGAACAGGACCCAGGGCACAGCAATCACTCGCTGGCGCTCTGCAGGAGTGACTTAGAATCTTTCAGAAGTTTGCATGTTATACAGTCTTTTCTTTTTTTCTTCGGCGTTAAACTTTTTGAATCTTTATTTATATAGAAGCTTTGGTTAAGCATGCATGCTATTTTTCAGCACCATACTGTGTCACATTCATACAGCTATATAGATTCCCACCAGGGAGTTGCCACGGGCAACTGCATTCTGCTGTTTGCCACTGAGCAGCTTCTCTGGAACAACTGGGGATTGTTCATAGGAACCTCAGTAATAGCTATAGAGGAACAGGTCATTTATAGCTGGACCAGATTTTCTCATCTGCTCCTCACTTGCAGAGGATCTCCATAAAATGAGGTTAAACTCTCTTAAACAGTTCTAGTCTCTCTGTGTGTGTGTACATCCAGTGAATATTAACTGAAGGGTTTTCATGCCGGTCCTACTTGAGATTGCCTTTTTGTGATTCCTGTCACCTTTACAGAGTGCCTTTGTTCTTGAAGGCCAAGGGCTATGTGAGGTATATCAGTGAAGAGCAGCAAAATCCAACCTGATCTTATGTTTGATACCCAGCAGGTTAACAATAACAACTTGAGATTCTGGGCAGGTCTAGGGCATCTGAGTGATACATTTGGTCTATGCTATGAGGAAAAAAAAAGGAGTCCTGTGAGAGTCTGCAGTATGAATTCAAAAAAGCAAACAAAAACAAATAACAAGCTTTGACTTTGTAACACCTCCTTTTAAGGGACACATCCAAGCTCACCGGGGTAGAGGCCCACTGCTGCCCCAGCAGAAGGCCTCGCACCAGGGCCTTGATTTAATCACTGCCCGGCAAGGGGAGAGGCCAAGCAGGCAACAAAGCTGCCCTCCAGCCTTCTATCCTCCTGCCATCAATGCTCCCTGTAGGTTGACCCAGGAGAGGCCATCCCTCACCCTCCACCCTCCACCCTCCCACCCGGGTTGTTTGAAGATGAGAGGAACTGAGTGTGAGGGGAGGGACGGCCAAGAGGAGGAGAGGCAGATGAAACCCCGGTTGTTCTCTTTGAACTGCTAATCACGGCGTTTAAAGCTGACCTCGCTTCCTGTCTCTCTTTCTGTGTTTGGCTCATTAAAATATGTACCACGATAAAGGATCCAGATGGGAGTTCACCATGAACAATGATTCCCACCTGAATTCCAGTCAAAGCTGAACCACCTCAAAGACAAAATAATAAACAAACAGGTGAGAACTGCACATGAGCGGAGCAGGAGATGTTTAATAATCCACACCTATGCTACTTTACCGTTTTATCAATGCTCTATAAATAAGGAGGAAATCCTACATGTGCAGCTGTTTTTCCCCGGTTGACAGTAAGTCCTGGGGTTTTAAAATGGCCCTGTAGGCACCTGGCAATAAAGTCTGTCTTGGATGATGTCAAATGGCTGTAAATGTAAACTGTATTGTTGGTGCTCTGGGACCATTGCACCTCATCAATAGTCAAGGTGACCCGGGGCATTTGTGACCACATGTCAATGAACTTTGCGGAGCGTATGAAAACTGCAGAATCTCTCAAATCAAAACTAGTATTTAAGTTGCCTTTGCAAAGATCTGCATCTTCAAGGATGAACTGCTTAGACTTTGTTCAATAGTCAAGGTCGCAGTGACCTCAAACCTTTTTTCCCTTTTATTTCCAAAACTCAAGTTTCAAGAAAGAAAGATGGTAATAATATATCATTTTCTTACTTTTTTATTTTTCGCAAGTTTTCCCGCATTGTACTTAGGCTTGAAGCTGTATTCAACCAGTTTGGAGTTTGCTGTTGAATAAGTCAATATGAGGTGGAAAAATGTGTTTTCAGGTTTAGCTGGCTCAGTGTGGATGGATGTGGTCTGAGATGCATGTGAGGTGTGAACTGCAGAGCGTGTTTATTGGATCTTGATCCAGTTTGGATACATTTCCACAGACGACACTATGTCTGGAGGAAAAAAAAAAAAACCCCACAGAGGCTGCATGGACAAGGAAGGTGGAGCATGGAGGGTGGACATGATGAGACGGAGGAGAGTAGGGTAGCAGGGGAACAATCAATCATTACTCCTGTTGGTTTATATTGACTCTGCAGTCCCACTGGGCTACCACGGTCAATGTGCTTTCAGGCATTTTGTGTGGGTCGATGAAGGAGCGTGCCTGGCTTAACACACACCTTTTATAGCGATACGTGCATGTTTATTTGTGTAATATATTAGATGTTTTTATACAGTGGTTATTGGCAGTTTTTTATAAATGTATATCATGGGGAAAGCCGTGGTCATTAGTGTCGGGTATGTGAAAACACATTTAAGAAACACAGCTCATACATGTCAAGTATCAATATTATCATGAAGCATCCGACTTTGCCATCTGCTGAGTATTGGGCTCTTATTAAAATTAGTTGACCTTGGTACCAAACTGCACTGTGCCCAGTGGCAGCCTCCCAACAACCAACACTATCAATTGGCTTTGGCCCATCAACAGTACTTGGCATTCATTGTATCATATAAATGGCTGATGAAAAACTGTCTACAACACAAATATCTGTGTAACCTGTTGTCTTACACTGATGTTAATCCATAACAATGGCTCAGTTAGTTTGCACTGCAGAAATTAAAATAAGGACTTATTGTTTAAAATATCATGAATTGGATGTCAGAGGAATTAATAGCCTCTTATATTTTTGACAGTGTCTGCCAACACTTTTCTTTAATGAATCAACAATTGATATTGTGTTTTTAGTAAAAAATCAATTACATGTATGCAGCCAACAAGGTTGTACTATATTGTGAAATTTAGCTAAAAAAAAAAGTTTTTTTAAAACAATTTTATAAAACTTGAGCCGATTATAAATGAAGCTTTGCGCAAATTCATGCAGGACACGGAAGTCATAAGCCCCAGCTGTAGTCAGCTGACAGCCAGCCGATTAGTCTCCATCCAATCACATTCATTCACAAACAATAGGCGGTCTATTTAAATCTACGCTGTCACACTGATCTCCCCTTCAACACCGCTGCATTCATGAAACTGCTGCTGTCAAAGCTTGCCTCCACCACCCCAGTCCAAATGACTCCCATGTCTACTCAGTGCTTCGATTCCACTCCACGGGAGTTATTTATTGCGCTCTCTGGAGTGACATAGCATACGCTTGTCAAATCCAGGGGGCCAGCGGAGTGGAGCCCTCAGTGCCAAGTCTAACTGTATACGATTTGTAGCAATAAATGGTTTTAATCATCAATGAGAATGTTCCTGAATGAATTGCAACCGGCGTGTTTATTTCCATGTTGCAATGAAGGAGACTCTTGTATGGAGCTTGAGTTCCTGTCCAACAGAGGGAGCAAGGTAAACAGGAAATCACGAAGCGAACGCATTGAATAGATTTGAAATTGCAGAAAGAGGAGCACTTGAGTTTTGAGAGTAATGTAAAAAGAGGGAGAACTGATTAAATGGAGAGAGAGCGGGACTGAAGCTTAGCATTTTTGTTGACCGTCTCTCTGCTTGGGAGAACATTTTGCCTGTGTTTACTGATTAAAAACGAACCCCCCGTCTGCAGCTTATTTTGTTCTCATCCTACCACATCCTTCTGTAAATGATAAAACAACTGTTGATACACAGGTTTAATTAATGAGTCATTGTGTCTCAGTGGTGTGTAATAGCAGGATATGTCTACAGTGGCTTATTTTCATGCACAAGTGTGTATGTGTGGAAATCTGCAGTATTTGTTAGAAATAGATTGTAAGACTACTCTTTTAAAAAAAATATATTTTCTTTAACCCAACTGGTCATCAATCATCGAAATGATCTCATGCCACGAGCGTACCGACAGGCTCTGAGTGATGGATGTTTGACAAGTGATGATTACCTGAGCTGAGGGGTGTTTCTGGTCCCCAGGGTAACCCTCTCTGGGGCTTTTACCTTGTTGACTCAGATTGCAAGATGACTAGACAGACTAAGAGGAATAGAAATTTACACTAAATGAATGAAAATCAACTGTCAAAAAGAAATCAACTGTGGGAAACGAGTTAACAGTTATGACTTTATGAGCTTGCAGCATGTACCACATGATATTAAAGGGCCCACTCTGGAAAAACCAAATGCATTAGAAAAGGATATGAGCAGCAATAGTTTTTTGTAGCTTAAATAACTCTGAATATTAATATGATACAGAACTTGTAAAACTTTAACCTAAATTGATATAGTATTTTCTAGGTATGTCCCGATCGCATGTTTTTGCCTCAGAGTGCGAGTCTGAGTCATTTGATCTTGAGTATCTACCGAATACCGAGTCCCAATCCGATAATTTGTCAATGCAGGTGTGTAAAAGAAAAAAGAAAAGAACACATCCAAGTTGTCCCTTTCCTAGCCTACCAGCGACCAGCTCACGGCTCAGCTCACTGCCACTCACGTTGCCTGAACGCCCACTCAGAAATATACATTACTAGAAGCCTTGTTGCCTACTTGTTGACATTGAAAATGCGCCATAGAGCCTTAATGCTGCGACTAGCGCTAGTCAACTGTATATTTCTATGCGCCCACTCTCCGCTTTCCGCAAATGTGTAGTGTTACATCATGGATGTATGGACAACATAACGTTACATTTTTGATATCCAGATCTTTTCCACCCGATACCGATCCTTTGAAAATTACGTGATCGACCCCGATTTCCGATCACGTGATCAGATTGGGGACATCCCTAGTATTTTCACATGTGTTTTACCCATACACTATTGTTGTTTTACTCAAACTGAAAATGTTTTATGTGGTTAAATTAAAACCACTGATTAATACCACAATTTAATTTTGACATGAGTGTGGGTTGTAAGTAGATTGATGAAAAGTCTTTCAAACATATCAAGCGTATGAATTCTTATAGTTGAGTCATGTTTTCAGCCTCTGGACCTTTTTTACAGCTTTGATTTACTATAAATGCTGTCAGTCCTTTAAGAGCTCAGACAATCCGTTTTTAAAAGGACCAAATATCTCCAGTTGACAGAATCAAAAGCCAGTGCAGTAAATGTCGCTTGGAAGTGGCACTCCTGAGAGAGGCAGAGGAAAGGTTTGGTTTTACAGGAGTAACTTCAAATTCTTCTTTGTTATTTTATTTTTTTATTGGTGAAATTAAGTGACAGACAAGGTGACATGAGGGTGTATGTATTGTGTGTGTGTGTGTGTGTGTGTGTGTGTGTGTGTGGATGAGAGGCAGATGGTATATGGCATAGATCAGGGGTTTTCAAAGTGTAAGAGAGTGAGCCCCCCCTAAAGAAAAAGACCTTTGTGTGACATGCAGTCAGTGTAGTACTCTGATCCCAAACTGATTTTGAGTCAATTGATCACATGACCTGGAAGCTATTGAGCTAAAATGCTAATTTACATAGAAAAATAAAGAATTATGGACAGATCTTGGACAGTGTTGGATCATGTTACTCCGCTGGCTTCATGAGATACACCTCTTGTTTTTACATTTGAAATCTTGAAATATTTTTTTTATTAACTTTTATATGTTAATATTTGCATTTTAGCTCAATAGCTTCAATAGCTTTAAACATGGTATCTCTGCTTTAAATATCCCACATTTGTATTTTGAAAACAGGAAGTCGGTAGACGCTGTAGCTGTCTTCTCCGTGTGTTTACTGTAAAGCCTGCAGTACGGGTGCACATGAAATGTTGGAGTGGCTTGCGAATGTCTGTTGAATATCCAACTTAAAACCAACTTCACTGCAGTTGGCGTTGTTGCCTTTTCTTTTCACCAACTGCTCCGCTCTCCCTTGTTTGCATCATGACATAACTAGAGCTTATTCGCAGCCCGTGTGTTACAAAATCGTTTTTACTGTCTCATATTGCAGTATAATTGCAAATGCAATTAATCATTCAGCCCTATGTGCAAGTGGCATTTAATTTTTTTTTGAATGTTTACAGTTTTTCTTTTTCTCACGTCGTGCTCCCCCCCTCAAAAACTCTGGTGCCCCAGACAGTTTGAAAAACACTGGTATAGATGATATAATAAAAATAAGGAGTAACTTCATATTCTGTTACATGTGCTTTTTTCTACAACCCAATCTGCTGAGCACCTTTGACAGCGGGGCCATTCCTTTATGAAGAGTCTGAGCTGCATATGAGCGGATGGTGTTTTCTTTTGAGCTGAGAGACCCACTCAATAAAGTCAAGGTAATAAAACGAATTTGAGAGAGAGGCTGAAAACAAGGAGAGAGACAGATTGAGTTGAGTTGAGCAGCAGTGGGTGGACGGACCAAAAAGTGAAAAGGCTTTCTATCTGACAGGTTATTGATTGGCTCAAACTTCCCAAAAGGACCCTGGAAGACTTTTGAAGGTATCAACGGGCGCTACTTGCTCAAGCAAACCTTCCTTTAGTCTTCGTCCAGCTTCCCTCCCATGCAACAACTTGACTTTGTTTGAAATGTTCATGGCATTTGAGATATTGGGAAATGTGCAGATCAATGAAATGGACACAAATGAAGAAACTGCACTAGAATGACAGCACAGTTCTGTATGTTAGGACAAAATCAAAAGGCTTTATAACCTCTCATGTGCCACACCAGTGCATGACACCGGAAACAATGACAGGACTGATGTCCCTTGTAAAGTGCAGCGAACCACGGCACAAATTTTCTTCTTGATGTTACTTTTTATTTTAGAACCGTTTTTTTTTTTACACAATCCCTGAATGTGCCTGAAAGCATTTTCATGTAGATTACATTTCTTTACAAAATACGATTCAATCCACTTTAAAGCCATGTAACGATGTGAAAGGAATGACCTTTCAGGAATGTTACCTTTTGAAAAGACACTTTATTTCCCAAGAAGGATGTTGAGGATTTTTAACTGTCACAAGCTATGGTTTGTCTTGGCAGAGATTACTTAATATAGTCAAAGTTGTGTGTATGTATGTGTGTGTGTGTGTGTGTGTGTGTGTGTGTGTGTGTGTGTGTGTGTGTGTGTGAGGGGAAGATGGGAACATCCATTAGATCATTACAGTTCACTGGCATATTTTTAGTAGGAAAGGTTGAAAGGTTAAGATACAGCACTGAAATAAAGCCTGAAGATGGATGGCGTCTGTTTGAATGTTCAGTGCTGACATGCACTGAAATTCTATTACTACCTTTCCTGCAGCCTCCGCTCACTTCTTACAAATCCATTTTCCTTGTGGCATCTTTCAATTAATCTGTGTGTGTGTGTGTGTGTGTGTGTGTGTGCATACCAGGATATGTGTTTTTTTTAAAATAAAACCAAGATATCAAGTTGTGAAACTGAAAACATTTTCCAGTTTCTAAAATCAGAATAAGGAAATGTCCGTTTTATGAAGCCTGCACACTTTTAATGAAATGATGACCTCGACCTCAAATCTGAAAATCTTCCACCTTGTTTTATGAATTTCTAATTTTAAATAAGACACAAGCAAGGATGGTTCAGTGAGGGGCCTCTTTATAGAAGTAAATTGAAGTTCAGTTGTCTACTGTTTAACAGTATGCACTACAGAACGTCTCAGTTTTTCCAGCTCTTCTTTAAATCCACATTTTGTCAAGGCTAGGGAAGGCACAGAACAAATAAACAGCCAAAGTTTTTTAACACAAGGCATCATGTTGGAAAAAAAAAATTAATCTAAACTTTGGACTCGGAGCAGATGAACACACTCATGGTGTTTTTTCTATCTGTCCCAACACTGTTGCAGATATTTGCACTTGTCGCTTGCTTTGCCTTCACCTTCTGTCCAGCTCATCCCAAACCAGCTGGATGGGTTTAAGTGTGGAGACTGGTCCTCTGTCGTGTGAAGCCACCGTCTGCTGATTTTCTTCTAAAGTTTTCGGTAATCATCTTGCCGTAGGATGAACCCCTGACCAACCAGTCTGTCTTCCCCCTGCTACTTCCCACCTGCCTTTTTCTCACCATACTGATAGTGATATACAATATTGTCCCAGTAATGCATCAGATGGTGCAGTAACACACTTTCCTCACTGCCAGAGCATTGGTAAGTCATCACCTGTAGTGTTTGCATAAACTTTCAAAGCTTCACTTACTTCCACTGCTGCTGGAAAGCTGCATGTTTATTTTTTAACATTTATTTTTACCTTGAGGTTTTCTAGTATCCCTGGAGATAAGGAGAAGTAGAAAATATTAGTTCATACTCTGACAATTATTACTTTTTTATCATCATGTGCCAGAACTGTGACAAACAGGAAGAGTACTAGTGGTATTAATGACAAGAAAATATAATAGAAGAGGCCTGAGTATAGATTATATACAGTCAACCAGCGTAGAGTAGACTGAGCGGTTTACTGGGGCGAATCACAGACCATACAGGAAGTTTCAATGTTGAGATCTAAGCTCTTGTTTATTATTGTGCTACAGTGGATGATTGAATGTTCAATTTCTGATCCAACTCGAGTTGTCAAGTTGACCTCGTCATTTCAGAAAGGTCATTCTTGTCTTTTTAACTGATGATTAATGATGCAGTTTGTGTCGTGAACAGCTAACAGGACCAACAGGAAGTGCAAGTTTGGAATTATGTTGCATGAAGTATAAGCCTATAGCGGCTATATAATGTTGCAAGTGTTAAATATAAGCACTTATAGAAATAGCATCAAAGACGGTTGTGTGTCTGTTAATGAAATGCTTGCAGTAGTAAATGTGGTTGCATCAGCATACTAGTACCCTCTTTGATCGCTCATGAAAAAAAAAAACGGTGCCAAAACATCAGCCATCTCCTCTGATTAGAGCTTTGTGTGGCAGATGTGCGTGCAAGACATGTGTGCACACAGACACACACATGAATATACACTCGCACACATAGACAGACGGTTCGTTCCACCACACAGAAACATGTCCTAACTCAACTTATCTCACAATTCATCCATAATCAAAACTGACACTCCTTGCTCCTCCACCCCCCCAACTCCCCCCCCCCCCCCCCTCCCTACCCCACCTACCCACCTTCTGCTCTCACATCTCAAAATACCAGGCTGCGGAACACTAGACTCTCCCTGTAAGCCCCAGGCCAATTAGTGTGGTGTTTCAGCATTGTTATCTGCCTGTCATGGTGGGTTTCTCCTGCCCGCTCTCTGTTTGTGGCAACACAAACTGCTGCTGCTGCTGGGCCACAGGCAGCTCGAGAGGCGGAGAGGAGATGGATGAGGAGGAGAGGATGAAAAGGAAGGGTGTGAGAGGAGTGGGGAGAATCATCCTATTTAAGAAGGGGTGACTCTGAAAAATGAGTCAAAGTTTTTGACAAACATTATGCACAAGTCATGCTTTCTGTCCCCGTTACCGTAGCCTACACATAATGAGAAACGCTTAATGAGAACATTCACACACACACACACACACACACACATAATGGGAAAACACAGCACGGAAGGGAAGAGAAAGGTTGCTTCGCCCGTCGAGATGCTGAAAACAAACAGCATGCAGGCCTTTAAAATACTATTTTTCTTTCTATCATCATCGCATTATTAAGGATAGATGATCATCCTGCTATGGGATGGAAACTGAGGGAAAGGAGGATATGGTCGTGGGTGTAAGGGCATTTATGTCGTACTACACCCCCTCTGTGCTCCTGTAGCTACTAAAACAAATACATCAGATATTTGATTCATTGCTTAAAGCAATCATACGCAACATCATTTCTTATGCAGCTTCAAAAGTTTGCTTTCAAGAGAAACTTTGTAAGTCCTGCTGCTCTTCCGCTGTTTTGCTAACCCTCATCCTGGCCATGTTTATTTGTTTACAACAAAGCCGACCAGAAATCAATCAATAGAGCAGTAGATAACGTTATATATGTTACGACGTGTATATTTGTGTTGTTTAATCCGCCATAAACAAGAGACTACGGTTTAAGGGGCGCGTTTGTGTCGCGGTGCACAGCGACGAGGACACCGAGACGGCGGCCACGATCTAGCAAAGTTGTTTTTCAGCAAAGAGATGACACATGTGGAAGGCAGAGAGCGCTTCATTCTCCCTCCTAACAAGTTAAGCCGTTTATCTAACCATCACAATTACTCCAGAGCTGTTTGATTAAGGTAAAAATGTGGCATAGTTAAGTTACAAATCCTGCATAGTTCTTCTTTAACTGGAACAAATCCTGCAGTGTGCACACATACACACGCACAAACTATTAAACTGCCATACACTGCAGGTGTTGCCAACTATTCCCTGCCTTGACCAGAAAGGAAACAAGAGTTTGTGGCTATGGCAGCAGAGCCAAGTGAAAATAAAAATCTCTCCCCAGCTCAGCCTCATGGCTTCAAGCCAGTCGTTAGCTCCAGCAACTAATGTTAGTGACGTGGCCGCCACTTGCGTGTGAGCTGATGATGCTCACACATTCGGAGACGAGCAGAACATTGTGAAACAAGGAGAGCATGCCACATTGTGGTGCCAGGTTTGTCTCCTCATGGTAAGATGCTGACAACATAACTTTGCTGGAAGTTTGAGAAATAGAGATTCTTTCTTTTTTTCACATTAAGACACAGGCCAGATGCTTTCTAAGTATGTCTGAGTTGCTTTATGTCAAAAGTTTCATAAAATCTAGTATACATGTAATTCCTGCTCCTTTGAGATCAATAACCTGTCAGGCAGGGAGTAAAAGAATGATCCAAACATGCATGAAATTGATTTGTAGCTCACAAACGAGCAGCATTAATGCACACACGACCAGTTGAGACCTTGTTCTAGGCTCTGGGCACAAGTCCTCCCCTGTGCAGCGTAGAACACAAATTCTAACTGAAAAGATTTGACAATGCATCAGAGATATGTGGTGATTTTCTAGAGAAATATAAAAACAAAAGAAAAACTGGGACAAGTTATTCCAGAGCCCACAGCTCGTAGCAACTCATTCAGAAGAGCTGTAAAAAATGAGAACATGAATTGATCTATAATTAATGCATGTTTACATCCTGTGTATATCATGGAAGCTATGGATTCACTCTCGGCCGACTTTTACTCCTCGGCTCTGCAATAAATGTCACCATGTGTGGGATTCAAACAGAAGGCAGGGCTGCTCACTTGGATACCAATAATTCATTGGGTTGTGGGTTTGTGTCCCCCTTACAGTGGCCACGGCTGCTGAAAGATTTTTTTTTATTATTATTAATGGGACTTCCTGGTAAAATAAAGTTTTTGTTTTTCATTAAATCTGTACTTTTCAGTTGCCTATGGAAAAAAAAATAAGATTCTCAAACGAAGGGTTAATCACATGAATAAAAAGCCCATTCAGTCAGATGTAATTCTGGGGGGAAAAAAGCACTCCCCAGCTCTCTCTTGAACTTTACTTGGCCGGGAGACATTTATGCTGCTTAAATTTCACATCCAGGCATTTTTGCAACATGTGCACAGAGCAGAGAAGAAGAATACCAATGACAATTTGCCAGGGCACAGGATCTGATGAAACTATCCGTTACTGTTTGGAGATGGGATGAGGGTTGATGAATGAGGCTGGGACTTGCTGCTGTCATTGGTCTTGTCAAGTGAGCCCCTCCCACTGACTTACTTTCATCTTCGGTATTTTTTTTTCTTCTTTTTTTTCCAAGCGTATAACCCACGCATATTTCAAGAGACTTTGTCAAAACGAGCCCTTCTTCTCAACATCCACCATCTGATCAGACTTCTACAACAGAGGAGGACTTTAAATGCAAATCCTACAGGAACGATCAGATTGCCGTGGGGCTGGAGTGATACTGTCTCGTGTGGTTTTGGATTTGGATGAGACGAGGCTTAGTTTGAGCCTGTGGGAGGTGGCGTTATTGTTGTAGGAGAACATTTACATTTGCATGCAATTAGTGTGTGAAATATTTTGCTGTATCTCTGACAGTTGCGTTACGTGCTGTTATACGCAGCACAAGGTTAGAATGCACGATTTGTATCCAGAAACATGGACCTTGTGTCTAGACTATAGTGCGATAGGTTCCACTTGATTATTATGATTTTCTTCATCCATGTTGCAACACTCTCATGTTACATGACACTTGAAAAAAGCAAATTATGGCTTTAATATGTCTATAAATGGACAACTATAGTGCATGTAAATGTGTTAGTCTGACTCTCCAGATCCGACTACAATGCTCATATAATGCGATTGGAAACCGTTTTTCTTCTGCATGTATACGTCTTAATCTGACTGCAACTGGACAATGCATGTGGACATGCTTCACAACAGTACACACATACAACAGAAGCTGGCCTGAACCCGGCCCCCCCAAAAAAAGGTTGCGTCAGTGCCGATCATAGACTGTATATGGTGCCGATTCAGTGCATTTCATAATAAACAACACACAGTACAACCAGCATGAACCTGTGTTTTTTATGTATTTAAAAATAAGGGAAGCCCAATGCCCGGCCTGTTGAGAACTCTCAGTTGTTTACACAGACTGTATGGTTAGAAAGGGGTCCATATTTAACCACAAAACCAACGGCATATCACCACCTACAGTATGTTGAGGAGGTGGACATGTTTCCATGAACTATTATATATATATATAACTAGGAGAAGGGCAGAGTAAGACGCCAAACAGCTCAAGTTAGCTGTGCATGTAAACGCACTGACTGAGTGGACATGATATGGAGACCAAGCGGATGTCTACCTGCCAGTCTGTTGCCATAACTTCAGCATCACAGCTCTCTGTCACAACCTTCAGTATGTTCTAGTTTTGAAGCTGAATTTTCATATTCTTGACTCTGACTTCTATTTCCTCTTGTCAGCCAGAGTCACCGGTTGCCCTTTCTGGGCCTGGCCCACAAATCTCTCAACTAATATACATGTGGCTTTCAAATCCACAAAGGGTACGCTGCCCTCATCTCCCATTCCTCTCGTAGCGGGGTGAGTTCTGGCGAGTAAACAGACAGGCTGAGCGTCGGACTGTAATTCAGATTCAGTCCTCAGACTGCTCGCTGACAATCTCTGGTGGGACTGCAAGTTGCTTTCATTTGTCTGCTTGAATCCTCCAGTCCCTTTTCTCCCTCAGCTGTCTACATGCACCTCCTGAATAATAAATTCCTCCCGAGTTCAGCAGAAGTTTCAACTCCTACGACTGCTTCCTGCTTCACACTGTCCACTGTCATGACTCACTGCAGTGATGCCTGTTGGGCTGCTGAACATGGAGAGCAGGATGCGGGTTGGTGTCTTCCACTATGGGACCTTAAGTTGTGATGGATGTGGTGCCCACTGTCGAGGCTGTTATCTGGGCATTGTTTATATATTTTTATGTGCTGTGTTCCTATGCATTGTCTTTTTATATTATATTTTTTATGCTCCATATGTGCTCTCTTTTTTACTTCTTGTCAATTTATGTGCCACCCTGATGCACTTGAAATAATCCTCCAGGGCAAAACTGAATGTGAGCCAACAGCAACTTGTTCGTATTGTTCTTCAAGATGGAAAACGCTTTTAGCTAAAGTTCAATTATCATTCTAATTTCCTCATCACGCATGGTCTCCACCTCTTAATCATCTCCCGGTCCACTAAGTGGGTTATGTGCACAAGCTTCTCTGTCGACCAATAATCTTTACAAGCTGAAGGATGCTTGTGCTAGTTTAAATGTCAGTGTCTCGGAGCTGTCATGGTGATATCGCCACCTTCGCTTATACATCCCAGCAAATTCCTGAATGTTTTGGCATGAAGGTAACCCACAGTCCACTAACGAATCAACTGAGCTTGTTCAGGTGATACTATCTTCCACTCGACACTTTCCCTCCTCATATTATTGGACCTGTGTAACTTGGGGATCTTCTTTTGCTGTTGCTTCCCTCAGGTAATGTATCTCTTCTGCTATTTCTTTAAGGGGGTTGTTTCTGCTCCACACAGACATGCTTGTGTTTGCTGGTGTTGTTTGCTTTCGGCCCCCGACAACATCACTGTTTGATGAACTGTTCCTTTAGGGCTCATTGTGCCTTGGAAGGAGTGCTAAATTGCAGCTCAGTCCTGTTTGATTTTGTGCTAAAGGAATTCTTTGAGTAAGGTTGAGCAAAACTCAACAAAAAACTTTCCTCCGCTGTATGTGTGTGAGAAAATGGAGGAGCGTTGAACTTTTTTCTTAAGCGGAGGAGTAAGAGACCCATGAATAGTAGTAAGCCTCATTACTTTGGTAAATGGGTAAATGCCCCATGGCCTGTACCACCTACAGTGTGCCAGCTGCAGGAGCAAATTGGTCTCCAGGGATTCATAGACAGCTGTGTGTGTGTGTGTGCATGTGTGTGCGTGTGTCAGCAAAACTGTGAGAACGAGAGAAATAACGATTGACAGAGAGTCAACTACAAAACCCCAGTCACACAAATAAACACATTTATTAACTTGGTAACAACAAAGCAGAAGGAGATGGCTGCTTAGTGACTGGTTTCATTCTCTGGCCCAATTCAACATGAGCACAGAATAAAAATGTCAACATTGAAATTGAAAGAACATATTTTAGAAAAGTTCATGTCTACAATGGACATTTTCAAAGCCATTCTTAAATTGATGCCCAATTAGAATATACTAGGTTATAGGATTAAGTTCATATTTGAGGGCTTTATTAGATAGTATCATTTGAAATGGACGGGGAATGACATTTTAGCCCATGTGGTCTACACCCTAATGACTCCATTATAGCCTATTACCCAGTTTCAATGTAGGCTTCTCTCTTATGGAGTTATCAGTGTTCATTGCAGATGTGTGTGTTTTTGACTGAGGGAGGATGATTTCTCATTTAGAAAGCTGATGATGACACAAATTGCCACCAGTGTTTTTTTCTACAAGGACAAAGATGGAGCACTATTTTCTTGCAAATTTGGCAACTTTTTTTCTAAATAACTTTTTCAAAATGGTTTAGCCCTCAGTCTTATGGAATTTTAAATTAAAAGCTCACTGTAGGAATAAAATGGCTTTCATTTGTCCTTGTCTTGTCCGGGTTGGATTCATTTTAAATCCTTTGCTCCTCTCTCAAGGAGAGCTGGCATGGTGCTTCTATATGGCAATGTCTCACCAACTATCAAATGGAGTTTTCATCCATAGTGAAAAAGATTTCTTCACTTTTTCTTATTAGATGTGTGCAGCTCAGTATTCAGCTGCTTTTGGCCCTTTTTCCACGGCCACCTCTAATTCTGAATGTGTGCCGGGGAGTACGCCGTCAAGGTCGTGAAGTACAGTCAGACCAAACGGATATTTACAGAGAGCAACAAAAGGGATTCGAGAGAGAGAAGGAAGAGAAAAAATAAAGGGAGGGAGAGCTTGAGTTGTGAATTGAATCGGTATTGTGTGTTTAAGAAGACCTCGGTACAGACTACATTCCCAAAAAAGCCTTTTCAGTCCTGTGAGTCAGACAGATCAGACACACAAATACAAAGCAGAACCACCCAAACAGACGCACTAAGTCACTGCTTTTGTAAGCTATGAAAGGTGGAAGTAGTCACATGAGAAAAAAGCACAAATAAATACTTCCCACAAGGCCCTAGACATAAAACACACAGGCACGCACACACGCACGCACACACATTATGATGCTCATATTAAAGAAAAGCTCTAGGATCCCCCCCCCCCCCATGTTTTGCACATTTAGTGTAAATGATTGACAGGCACAAAGATCTTTGAATTATTATCGCACTAGTGAACAAGAACAGTATGTGGAGCCACTAAACAGCTGTTGCCATGTAATCAAATGGTGCATTTGTCCGCACCAAAGTACGTCCACTTAAAGTGCTATTTTTTATTGCCTGCAGAGTCAGATGGTTATTGTGACTTTCAGTGTTGGGAGTATTCAGGTCCATTTTTATTTTAGTAAAAGTACCAGAACACAACTGATGAAGGCAAAGTCTAAGCTCTTTGAACAGTGAAATATAACAGTAAAATAGTCTTTAATTAAATTGTCCTATCCATAATATTGTCATGTTGTTATAAGGCCCATGATGAATGGAAACATCTCGCAAACCTGAAGGCCTCAGTCAGTGGCAGGAAGGGAAGTGAAATCATTTCTTTCTCAAATGAAAAATGATTGTTAGGCTACAATATTTTTGTCACTGACCTATCAGTAAATCCTTTGTTTGAAGCTATAGTGCGTAACTTCTACGTGTCTGTATATATCAGTTTCACCCAAGCCACTACAAGAGGAGATGATACAACGCTGGTTAAGCCGTCCTAACACCTTGCGGTATTTTTCAGTATTGTTCTTTTTTTATTTGGTGACGTTGGCGATATTCCTGCGCTGGCGCACAGGAAATAATGGTGCGTTCCAGGCAACCCGTAACTCATGTTTTTCCGACCTGTGCAGTCGTACCAGTTCAATCCGGTACGAGTTCACGGGTCGGAAGTTACGAGTGACCGTTATAGTGCACTTTCACGGGTAACAGGTCGGAAAAACACAAGTTGCGGATTGCCTGGAACGCTATAAAGTCGTAAGTCGCGACTTGAAGCCGTAACTTACGGGGTCAAAAGCCTGCCTGGAACGCAGCATCGGTTCTACCTGACAACGAGAAGGGAGGGGGGAGGAGAGCGCTGCCAGATGCAACATGGCGGAGAAGCCGAAGAAGCAACCAAGTGGATCCTACTAAAATGAAAAAGCCTTCCTGTTCGGCAGAAGGTCTGTTGGCGAAGAGAGTGACAAACGGTAGCGGTGGGGAGGGGAGGGGAGGGGTGGGTTACACCGGGCCATACGCCTTATTGAGGTGCCGGCTGTATCGTTGTAATAATGCAGAAATCCTTTAGGGGGCGATAGAAGTTACGCACTATTAAATACTAATTAGATCTTAGATGATTGAAATATATTGGAAACTAACTATACTGTTTGATGGATAAGAATTAATGTTGGATTCATATGAAGCAATTATATGGTTAATTAGAGGCCAACATCTTATTAAGTGAGAATTTCTGATGTTTATCTTTTTTTTGAAATATATTATATAAAATCTTGTGAGTTAATTATGATGATTGCTCAGCAATCTTCCTGTAATGCTCCACAGTTCATCACGAGTACTGCCAATTTATATAATGAGGAATTTTATTATCAGGGTCATTATTTCCTTCAGTGGTGATTACGTCTATCAGCAGTGGAGCAGAACAAATAAATCACATGTTTATTAAGTATTGCTGATGAATGTGTACTCCTAATGAGAATACTTTATTGAATACACCTTTTCCAATATAAGCATTATTGAGGATCCAAGCGTGTGCTAAAGATGTCTGGTTCCATGTAAACAGCAGCTCAAAACGGGTGCTTTCAGAACAGCCAGTCGATGTCCACGGGACTGATCCTGGATCTGTCTTATTGCTGCAGAAGATGCACCATATGCAAATGAATATGTTGCATTCCTTAAGTGTGTTCAGAGCTAGACTGCTGATACACTGCATGATCTGAGGGGTGGGGGGTAATTGCAAGTAATTGTAGTTGTGCTATTCTTTTTCTTTTCTTCTGGAAGAAAGTAACACACAAATAAAATGTCCAAAACATCAATGTGTGAAGGGTTTGTGGTGTCAGTTGTGAGTTTGACTTGCGGGGGAGAGGTGAGCTGTCATGCCAAGGTAGAGGCAACTTTTCATTTTGTGCAGCTTGTGTGAACTCAAAGTTTGTGTTGCTCTGTAGTTAGTTTGATGTGACTTGCAAACAGGGAGCATTTCTGTATCGGGAGCTATGAAGGTGCAAGATTTCCCCGAGCAGTTAACTCAGCCCAAATCTAAAGCTAATGCAGAAGGTACAACTGCCCCTCTTGTTTAATTCACTCCGACAATCAGTTGTTTTTTCACTGGCCTGTCTGTCATCTGTGGGCCGAGTGAATTCAACCTAGTTTATGTTTGAATTTACATCCAATACATATATTACCGCCGTTTTTGAAAGTACAGTTGATTATATTAGTGTGATTATAACTGATAATTTTAATTTGTATTACCTTGGACTGCTGACAGTGGGTTTGTTGCAGTGTTTGCCAGCTGACAAGCTTTTTGCAATTTGTAATGCCAAGTGGGAGATATCAGAGCCAACGAAAATTCCCACACATCCTGCTTGTAATTAGTACTAGGAGGCTGACATGCCCATTTTTCCCAGTTGGCTGCTCGTATTTATGGTAAATTCGATATGACTTGAACACGATATTAACATCAGAGTGAAGATGTCAGCAGAGAAGCAAGTCTTATGCCAGCTCCCTTCAATTCAAGTCAGTTCAGTTCTTAATGGGATTTTTAGGCTGTAATCAGCTTCTGAATTCTTGAGCACTGACATACCTCTTTCAGTTATGGATCCCATTTATGTCCGCTCCCGGGGTTACAAAAAAAAAAAAGGAAAGAAAGAAGAAATCCCTCCTTGCATCATAATGTGCAAATGAGAAACAGTAATATGATCTATATTTAAATGGAGCCTGCATTCAAATTTTGTCAATACCTTTTAAATTTACCTATGATGTGAGAAAAAAATGTTGTAATTATTTTAAATTAGTTTGACAGTGTGCAGTATTTTTCCTCACAGAGGTGAGGATCCATGCACCTGTCCAGGGTCAGCCTTAGACAAAATTACAATTTGGTTTCCCGCAATTGCACCACCACCAGTATCATAGTACCAGTATTACAGAGATGTCCATCGCCTCTCTGATGTCATAGGTCTCTGAGGAGCGGCTTTGAAGCCGAGTGTGTTAGACCATCCTGCCAGCACCTGACACACCTGAACCCCTGGGTAATACAGAAATGTGCAAAGATGTGCATGTGTCAGGCATACGCTCACCTCACCCACCTGTAACTCAAAGCCCCATGCCCTCAATTGTGCAGTACGTTAAGCCACAAGCGAGTTATATAAAACTCAACCCCGGTACAGTTGTAATGAAGGAGGAAATTAGCCAACGACGCCAAAAGGCTGTAAAACGTGTTTATTCCTGCTGTAAATTTGGTCATCTGAACATGGGAGTCTATGGGAACTGATGCACTTTTGGCTCCAGACCCAAGCGGTTGCAGCTTGGTATTAGACCTTCATTATCACCATCCATTCATTCCACGCACAGTGATACAATAGAGAGCCTAAGCGGAAGCAGGAAGTAACGTCGCCATGGGACCTCAACTCTGAAAAACTATCCATGCAAGTGAACAGGACTGAAAGTTTTATTTCGTGATCCGATTGAATTGTGCCATGAGAAAAAAATATGACCTCTACCTGTTTAAAACATCACGTTTCATCCGGGAAAAAAAGCAGTTTATCGTAAAACGGCAACAGAAGAATGTCTACGGACTACAGATCTGGTGTCCCACAAAAAATACACCAACTGACACGGGAAAGGGCGGCATTTGGTGTGTGACGTCACCTACGCGACTTGTAGTCTGTCTGCTTACAGATTCTTCCGAATTTTATTCTACAATAGTTTTACGATAAACTGCTGATTTCTCTTCATGAAACGTGATGTTTTAAACAGGTAGAGGACATCTTTTTTTCTCATGGCGCAATTCAATCGGATCACGAAATAAAAATTTCAGTCCCGTTCACTTGCATGGATAGTTTTTCAGAGTTGAGGTCCCATGGTGACTGTTACTTCCTGCTTCCGCTTAGGCTCTCTATGGCTTCAACGTTGGTCAGTAGTCATGTTTCCATTCACCTTTTTTAATGCGCATTTTGAATTTGCAATTCAAAAAACCTGAGCGAAAACGGCAAAAATGGGCAAGGAGGTGGTGGGAAATTTGCTGTATCGATACATAAATGCGCGTTAGTGCTGTGGAAACGGATTAGTGAACTAGTTGTGCGCGCAAGTGATGACGTGGGTGGCGTTTGCCTTCTCCGACATCTCTGAACTGCTCTTAACCAAGTAGGCAGACATGGCTGTTATTATCACTCTTCCCAGACCACATCTCTGGAATATCATTTCTTTCAAGGTTTCCATTATCTTCTCTTTTTCCTTTCGCCACTGGATTTCCTGTTTGTTTACCTTTTTGTCATTGAACGTGCTGTCTTCTTTCTCCTGCAGATTGGCAGCTGACTCAAGAATCAGCGCTTAACTGTTAGTGGATGAAAACACGTATGTTCATTTCCTTTTACTGCATTATAAAAATTTTCTTATGATTTGCACTACAAATTGGATGGAAACATGACGCCTCAGCTCAGTGCCTCATGTCCTAAGAAGGAGCGGTCATCCACAGCTACTTGACTACTGAGCTACTTCTGTACAGTTTGGAGGTATACGTCTCCATTTTATGCTTGTTTGTATTTGCTCTGGGAAATAGTGAATTTTCCACTAGATTTATTTGGCATCTTTAGTTACTTTTAAGATGAAGATCTTACACAATAGATAATAGAATGAGCATTTCATATAAAGCCTTAAAGATTCAACCGGTGGTTTACAACCTCTTTGGCATCTGAAATCTTACGAAAGGCAGCGTGTGGTCAGGGTCATGATGTCTCTCTGCAGTTAACAGCTCCAACAAAGTGATTTTTCCCTTTTTTAAATTATAACGTGTCTTCATTTTAGAAAATATCTATAACTCAGCAAAATCAAAGGTTGAAGAAAAAGAAATCTAAAAGTTGTGTTTTGACCATAATCATCTCAGGGCCCCTCTGATTTATCTGCTGCCTCTAAACTGTAAAGCAGTGAATTAGCTCCAGCAGCAGAAACTAATGCTGCTTGTAAACACACTGACACCTCAATATTAGTCATCTCTAATAATCTCTCATATATAATAATTTTTCAGTTGGAGGAAGCAAATCAGTCCTTCTACTGAGATACTGTAGCAACACTTGCTTCCAACCTGTTGGCTTCTTTTGCTGAAGTAGATTTTTATGTAGGACTCTTAAGAGTCAAGTCTGTGCTGTAGTGATACTTTTACCTTAGTGAAGGATCTGAATGCTTGCTATTCAGATTTATTCAATCTCTATCTGAGAGCAGCAGCCATCATTATCCTGCATTAGCTTTATTGCTACCTATTTAACTACAAATTGAATGTATGCACTCAAAATATTACATTAGATGGCATGGTACTATGTCTATTGGACTTTATTTTCCGCCTCTATTCTCCGTTTTCGTCCTTGTTCAGTTGAAGACTTGGACCTTGTCCTTCTGGAATAGGCTAATTAAGTCCCCTCAACTAATCCAATCTAGCATTTGCCATCAGTCAATTAGCGTTATGTCCGTTTGTTGATCCTCTGGCGCTGACCGTTTGACCCATGATCTGGGTGTAGATTACTCCAACGTGCTAAAAGCAGGTCTGTCTGTGAGCGAAGGGGTCGTCTGCCTCCTTGTCCCATCAGTTTGATAGTGTGATGATGGGAAGAGTGTGCAAGTGTCAATTTTGGATTCATAACTCTGCATGTCCCTACCATGAACCTCCGTAATGCCTTCCGACTGATGCCAGACCAGGTATGTCCGCTACATGGACTATAGGGCTGAGTGATGCACAATTGGGCATCAAATGGTTCCCATCATCCTCCGTTTTCGGTGCACACACTGCAAGTGCAGTGCATGGCAAATTAAAAATAATGAGGAGCAGTGGTGTTTATTCCATTATACTGTCAACTTGTGACTGACAGTTCAGGGGGGCAGTGTTTATTATTGTAATTAAAAGGCTGTTTCGCTGATAACGGTGAGAATACGCAAATTGTAAAGCAATTTATTTCAATATATACTTCAATGAGCATAACCAATAGTCCAGTGAAGCTATTTAGAGGGCAAATATTTGACAAATCTAGTCAAGCAGCTGGAACAGAGTAATGGTGGCATGTCTCTGCCCACCTCTGCAAATGATGCATTTCAGTGTTTATGAGTATTCAGCTGGATGATTTAACAAGAGCAGCCTTTGTTACAGGGCACAGTGGCCTCTCCCTCTTTCTCTTCCTCCCTCTCTCACACAATCTCACAAACACACACAAGCTCTCTCTCATACACGCACACACACACACCTTCACCGACACACTTTACTAGCTAGTTGTCCTTGGTGTGTCTCATAAAGACAGGCTGAGGAGGCCAGGATAGTTTAAGGCAGTAAAAGCAGACTGTGAAATCGCATCACATGTGAAGTCACAACAGATGGCTACTACTGCTACGTCCTCGCTGAATCTGACACAGGAAAGGACACAATGAGCATGAGCAGCACATTCTGCAGCAGCCGCATGCACTCCCCCTGAACGAGGACATGAAATCATGTTCAAGACAAGGTTGTTTATTGAAAGCTGCACTTAACACCAGATTATTGTGCTGCAAAGTGATGAATTTGAATAACATTAAAATAAAAATAACAAAAGAGCAAAACAACTAGACCCAGTAGGGGGCAGGATTAGTCCAGGAAAAAGGAGGATGCATGGGGAAGAAGAAAGGGATTGGGTGCAAAAACAATGAACCTGCCGACATAACAAGGTGCTATTAAGCAAGGCAGGGTATTCGCTACACACAACACACTGTCATGACCAGGGGACATATAGACACTATGCAGCTCTTGCAGCATTTATCTCCATGGTAACCTCATAAGTTTTTCCTCAGACCTTCAAAAAGTAACTAAAACATAAATTTCTCCTAATGAAGGGGTAGAGAGGGGAGGGGGCGGACGCTGTCTGTGTTGTTCAATGGATCACCGGCCTAATTGTTCCTCTGGAGGCTCATGCCAAAACGAAGTGAGGGAGGGGGAAAAAAAGAAAAGAAGTGCAGGGATGGAGAAGACAAGGGATGGCTGAAATGACACAACAAACCCACTTCACTTAATTATCTTAAGTGAATTAGCCTAGTCATCGCTATTCTGCAGCTGAATATGCATCACGCAAATAATGGTCGTGGAGACGATGAAAGCACCTTAATGGCCCTGTCTGTTTTCAAGTGCAAGTGCCTTTCAACAGTCTCTACATGGCCACAGACGGAGAACAGCACTTAAGCCCTTCGACTAAATAGGCATGTTGAGCAGACATTTTCAGGCAAAACAAAGAGGCCACTCCACCTCTTGTGTATATGCAAATCTCGCAAAATCATATCTTCAGATTTCAGGAGATGAAATGCAGGAAACAGACACAGATTTCTGAAAATTCGTTTTCAAACGTGGTCGGTGTCATTTTGTGATGTTCAGTATTCCTAAAGGGAACGTTTCAACGCAGCTAAACACAACTTTGTTTTGCTAAGGGAGGCAGTCATCTTCTGATTTAGCTGTTTCTTCTCATACACATACACACACACAAACGCTGCACGCACGCATGCACACAGTAGTGGTAGTCGAAATCCGTTCCTCCACCCTTGATGAGCTTACACAGTTCTGGCATGTCAATCAAAAAAACTGAGAGCGAGAGAGTGGGGGAGAAAAAAAAATCTAAATCAAATCAAAGACGGAGACAAAAATAGTGGAATAATTTCCGTATTGGTATATCTTTCCAGTTTCCTCCACCTAAGCACAACACAAACTCTGAATAACACAAAGGTGAAGGAGGTGATATAAGAATTAGACGAAATGTCAGGCTCAGAGTAGAGAGGGGAAAGCGCACTGGACCCGACCTTGGAGAGAAAAAATAGCTGTAATGGCTGAGATTATGTCTTCCTCTAGAGAGGCTGAGGGAAAAAAAGGTGCCGATCTTTTTCGAGTCGAGGGTGTTGAGAGGCTGAGAAAGGGAACTTTTGGGGATAAATGAGAAAAGCAGGGGGACTTTGCAGACATTCCTCCGCTGCTACAAGACCGTAATTACCCATTATTACTTGCATTTGATTACCACCTCTCTCTCTTATCCTGCTTCTCTCCTCTCGGCTCAGTAACTCTCAGGGAGAAGGGTACGGGGAGCTGTGGACACTACAGTTGTTATTTCCCGTGTGATATTAACTTCGTAGTGTGTCTGCCTGCTTGTGTAAATTTTGGGACTTGATAAAATATCTAAAGCAGACAGAGGCTAATTACATTTTCATTTATTAAGCAGCCACGAGCCATTTGGTGAGCTCCAAACATACAGCTGGGAGACTGAAACAAAGGACACAGGCAATAGGGAACCTGAGAGTGGTACACTAGCTTTAATGACATGTTTATACTCCAAATTCTGTGTTTCTTTATTGCTCTCAAGGTCTGGAGCATAATACCATCTCCATTCCTATGGTTCCCTTCCTTTTTTCTCTAGACGCCCTGCACTTCTGTAGCTCAGATGTATGAGGAATTGTTGTACTTCACCGTATCTTGGTTGCACCAATGCCAACATGGTGATACAGTGCAGAGGTGACCCTTTCAAATCTGAAGCCATTGAAGTGATATCGATGCTTAAACACCAGTGCAGGTTTGATGGCGAGAGATGGAATAAAAAGCAATGGGAGGACACAAAGGGAAAAAAAAAAGTGTCACTTTGTCCTTTGTCACAAAGCATCCATGGAAGTGACCTTGAGGTATCCCTCAACAACAACCAAAAGGTGTTTGTTCTCTATACAACAAGTGAAACTCTATAATGGTATGCACCCTCCAGAGGGGCAAAGAAGTAACCAATAAACTTAACTTGTCGGCTTTCTTAATGGACAGTTGCCATATGATAATTTTATAAAGATTAGATGTTCAGTGGAGCACATCAATGCTGTCTTCAGATTTGATACAGATGTTAAGTTTATATTTAACTTTTCTTTTTTTTTTTTTTTTTAATGAAAATTCAGAATCACAAAGAGCATTTTTATGCAGTTTTTATTCAGTTCATTTTAAGGGTTTGGCCCGGGAGGCAGCTTTAATTGCGCTGTCTGATTAGCTGTGAGCTGAAATACATCGACAAATGGCTGAGTTGATGGCAGGATGGCACAAAACACAATGCTGTGTTCACACTGTGTCATTTGACCAGTTCTCATTTACCTCTGCTGGCTATTGGTCTCCATTTAAAAAATTGGAGGACATGACTTTGCCTTTATGATATTATACACTCTGAAGTTTTGGCATCATTTCCAAGCATATTAAATGAATTCATGTGATTCTAGAAATCGGAGTTGTTGAACGCTGCTCGTTGCATTTAATTCATGTATGCTAATCACAATGAATTAACATTTTTACACTGCTTAATTCAATGTAGATAAAATCGGGAATAGTAGCGAGACGCAGTGAGACGTAACTTGGGGAAGAATATTAATTTCAATCTAATACGCCCTCTCTGTACGGAGAGCCGATCACACTACGCTGCTGCTCCGGCTCTGTCACTCTTGAAGTTGTGAAGCCATGTAAACCCCAAAAGACGAGTGTATGCGCGAGTGAGTGACATGACAGTTTTGCTGCCTTGGGGCAAAGTGTCTTCAAGTTCTTCTTGTTTACAAAACCTTTTTATGAGAGAAACATCTTTCAACCAGATAAGGATATTACACTACAGCTACAAGACAAACACTGACACGCATGCCCACAGACACATGCATATACAGGCTCTCTCTCTCATAAGCAAGTGCATTGTGCGCGCACACACACACACATGCATGCACACGCAGAGACCAAAGGCTGGCTTCATAGTCTTGTTTCTGCCTGTTGGGATTCAATTACAGAAACTTAAATGATAGTGGGATGACTACTTCATAGCCTAATGGCCTGAGCTTCACACATCTCCCCTTCTTTCCTATTATATTTCATTAATAAGACATTGCTTTTAGAGGGGGAATGGAGTGGTAACAAGGGAAAGATAGACGGAGACAGAAAATGTCGTGTGTGTGTGTGTATAGGGGATGGTGGTAGTGGGGGCAGTACTGTATGACAAGCTCATAAGCAAAAACAAAAACACTTAAATTAAGCAACTGACTCTTGGTTTCATCATGAGCAGCTATGGAGGCAAATGAGGCAAAAATACAAGGTTTAAAAAAAAGACAAATGTGTTTTTTAATACAAAGACACATGAAACGGCTCCCGCCATCACACTGTAAAACTGTATGTCCTCGAGGTGATGTTATTAAGGACGTAACAATCACTTTCGGCCAGCATTAGCATATCTTTCTGGCCAGATGAACGACCAATAAGATTCTGAGCCAGGAAAGGATTCAAGAAAAATATTAATCACATTTGTGCATCAACCCGACATCGCTGTGTTCCTGCAAATTCCATTATTTGAAAGCAGTGAACTGAGATTTCTGTTATTGTGGTACCCCAGAGAAGGTGAGTGTCTGATCATTTAATGCCAGACTATCTCTCTATTAGTGAAGGACAAGAGCGCGGAGATGAGATGAAGGCATAAAAGGAAGACAGCTTTATAACAACACTGCTGCTTATCTCTCCCATCTCTCTTCCACCCCCCCCCCCCTCCCTTTTCTCTCAGCCTCCTTGGATTCCCTTCGTTGCTTTGTTATGAAGTTATCCCACAGCAGAGTTGTTCTCAGCTCAAGCTGTCTTAAGACAGAGGAGGGATGGAGGGAGCCACAGAATCACAGAGAGGAGGAAGTATCAAAGGCAGCAACCAGAGAAAAGCCTGGGAAGAAGTGAAGGGGATGGGGAATAAGGGGGGAAGACAGTGATGGAAGTAGAGATGTGACACAGTGAGGGAATCTGAAAGATGCACTCGCGCTGAATGTAATCACGGCAACATATTCGACAAATCAGAGTTATATCATTAACTAATGCTAATCAGCTCATTACCTAGAAATGCACTTTTCGCATGATAATTGGTATTTATTTGAACATGTTTTCACAGTAGCGTGGAAATGTGTGCAATAGCACACTTGCAAATTTGATCGCGTCATTTCCTCTTCAGTGGATCTGTGTTTCCACGTCACAGCAGTGTCTCGTACAGACATGCAACAAATTTTAGAGCAGCAGTGTGAGGTTCAATAAATGACGCCGAGTGTGATGAATAGACGTGATGGATGGAACAATAATGAGAGGATGATGTATTGCATGGAGGATGTCGAAGAGTGTTGTTGCATTTTTCTCAGCAGCAATGATTTGCCCTAGCGCTCCCTGAAACCCCCTCTTTTTTATTTCAACTTGTTTTCACGGTTTGAATTTGCACCATTGTCAGCTAGTAGTAGTTCTCCACCATTTGTGCTGTTTGTAGACCATATATTAATGTGCACAGGCCAAAATGTCAAACTGTCATCACAGAAAGGGGGGAAAATGTAAATTGGATATATTCGGAGGAACCTTGCTTCATTTCCTAAAACACGGTGTAACTCTTTCATATGCGGGGACAGGTGACACGAGCAGCGGTGTATAATTTATTTTGCTCTTTGGAACAAGTCGATCAAAAAAAAAACCAAGGACATACATACTTTGTTAGATCACAATGTGACAGCACTTTCAGAGGTAATCATGAAGTCTGTCAGTCACTGGGAAACAGACAAATGCGTTTAAGGAAGTGAAGAGTAGCATAAGTGAGGCCATGAAAGACAAATATGTATAATCAGGCCTGAGGTAATTACTCCAGACTTGACTGTGGCTCTTAGTCGTTACCTTCATATGCTACTAATTTGCTCTCCCAATTACATTGTGGTGGCATTTGTAATTGCCGGTTGGATTATGCTCATGGTGGAGGTGAGGGTTTCTCAGGACACAAATGCAGATTCTCGCTGGTTTAGTAAGAAGTAGAGCTGCACGATTCTGGGAAAAAGGTGATTCACGATTTTGCTTGAGATCACGATTCTCTGGCACAATTTTGTTTTTGAAATGTTTGTTATTTATTTGTTTGTTAAGTCCGGTGGCAAGCGTGTTTTTTGTAATTGGGGGCTGACACAGCATGGCAGGGCCCTATAGGTAACAGATAGAGTAGATAGATTTTTGAAGGTGTGATTCCATACCGTCTTGGATTAGATCAAAGTTAAAGGTTGATTTGAAATGTGAGAATATGACTATCATGTTTGCACTAAAAATGTATGTAAAATTCTTACAGCAAGTGAATCAAGGGTGTTTTCACTCAAGCAGTTTCCTTTGTGACATGTCCCATTCTGCCCGACGAAGTTGTGACGTGAAATCATGACAGTTGTTGTGTTTTATCTTTCGCTCCATCAACGCTGTCGTCTCTTTCGAAAACGCCCTCAACTAGCGGCTTCCTCCTCCACTGAATCACATGATGTTAAGGCGCTTTGTTATAGGTTGAGGGAGACGGCAACGACACTCTGGAGACTTGAGAAACTTGTAGACGAAAATATGAGCGTTTGTTTGTGATGCAACTCGTGAAATAAAACACAGAAGAATCGTTGCCATTCAGAAATGAGATTGTATATAGGTGTGAATTAAAGCTGAACTTAAAGCAGAAGTAAGTGGTCCGGTCGTTTTGGCTAATGCTGCGTTCCAGGCAGGCTTTTGAAACTGTAAATTACAGCTTCAAGTCACGACTTACGACTTTGTAGCGTTCCAGGCAACCCACTCGTGTTTTTCCGACCTGTTTTACCCGTGAAAGTGCACTATAACGGCCACTCGTAACTTCCGACCCATGAACTCGTACCAGATCGAACTGGTAACTTCACAGGTCGGAAAAACACGAGTTACGGGTTGCCTTGAACGCACCATAACGTCTTGTCAGCCGATGGAGTCAGCAGCCCCCGCCCTCGTCATGAATCTATTGGTCCTCGTCCCTACGTCACCACATTCACGCGCATCCCTTGGCTGCACACACAGCCCTTTATGCCGTTCTCTCTCCTCATTGGATAAAACTTGTAGGATACGAGAAAAGTTTTCTCCTCGGCTCAGAGCAGAGCAGAGTGACTGAGAGACCCGTGTTTCGGTCCAAACACTCTATGTAAGTGATTGCTGTCGGAAGATATAACTATTTAAGACTTATATTAACACAAAAATATTGCTTACTTCTGCTTTAAAGACCAGTTCATGGCAGCAGGAAATCCAAAATCCAAATACATAAGTGGAAAAACCCTGAAACATGAAAGGATAACAGAAACATGAAGGGCAACTGGAGAGGAGTGTGAGGAGTAACTGAGGAAGCTGAAAAGAAACACAACAGACAAACTGACAGAGGGAACATCGAGTCCTGAACACAAAGGAGGCAGGTGATGATTGGTTATAGGTGAAACATCAGGGCGGGAAACCAGGCAGGCAAAGACGAGGAGTAAAGCAAATGGTGGATATGGAAGGGAAGATGTTTCAGTATATAAAAAAAATCCATTATTTTTTATTTTATTTTTTCCCTACCACCTTATACCAGAAGGTTTGATGTTTTTATTACAGGAACAAGCTGCTAAACTGATCTTGATCGTTGCGTCTTTGGCGACACCAGATGCTCCTTTACACTTTCTGCTGGAGCAGTGAGTCAGGATGTTTCTACCTCTCGGCAGCCGTGGGCGAAAACCTTTGCTCCAAGCCAATCGCTATGGTGATTGACTGGTTGGGGTGCCGGCTAACAGGCAGGGAGCCCAAATGCACAGATGGAAGCAACCTCCTAGGCAGTGTTAGCAGGGTGACAGGCGTACGGGCACCCAAGGGCTGCTTGGACTTCACATCTTGTCTCAGCATGATGCTATCTGTCCGAGGACTGCTGCTCCTTCTTCCTTCACTCAAAGTTTTTTATTTTTTTTGCCCTGGTGGCTTTAAGAGGCCGCTCAGAAAAACCCTCAGGAGAGACCGACTGATACAAGTAACCAAGTTTGTCCCTGTGCAGTATTGTACCACCACTGTGTGTACCCCTGCTGAGGGAGGATGCTGCACAGCGTGGCGTGTGTGGAAAATGTAATCAGCAGTGAACCTGACCTTGTTGAGTATTGAAGTCAAGGGACTCTCCAGGGGAATCTAGACCCCAGGGTTTTACCATCTCTTGAAATGTGCAAGAATTTTGGTTGTGTGAGAACACTTCTGCTTATCTACTGCACTTCATGGGCAAAGTTTTGGTTGTCTTTACATGAAACACTGGAGAAGCTGGGGAAGGGAGAAATGAGCTTAAAAAAAAAGGTTTCATATTTTCATTTTAATGAAGATTCTTCCTCCCTCTTTGTTGCTTACATTTAGTAGGCTACTGGCTAAAAAGGTCTCAGGACAAAGGAGTTGCATGGATGCAACACAGATTCTTCGTCAAATTAAATTTAATGGTTATTGGCTGTATAAATAAAATGTGTCTTAACCTACAGTCTAATCTAGAGTTATTCAAATTCCGATACCAGTATCCGAAATTCCTCTGATACCGCCCATAATGCTAGCATCAGTTTCGGCGATACCACGTGTAGGAAACAGGAATCTGTTTACCAGTTTGCTCTGTTAGCGCAGCTACAGTCGAACTCTGGAGCAATACATTTATGAAACAAAATAACAAGCGCTACAAAAAACCTGCGTACTTGTGTACTGTGTACTTGTGTCTCCATTGTTGAAGTTTAGCCTTTGTCTAGAATATATATATACAGTACTATTCTTTTTCAGTTGTGTCTGACTGTCAAACTAGACAATAAAAGAAAATTAAATGGCTTTCCTTTCCTTTCCTTTCCTGTTCATGTTTTACAAAGGGTTTAACGTGAACCAGGCCAACAATAATAATCATATCATGTCCATGTATAGAAGTGTCTCGTGGATCTTCATCTTTACTGATCTCGTGTTTGTCCTAGAGACAGCACAAGCATGTCTTCTCTCTTTTCTCAGAGATGCTGAGGTTTAAGTGACCACTCCACTAAACTCAAACTCATCACGGTGCATTCCCAGGCTCAGTGAACAAGATAGTTTTTCCCCTACGTGTGCATTTACACCTACACCTGCCTGCCTGTTTGTCTGTTCTTAGCTCCTCTATGGCTGTGCTCCTACCATCAGCCATGACAGCTCTGTGGAACAATACAATTATGGTTATGCAGTTTTGTAGCCAACAATAAAAACAACACCTCCTATCAATAAGAAACCTTAGAGAACAAAACCAAAGTTGGCAGCTCACCCACGAACTGACGACTTCTTGGCAAAAACAATTTGAAGTGAAATGGAAAGGCAAAACTTGAAGTCAAAACTAAAGGAAAAGAATTCAAAAGGTGTAAGCAACAGCAAACTTAATTTAAAACGCTGTCTGGCCACCTACGTCTGTGGGCGACCAAAATTCACCAACACTGAGGTTAATTTGACTGCTATGGTCTGCTAAACGCAACAATGTCAGTTAGCCAACGTGGGCTTTTGACACGAACGATTTTCATTTTTAAATAAAATCAAAGATCTGTCTCGCATGAGAGTTGTTGGAGTTCAGCATCAACATCATCCTGTGATTACACCGATGTCTGGTGCTTGCTTGGGTATATTTCCTCCCGCCGTCGCCACAACAGAGAAGACAGAAATGATGTGTTAACCTGCGAGAGATGCCGTAGATGGAGAGGTGAGAGGGGGAAACTGATAGACAGAATCAGCGTGGTTCTATTCTCTCTTTCTCTCTCTCTCTCTCTCTCTCTGTGGCAGTATTTTAGAAAAGCCCCAAGGCTGTGAAAGCCTCAAGGTTGCTGCGGCAATGCTACAATGGGTGGTGATTGATCGAAACGACTGCTGTAAATTGTATAATGAGTGTGAGGTGATGGGATCATGATCATAGTAAAGTGACCAGACAGCGCTTGATTTTCCACTCTGGGAGCTTATAACTTCAAGTCATATCATCTTCTACAGCAGCTGTGAGAGGCAGCGTGCGAGAGAGAGAAAGACAGAGAGCCACGGCAATCATAGTGAACTTTAATACGCAACAGTTCCCCTATTGCACAAAGTCTTAAACAATATCATTCACCCTCTACATCCTGCTATTTCTGCAAGTGTGAGTTTGAATAGACAGTGAAAGAAACAAGAAGGGATGGGGATGGAGCCCGAGCACAGAGAAGGAGTGAGTGAATGAGAGATTAAAAAGGATTCTGAGCGAATGATTGTGAAATGAAAATGGACGGAAAAAACAGAAAACAGCCAGGGATCGAAATTGAGAGTGAGTGCGTGGACAAGCCGAGGCTCAACAGACTGGGGATGGAGGTTTACAATGCAAAGAGAGGACGCAAAGGAAGATAGAGGGAGAGCATGAGACGAATGGGAGGGAGAACGATAACGACAGACTTCTGTGAGCGTGCGAGGGGAGAAACGGAGAGAGGGAGAGAAAGAAAGAGGAAACGGGAGAGGCAGCGAATGCATGAGCGAGGCGCCCTCCCTCCCTCTGTCGGGTGAGAGGACCAGTGTAAATGAGACCGACTCATTTCCAACACATATACACAACCACCCACCCCCCATCTGTCTTTGACAAACACACCCTCATACACACACACGCAACACTTACACACACAAACACACACGCACCAGCAACAGCAGCCAGAGATGAAAGGAATCAATAGATTATAAGCAGACATCTGAAGAGTCCAGTCTACTCCCGGGAGGATCAACCGTAATTGGTCCAGACAAACAGCCAAAGGACAACAACAATAACAAAGCCTCCACGCACACCGAATGCAGCAATTAATAAATCAGAACAGGAATAGCAAATTAAATCTATGAACAAATATCGACGGGGCTTTGAACACATCTCCATTATTCGCGGCCCATTGTTGCGGTCTACCCGTTTCAGGCACCATGTCTGCAGCAACATTTGCATATCTAAATGAATGGCCGTGTTGCATCTACATGTGTGCCAGGAAAGGTTTTGGTATTTGGGGGCTCATTTAGCTTTCATTGGTTTTGAAGCTTGTTAGTTGTAAGTTGATAAACAAAACCAGGGTTTAGGTTTGATGTCAGGCTGGAGGGAGGTGATCGAATGAAAACCACAGGACTCTAAAATCACAAGAGAATACAGGAGAATACTCAAACATGGGATTTTAACTCCCCCACGATCTCCTGTTATTCATGTTGGACTTCGTATGTCTGAGTGTCTGTGTGTGTGTTTGCTCTTATTTGTGCCTGCGTGTGTGCTGTATGTGTCACCTGTGGCAGATGAAGAGATCGAAGCCCCGCTGTGCCCCTGTGGATCCAAGGTGGAAGAAAGAAGCATCTGGTCCATCTAATTGATTTTAGTCCATTAGAGTCTTACTGGAGGCGTGACTGAAGACCACATCCAACAGCACCGTGATCTTTTAAGGTTGGCCGGCTCAATCAGACTCTTTAGATCCTCATGAGTGTAGAAATTACTGAATTAAGACGTGGGAGGGGAAATCAGAGGTCGCTGGCGTGTGTGTGTGTGTGTGAGAGAGAGATTCAAAGTTGTTCAGTTTCAACAACAACCATTAAAGGGATAGTTCAGGTTCTTTGACGTCGGCCTGTGCAAGATTGTCATACATAATCAATACATTACTTGCTGTAGATTCTTCCTGACTGGGCTGACTGGGAGCACTGGCAGAGTTGTGTTCCTGTGCACAGGGCAACACAATCTAATATCAGTTTAAAGCTATAGTGCGCAACTTCTATGTGTCTGTAAATATCCGTTTCACCCCAAACTCCACTACAAGAGGAGATGATACAACGCTGATTAAGCCGTTCGGCTCCTCTAACGCCTCACGGTATTTTTCAGTATTTGTTCTTTTTGTATTTGGTGTAGTTGGCGACATTCCCGCGCTGGCTCACAGGAAACGACCGAAATGATGCGTTTTACTCGGTTTTACCTGACAACGAGAAGGGAGGAGGGAGGAGAGCGCTCCGCTGCTGCTAGAAGCAACACCTGTTAGCAGCCTGGTGTTAGCCACATCGTTAGCCTAACGAGCAGTAAGTTACAAGGTGTGTAGCCAGTGTTGCTGTGTGTAACTTACTGCGGGGAGTCTGTGTGCGGTGAGTCGCGAGTGTTATAGTCCGTGAACCGTGGTCCTTGACCAGCAGCATGTGGTGTGTTGCGAGTTTTACTCCGTGTAATGTGACGAGTAGTACACATTTTGTAGCCAGTGTTACTGTGTGTGATGTGCATTACCGGTACCATGGAGAGCTACTGGGGATGGGATGGGGAGGGGTGGGGAGAGGAGGGGCGGGTTACACCGGGCCATAGGTGCCGGCCGTATCGTTGTAATAACACAGAAATCCTCGAGGGGGCGATAGAAGTTACGCACTATAGCTTTAAAGGTAGGGGGGTTTTTTTGTTGCTAAATTGTTTGAAATCCTCTTCACACAACGATTGCAACCAATTAATTAAATGCTTTTGCACAAAAATGGAAAAAAGTCAGTCACCTGTGGGATGGACAATCCTGTAAAAACAGCAAGTCAATTGGATTGTGATGTGTCAATCAAGCTGCCGTCTCTGCACATACTGCTGTCCATGCACTAATAGCGTGCAAGATCAGAGTCTTTAACGAGTTACGACCTTTTTATACGGTCTATGGTTACGACGCAGAAAAGACATCAACAGTAATCCAGTGTACCACACTCCAGTCTGGTAGGTGGCAATGTAGCCCTAAGCTGGATGGTTTATTATGATGTCAGGTGTTTTCTTTCACGTGAATGAACCATGAGAAAAAACAGGCGGAAAGTTAGCGATGCTGTGCAGTGACACGCATTGCTCGTATTGGGATTACATTGCAACACTGAACAAGCATTGCATGTTCCTGTGCACTGGAGGTGTGGCTTCAGAGAGAAGTCTGAGGAAAGGGCCTTGGACTTTTGATATGTGTATTTTCAAAATGTGGCCTGCTAGAACCGTTTTTCCAGGATCTCCAACCCTACCTTTAAATGTGTGCTGTGCTGCTCTGAGATTCACTCAGCTGATCTGAAGCTGTGGTGTAACACAGGACTCAGTGGTAGAAAAATGTAGTACTGAAGGAAAGTGCTCATCGGTGTTCACGGGGAGACAAATCGCTGAAAATATTCTACATGAAGTGAAGATTATTATGGTTTCTTCTATGTGTGGTATAACACAGCAGTCAGTGTGTGAGATGGTTGGATGGAGCCAGGAAAAGATATGTTGTGTATCTTGTAGGGATGCACGATATTGGCCTGACATTGGCCACCTTATTTTCATCCAGGAAAAACCCTGTTATTGTTTTAAATCAACTTAGAGGCCAAAAACACTGACTTGTGAGCTGGTGGTGGTGAGAAATTTAGCAGTGGCGGCCGCCACCAAATTCTCTATGCAGGATAAACCCTGAATAATAAACATGGTTTTTGAGTCATATTGTGTTAAGTCAGAGTCAGAGCCATAATGTTGAATTCATCCCTTTCTTAACCTCAGGTTGGTATATAAACTATTAAAAATGTTATCGGTTATTAGCATCGGTTGTGAGAAGCACGAAGTTATTGGTATCAGTGGGAAACAGTTATTGTGCATACTTACACTGCAAAAATTCAAAATCTTACCAAGAATATTTGTCTTTTTTCTAGTCAAAATGTCATTTCTAGTCAAAATAAATCTAATTATACATAAAATAAGACTAATCACATTTTAAAAAGTAGCTTGTTTTAAGACAATTTTATTTTTTTCAAGCAAATTTTCCACTTTAAATAAGTAGCCTAGAAAAATCTGAAAAATCTGTTTTTCTTTCTTATTACAAGCACAGAAAACTTGCTTTCACTGGCAGATTTTTCTGCTTATTTCAATTGAAAATTAGTTTGAAACAAGTGAAAATGATCTAAAAACAAGTAAATTTTTAGGTGATGAGTCTTATTTTAAGTGGAAAGAGATTAGTTTTGACTAGAAATGAGACATTTTGACAAGAAATAAGACAAATATTCTTGGAAAGATTTTGAGTTTTTGCAGTGTAGTATCTTGTGATGTTAATCATGGCTACCATAGTGACAGCACAGATGAAGAGAGAGGCAGTCATTAGGCATGTGCACATTCAAAACAAGGCTGGAAAGAAAACAGAAAAAGTGCGTTTAACATCATAAACTTGCAAAAATGTGTGAATGTTATATTACCATGTAATTGAAAATTAGTCGATTTCACTGGTTAATTCAGAGGTTACAAGTTGTAAATGAAGTTATAAACAGAATTTAGTGTTATTATGAGGAAGTGAAAGAGAAACCGAGTGCAGAAAAAGGCTTACAGTAGAGTAAAGTTTAGCCAAGCATAGTGCGTGTCCACAAAGTCAGTGCTTCATTCATTTTCAAAGCAGCTGCTCAAGGCTGTACTTTGATATGACATTACAGATTAGACTCTTCTGTTTTTGGCCCTATTTCTGCCTTTGTGAAAGAGCTGTTCACATTCACAAATAACTTACTGAAATGTCTGAAGTTCACGGAATGACTCACAGTGAACCCTGCAGCTATTTGACTACTGACAGTGACATGACTAATTCTCCCAAAGAGATGGTCAGTCGTACTCACCCAGCTCGCTCCGTCCCGGCGCCGCATCCCAACAGGATCATCTGAGTTTCCTATGAAACGTCTATCTTGAAATTGTTCAATCGTTCTATTGAAGCTGCAGACAGAGATAAGTTACCTCTGCTGTAGTTTACTTGCATTGATTTACCCAGGCAGACTGCTGCCAAAAGCAAATATAAGCTTTCATGAAGATCCACAGCACTACACTGAAGATGTTGTAAACAGAACTTTGTTTGTAGGTAGATAACATAAATAAGTCTGAATATTTATTATTACATTTCAAAAAAAAGATGCAATTTCAATCCATAATGTAAACTGAGGTGTGGGTGTGATCTCATAAGAAACACTTGCATCAGCAGAAAAGGGACAATATAAATATATTGTAAAATGTGTATGTGTTTTATTTCACAGACTGATATCCATTGACTCCCAGCAGCGGTGCAGTATTCAGAGCAACAGAGATGAAAACACGTATTGAGGTAATGCACATAACACACAAGGGCAAGATGTGGCAGTATGAAATATAAGACCAGATGGAAGTTCAGTTTCAGAAGGAGAAATAAAGTGACAGAGCGAGTGCAGCGGCGTGTGCCACGCAGGAGCAGGGTATTACTGACAGCAGTGTAATTAGGAGCGACAGCGAGATCCTGACAGATTATAAAGTCCACTGAAACGTCTTCATTCAGTGCGACTGGTGATTGATAACTTGAAGGTGACTGTGATTAAGTCCACTTTGACTCAATCATAGAAAAACAACAGAAGGGTGCTCATGAAGAAATCAAAATCTTAACATATGCACTTACATCTTCTCATTACAGTCCATTCAACAGGGTCTAATGAAGGTCATGTGAGGCAACTGAAAGCTCCAGAACAGCTTCTAAATGGACCTTGTTTGAAGATTAGTTTTCTCAACAAACACATTTGATTTTATAACTGAAAACTGGATAAAATCCCGATTGTGATCTTGCAGCATGTTTTGCGATGGAAATATCAACTCTGTTTTTCCTCCCACGGCTGTAATATGAAATTATTTATTAAATGTGTGATGCAGAGTTGTTTCACAGCTGGTGAGAATTTCCTCTAAAGGGTTCATTACGGGCAGTTTGCATGTACATCACCATAAACACAGTGAATGTATATGAAAGTGAGACAAGAGGGCAAACTGGTACAAAGTCAGGTCTGTTCCTTATTACTTATGGAAATATATATGCATATTAAGTGATAAGAGTTGAAAACACTCATGTATCTTGGATGTTAAATGAAATATTCTCCTTTAGCTTACTACCCTCTGGAAACTGTTTTTTATATATTTTTTATTCATCGTTCCAAAGCTGTTACAAGGTATACATTATCTTAACTGAGTGAGAAAAGTGAAGAAATAACACAGTAAAAACAGAAGTTTCGCACTTTTGAGGTTGTCTTTTATTTTGAGAGTGCTGCGCCCTCTTTGTATATTAGAGATAAAATCCATAAATAAACATGAAACTGATAAAACAGACGTTCGTGTCTACATTTGGTGCAATTATACTGGAAACCTTTGAGCTATGTCCTTGGACAAGGACATAATTGATGTAACTGTTGCGTTTAAAATTATATTTGTAGATGGCAATAAATGAGCAACTGGATAAGAGATAAATGATCTCTACATTTATAATTATGCAATACCAAAACCATTTCACTTCAGAAATGGCAGCAGTTCATGGCGGAAACCGTTCAACATAAGCATAAAATAAATATTTTGGGTTGGTGTTAAATACAAGTTGTTTGTTTTTCACCGCAGATCATGTTGCAGAGATAAAACCAGGAAGCCATGAAGAAATGGCTTTGGCCACTTGACCATTGCTGCCATATTGAACCAGACAAGATTGACTATTAACAATATAAAAATAACGTTTTGTCTCAGATAGATAGAATCATGATAAGTGTATGTTGTGATCATTTTTAACATCAACATTAGGATGAAAGTACTAATGAAGTGGTGGAACTAATATTGTGGAAGGTGTCATGTTTCTGTAATGATGTGAAGGGACCAACGGGTTGTAACTGCTGTGTAACAGTTGACAATTGGCAGGGTAGCTGTTAAAGCAGAAGTAAGTGATATATTTGTGTTAATATAAGACTTAAATAGTTATATCTTCCGACAGCAATCACTTACATAGAGTGTTTGGACTGAAACACGGGTCTGTCAGTCACTCTGCTCTGCTCTGAGCCCAGGAGAAAACATTTATCGTATCCTACAGTTATTATCCAATGAGGAGAGAGAACGGCATGCAGGGCTGTGTGTGCAGCCAAGGAACGCCGTGAATGTGGCGACGTAGGGACGAGGACTGTTATGGTGCGTTCAAGGAAACTCGTATTTTTCCGACCGTGAAGTCGTACCAGTTCGATCTGGTACGAGTTCACCGGTCGGAAGTTACGAGTGGCCGTTATAGTGACTTTCACCGGTAAAACAGGTCGGAAAAACACGAGTGGGTTGCCTGAAACGCTACAAAGTCGTAAGTCGTGACTTGAAGCTGTAATTTACGATTTCAAAAGCCTGCCTGGAACGCAGCATTAGCCAAAACGACCGGACCACTTACTTCTGCTTTAAGCTAAAATAAAGACTCTCTAGTGGAGTGAACTGTACACAATTAATCTATCCAACAAAACATTACTGTAAAAATAATTGAGAAAGTACGTCTGTAGGTGACTTGCTACTTACTTATTAAGCACCAGACGTTGTGCACTGACTATAGTGCAGCTTGAGGCCTGATGTGTCTGTGCAACCACTGCTGTATATTGTCTCTGTGCATATTGTAGCTAAAGGTAAAACAAAATTTACAATAAGTCTGTGAGCTTTTGTTTAATTAACGTGCCAGTGGGGATTTGTTGTCATTAAACAGAACACCAGGACACTCTCCTCAGACCTAGTGAGGAGGAAATATCTTTCGCCAGCTACAACTACAGGCTGAACTGTGGCCGTCAGCTCAAGCACCTCGTTGGACTGTTGCAGCCTGAAATCCACTCACAGCTCTTCCCAGCCCATTACCCACCTTTCCCCTGGTGACATTCTATGGACTTGTGAGTACAAACTAACAACGCATGGGCATTTTATTTTGGTAGATCGCACTAACAAGTGAAGCGATTGTTTTTGGGCACAGTGCTCCAAAGCAACAACACCAAGCCCTACACTGCTTTCTTATTTTTAAAGGAGTTGCAGAGTGAGTTTGACTGAGTGTGTCATCATCTGTGTGGGGCCTTATTTGACAACTGAAATTTAAGACTAAGGCCCTGACTTATTTTTCATGCGAGTAATTTGCACATCAATATATTTTTTTTCCAACTCTGAGTCCTTTCACACAGACAGTGAATGTTACTCAGCGAAAATGCCACATTTATTTTTTTCAGTTAGATTTTTCTGAGCTTTTGCCCGGCAGATTAACACAGCAAACCAGTCATGTTGCATGGAAAGGAGGTACGTCACAACCCAACACAACAACATGACAACAATGTCAACAACCTGTGTTTCTCACCACCAGGGACACAAACATTACAAATAAAATAACATTTAGGACAATGTGTGGCGAAGCATCGCCGAACAGCTCGGCTGTCAGTCAGGATGGTGATCAGATAATAGTGAGCTGCTGTTTTGGATGTAGTAGAGTTGGTAACAAGACGACAGTAGTATAGCAGGTTTGGTTAATGTAAACAAACCAGTGTTGAATACGTGAGGGATAATCAACAAGAAGGCGTGCATTGTACGATTTTTAAAGAGGAACTATGCAAGGTTTTTACCTTTTTACCATAATTAAACAGCTACAGCAGTGGTTCCCAACCGTTTTTTTCTCATGACCCCATTTTGACATCACAAATTTCTGACGACCCCGTCAATCAAGATGCGCCAGCTCAGATATTTTTATATGCTGCATTTAATCATACATTTAAAAAGAATAATAATTAGTTAAAAGAATATTTTTATCAGTACATTTTTTTTTATCAATTACTAGACATTTCAGGCGACCCAATTTGAATTCCAGGCGACCCCCAAGGTTAAAAAACACTGAGCTACAGAGTAATTGTGATGGGTAAATAAATGACTTGTAACTTGTCACCGGGAGAATGGTGTTGCAAGGTTCATTATGTAATTTTAAACAGTTATTCCTGAAATAACACACAAGACCATCAGCCAGACATGATGCAAATGTCACTTTCAAGTACAAAATAACGCATATTGCTTTACACTTCCATATTTTTTTGGACTTGCAATCAACCACATGTGCTGGCGTCATGGAGAACATGAATAGTAATTGTTTTGCTGAGTTTTTTTACTGTTTGGTTGAAGAAAGGCTCCAACACAACGTAACCTTTGCTTTGATTTGGCCTACACTCGAGCTGAAGGTCGGGGAGGTCGTTCACAGAAGCCGAGACCCACTTATGTGATCCAGAAATATTACTTTGATGCCTTGTGAATACAGGGTTATACACCTTGTCATTACAGCCTTGATATTTTCCATGATTCGTCCGGTCAGGATAACAGTAAATGCAACGGAACGGAGACGTTAATGGAGAGGAGACGTTAGCTATAAAACCACTGATCCTTTTAACCTTTCCTATTGCTGGCAAATGACATTGATCAAAGGAAAAGACCGTGTGCTTATGCATTTAAAAGAAACAGGTTGAGAAAAATGAATATGGACAGAGCTATTTACTCATTACCCCCCCAGTGCTAAGACCCTACGAGCCATTTCATAATACAACTGCCCCTTAATGCCTCCTTTTCCCTGTCCACTCCAATTCTCCACCTTCCTTAGCTTACTTGCTCAATCGCCCGCTTCCCCGTCCCGCTCACCACCCTTCCCTCTATTCACTCGTTTCTCTGGGAGGCATTTTAAAGGACTCCTCTGAAATACTAAGCAGTCGACTTGAAAGAGAAACATTTTCGCACGTTTACCATTATGTTACTTATTGGGCCTCATACTTTAAGACTCCCTGCAGTGAATATCAAATATTCCACTTTGTTAAAATGTCCTTATGTTTGTTTTTTTTTAAACTATTAACATATATCATGAATAAAATAATGACTCGCCACCATGTCTCGGTATTTCCTCTTGCAGCTTTGATGATTATAATTAATACTGTTATTATCGACCTGACCTGACACTGATGACATCTTGTGAGGCAGTCCACAACTTTGGCAGGAGTGGGATAATAAATGAAACGCACGTGTCTACAGGAAGTAGCTATTGGCACCGTCATCTGATTCCAGTCACATTTGTTCATGGAAGTCAAACTGCTGAAAACAAATCTCATCATAAAACACAGCTGAGCTCCACATAGCCACAGTGACATTAGTGCTAAAGCTAAACTTTAAAAACGGACCCAGACAGACAGTCCCAGGTCATCAGTTATGTCGGAACCTGCTGTTCTCCTTGCGGCAATTGATAGGCCATAGTGTGAAATGATACGGGCCTAACGTTGGGTTCTCAAGAGATAAGACAGAGTCATACTCTCCTCTCCTCTCCTCTCCTCTCCTCTCTTGGGGAAGATTGTTATCCATTTACATACTTAAAGGGACAACGAGGAGTTTTGGAAAAGCGAAGTGTTTTCACACTACATTTTTGACCGGGCGTTTTTTTCATTCATCAATAATTAAAGTCAGAGGTTCAAAGAGGTTCACATACCACCGTAGTTCCGACCATAAACGGCGATTCGGCTGCGTTATTCTCATGACTCGCCACGACGGAAACGCTGGTCGAGCCACCACTAATAATAACAAAATAACGATAGAGACAGAACGATATATTTATCGAAAATGGGCCCATTAACAAGTGTGGGTAGCGGAGATTCATCCACATTAACGTGAGACTTTTTTAATAACCGAATAGAAACTCCTCGTTGTCCCTTTAAGTGCATTTTTTTCTGTCCCACAGTTTTTGCTCAATTGTCACACAATCTGCTGTACTGCATCTTCAGACTGTCCTCCACAAAAATCACCAACATTTCCATGTTATCAAGACAAATATGATCAGATATTTGTCTTGATAAAAGAATTTTTGATATTTTTACAATTATTGAAATCTGCTATGACAACTGCTGCCTGGCTAGTGATTGCCTGATTTGTGAAGCCACTCACCAAGCCTCATTTCCAGCCAATTAGCTCAATGAGTTAGAAGCAGCTTCTTGGTGTCAGAGATTGTGAGTTCAAGTCCCAGCTAGGACAGAATGGACATTGTAAAGTTGATATTCTTGTTGTGTACCTGTTTTGTCTCTTGTTATTCAAAATTGCCTGGCCCCGACCATTGCTGCGAAGCAGCTTTAATTCATCTTAGAATTTTCTCTATTAAAGGTTCAATAAAATGTGGATTGGGGTTTTGCCATTCTAGGTGGAACTGTCATTGATTTATATGGTCATGGTCACTTTTGCTAACAACTCTACATCAGGCTACTGGATAACTAGGGGGGTGGTATGGGTTCAGACAACCAAACAAATGGTGCCGGTGCGTGTACAGTATTTGCGAGCGAAATGTTTGGGTTATTTTGAATTAAACTGAACATTCATTCTCTCACCTCAAGCTCTCTGCCTCTCCAGAGATGAATTTGTTGTTGTTTTTTTTCTTCCCATTACTATTATGTATTTTCTAAGGGCCTTTTTTGTTTCAGGATTAACTGCAAATGTGTTTACAGTTAGATTAGCTATCCTGTCACATTTGCTCTGTGTGATTTAGTGGCTTACTCTGTGTTTGTGTGTGTGTTTGTTCTTGGGAGAGGGTTAAGGTGATTTAGTGGCAGTCGAGCAGAATGCAGACCAGCGAGAGCAGCGAGCAGGACCTCAGACAATTCTGCAGTGGTGACACGAAACGATAACCATTTAGTTATTGTCATGTCGCTTGCTATTGCACGGCTTTTCAAAAAGAAATACAACAAATTAAACACTGCATTGGTTTGGGTCTGAAGGCGCAACAGCAGGAGTAAAGCTCCCTCTCTTCCTGGAGGAAGGAGTAGGGGGCACATCTTGGAGGCTGGTGCGATTGAGAGATAACAGCAGTGACCCTGAGTTAATTGGCAATTAGGGAGCTGCCAGCATTATTGTTAGAGGCTATAATTAGGATTTTCTCACATAAAAGTATGTGTGTGTGTGTGTATGTGTTGGCTTGTGCCAGGTCTGTGTCAATGACATGTTCATATATAGGTTGGTTTTCAGTGTCTTACGTGACCTGTTTGTTTTTCTGTCATCTGTGTTTCCCAGCTGGTTTTCACTCGCATCTCTCTCTGTCATGGCAACAGCACAGAAACTTAAGTAAAGCACTCGTTTTTTTCTCTCTCTCTTTTCTTTGGAGCTCATCAGCTATAAATAAATGTGTTGTGGTAGCGAAATGTTGTGTTTGCTCACATTTCCTGTGTGTGTTTTACCTGGTTGATGTGATTGCAGGATCAGACGTTCAGGAACTGACGGCTGATTAATCAGTTACATTTTTGCCCTCGATGGAAAGAAGGGTTTGTGAAAACAACAGGTGTACGTGTGTTCATGTAAAGGTGGCTTTTTTCTTTTCGTAATTGCAGTTGGTAATTTTACCTTGCAGTGCTGAGAGAGGGATGAAGAAAGAGGGGGAGATAAGGAAAGGATAGGTAGAGAGAGCAAGGTGCCTCCACTTTGAAATCCATCTTTCCAAGGATGGATTCCCTACTGAGAGCCTCGGGCTTTGTCCTCCTTTCAGCCCCTTTTGTGGGTTTGTGTGTGTATGTGTGTGTGTCAGGTGTAGAGAGAGAGAGAGAGAGAGAGAGAGGGAGAGGTTTTAGTCCTGCTATCAGCCCCTGGTGTCAGTCTAGTCAGCTATCAACCCCCCGCCCACCACCACCATCAACCCCACTTCCTCTACTCCCCACGTGCTGTCAGAAAGCCCCTCAGGACAGTCCATGAACCTCTCAGCGCTGTGTTTTGGTGAAGCGAGCTGGAGGACATGGCTTAGCCGGTTCCCGAAAATGAGCATGGTGCAAAACATAAAAGCACAGCTGCCACGTGCCATTTAGAAGCTCGAATCCACGAGTGCAGTGGGACACAGAAATGCACAGTTCAGACATGGAATCTGTGAATATCCTGCTGTATCCAGCTCTGCTTTTTTTGTTCACAAAAGATGGAAAGTTCGAGACACACAGTGCTATTTCATATTAGTTTCTAAATTCTAAAATCTGATTAATGTAATCATAGCCATTTTTGCTTGTCTTATGTGTTTCTTTTTCCTCCTCTATTATAGAACAAATCCTGATGTGTTAAATTGTTTTGACTAACACCATCAGCAGTGGGTGGAGATAAATGCTGTAACACACTCCTTATTCTGACTATATCTGGTATGACTTAGAGTCGAAACAGCAATATTCTTAGGGAGTCATCACCTGCAACACACACACACACACACATGCTGTAAAGTATAATTTCACACTCCTGTTTCTGAGTGTTTGCTTTAATGGGTTTGGTTCTTTTGTATATTTTTTCCCATGGTCTTTTGTACCTAACCCTTTCTTTTTTTTTTTTTTTTCTTTACACATGCACGTACCCTCTCAAACATTATGCAAAGGCATGCCATTAGCACAATTATGAGTAAGTCTATCTATAATCTGTTTTTGCATTGTTGATGTGAAGAAGGACAGAGAAATGTCTTTTCCCACTTCTAAAGACTCAATTGCATGGTGCACTTTCCTTAGCCACATATATTTATATATTTATATATAAAGTATAGAAATTTGGAAGTGCAGGGAAATCTGTCATGTTCTGCAAACTTTAAGATCCTTTGATGCTGTTGACAATCAGTAGAGAAGTCCAGACCTCGGCTTTTTTACCTTCAGGAAACTATTCTCTACCTTCACTCACCCCGTCTTTACCGCAGAGTATTTTGTCAGCTCATTTGAACAGAAGGTTGACGACATTGCAAGCACTTATTCCTAGCCATGATCCTCTCCCACTCTCCCACAAACTTTTGTGACCTTGCTGATTGTACTCCTCTCTCTTCTGTTACTTCAGGCGAGGTTTTGAACCTGGCGTCCTCCAGCTCACCTCGCCGGAGACATGATTGCACTCGGCTCAGCTTCTAGTTCAAATCCGTGTCTCTTTTCAGCTTTACTGCAGTGTGTTACGGTCGCATCGGCTCCCCCGATTCTCTATTCTCCCTTTGTATCCGATCGAGAATCTTCCAGTAGTGTCCAACTTCTGCTGCTATACCTACAGGCTCCTTGAAAGTTGTCCACATTCAATACAATGTGAAGACAAGGTGATACTTTATTGATCTTTCGGAGAACACAAAGAGGTCAGAGCACAGCAGGACAAAGAATACAAAGCCGGAGGGGATTTCATATATTTGTAAAGGACTCTTGAGTGAAATGGAACCTGGTTTTCATGGCAGGGCAGACTTGCCCTCTATGCCATTGCTGTTGCCCCAAATCTTTAAGACTTGTCCTACAAGTTCTAAAAACAACTTCAGAGCCCCAAAAGATCCCACTTCATCAAGCCCATACTTGTGCAGTCTCATCCACGTTATCTAAATATTATATAAAGTGAGATTCTGTCTCTGTGCAATATGTTACTGTTGCTTGTTAAGAGAAAAGAGAACACAGCTTTGTGAACTTGTTAACACCTGTCAGCAGCATGACACTTATTTAAAAGTTCTTGTGAACAAAATTAAAACCTCTACTTTTCAATTTTTTATTTAATAATCTACCTTTTATGTATATTTCATTGTTTTTTATATTTAGTAGCTGTGGAACTAATAGTCATTACTTTACAACTTTTTCTCAAGTCAGTTTAATGGCTGCAGTATAGTTAAAGTGTTTTGTAGTAGTAGTTAACTTTTCCAGTTCGCACAGCTTGACATTGATAAATCCCGTTTACACTAATGCATCCAACGAACCTTCTGCCTGAAAATAATGAGTCACTTGCTTCACTCTGGAGCCAAATCTCTACAAGAGAGAAGCCTTAAGGTAGACGAGGCTATGTACAGTATCTTTTCTCCAATCCCTTTGAATCTTATGCCTTTGCCTAGATGTGAAAGTGTGTTGTCAGCGTTTTCTGTGCCATAGTTGCTTGCACAGCTCTCGCTGGGTTTGTTTTTGCAAGATACAGTTTTCCGTTGGGTATCAGTTTACAAGAAAAATCAATTAAAGCACAGTATTAGAACCACCGCCAGTGGCTCCAAAACATTACTACAATGACAGAATAACTATTGCCACAGTGTTCTTGTCTGTGCTACATGATAGGATCCCTGTGTGTTTGTGTTTTATTTCTGGTACAGATTTAAGATTTCAAACATAAAGAATGACACAGCTAAAGCAGCGTTGTAATAAATAATTCTCTTATATGTCCGTTTACCAGCAGTGGCCACACAGCTGGTAAACACTAATTAGTTGTAGCCAAATAATGAGTTGTGGGAACAAAATAAAACTCGAACCATCATTCCCAAACTTTCTCTTTTTCCCCGTAAGGCCACAAAAATACATGAATGCCACCGTCCCACTGCACACAACTGTACTTATAGGCACGGTGAGTCTCTGTCTTTCCTGTCACTCTTCACTTAATTATATTCAGTCAAAAAGAGATGCCAAGAGCATAATCTCTGCTCCCCTCCCACCTCCCTCAATATGTACACAGACAACTGCTCACCCACATTGTAGGTGGCAATCTTTGCCGCAGAATAGGTGATATAGGCCAATGTGGGCCTCTTAGGGAGGGAGGATGGTCATGATTTTTAAGAAAGTTGCAGGTGGGGAGAGAAGAGAAGAATATATATATATACAGGTAATACTCAGAAAATTAGAATATCGTGAAAAAGTTCATTCATTTAAGTAATTCAACTTAAAAGGTGAAATGAATATATTATTTAGACTCATAACAGGCATTGCAAGATATTTCAAGCTTTTATTTGTTAGAATTTTGATTATTATGGCTTACAGCTTATGAAAACCCCAAAATCAGAGTCTCAAAAAATTTGAATATCGTGAAAAAGTTCAATGTTGTAGCTCAAATTGTCAGCCAATTAATCCAAAACACCTGCAAAGGGTTCCTGAGCCTTTAAAAGCTCTCTGTCTGGTTCAGTACAGTTTGCAATCATGGGGAAGTGAATGAACTTTTTCACGATATTCTAATTTTCTGAGTATTACCTGTATATAATATAAGGAAAGGCTAAGTTACAGTAACAGTGAGGGCAGAGAGGTGGAAAGTTTCCTTGACAAAACTAACGTACAACTGAGCTGGACAGTCTGGATGTATAAGCGCACAGAACCCTCTGGAAAACAAATGGTAACACTGTCTGCGGTTCGGTTTGTTTGTCTTACTCAACCCTCTCCAAGGACGACGACTGTTACACACCTGCAGCATTCTTACATCATCCCAACAGCATCATCTGGAGAGAAAACAGCGAGACAAGAAAGTATTATGTAGCTGCAAGACAGAGAATGTAAAGCAGGGGTGAAGTTAGGTTAGAGTGTGGAGAAAATTAGGCGCAAGGGAGACAACGAGGTTTGCTCGAGGATAAAAAAAGAAGAGCTTGAGGGGTAAAAGTTAAGGTTAAAATGGAAAGAGACACAAGAGAAACGAAAGGAGAGATGGAAGAAAGTGGGAGCGGTTGGCTTTACTAAAGTTGTGTGTGCCTTCGGTCATGACAGACTGCTCTGAGCTGCACTGATATATTATATATTATATATTACTCAGGAGTTACATTTTGCAAAAGCTCAGTATCTTTTAAGATCTTACACTTGCGGTAGATTTATAATGAACAAACATGCAAACTTTGCTATCCAAAATGATGAAACCATCAGATAACGATATATATCTTACAAAAGCAAAAAAAAAAAAAAAAAAGTTTAAAAATTCAGTTTCTGCACTTTTAAACTGTACATCAAAACTAGGAGCTTTAGCTTTTTACATCATCCAGACTTTGATTGAGGAAGAACGAAACGGAAAGAGGCAGTTTGAGTCATCGGTTTCTGTCATTTTCATCAACCGGCATTTAGTCTGATCAGATGAGTCATGTCCGTCTGTGCCCACGCATCTGCCCCTGAGAGAAACAGCGATGCGTGCACGTCTGTGTGCAGAGACAATAGTTGGAGAGAGAGAAAGATAAGAAAGGAAACACAGAAAACATGTGAGCGTGAGTGGCAACGGAGCCTCTTGTTATTATGGCCCAGTGAGGGAAAAAAAAACGCTCTGGAGACACATTTAACAAGGGAAAAACAAAGGTCTGGCAGCCGTCTCCTCTCTGCCACCTGCAAGCTCAGGCGATCATATACAGTACATACGCAGCCAAGCGTTGGACAGAGACCAAGAACGGTTTGGAGAACGTCCCAGAGTGCTGGAGTCCGGTGCCTTGTTAACATATTTGGCCTCGGTAGAGAAACAGAGCAGCTCTTCCCTCTCTGTGGTCAGCATGGGAGAGACACAGTAAATTGTTTCAGGACAAAGCATCAAATCAATCAGTGAAAGGCACGTCCTTCTATATTGGGGCAAGTGCTGTATTCAACACACTGGTCGACATGGTGCATGTACACACGAGAGGCATACTTAAATATTCAGGATGTTCTCCACTTGCACATTCAGTACATGTTGCATAGTGTCTATGCAGAGATACAGATACAAAAGAAATGTGTAATGGATGGCACTGGGCAGCAAAATGTTGTTACACAAATTCAAGTTGAAAGTTTTGTGTTTCTTTTTAGTAAATCTAGTATAGAATTGCCCCCTATCCTTCTGCAGAAAAGTATTTTCTCTCTGTAATCAACGGCGCCATGAAAGAAATTATGTATAAATAAATAATGGAGGGGGAATTCATTACGTTGGTTGGGTCCATCTCTATTTGTCTTTCAAATGCATTAATTGAACCGTATGATGGGCTATCATCTACTGGCTTTACTTACATATGCAGTGATGCTAGCTGGTAATGTGGGCACTGAGTGGGCGCCAGAGGTTTATGGTCACGTCTGGCGCTTTTGAAAATTAGCTTGCTGAATCTGTATCTGAATAAGTAAGTTTCAAGCAGCATGGAAATGATCCATCCATCCATCCTTTTTTTTTACCCACAGCTTCCACTACAAAAGAAATGGCTTTTTTTTATTCTCTTCATGATTTGAAGTGACAGTCATCACCATGTCCCCTCAGCAGGGCTCTCTGAATCCCTGGTGAACTCTGAGGTGACTGCCCGTCTGATTGGTTGGGCAGAGCATCGAGGAGAGTGGGCCAGTGGCGGAGCAGGGAGGCACTGATAACGGACTTATCGCCAGGTGAGAAACACTCAGACCAGGAGCTTTTTTTTTCTCCACACACTGGATAAATCGGCTGCTTATTTACTGAACGTCTGCACCATTTACAACCATTAACACTGTATGACTTAAAACATTTTAAATTATATTCCCTCTATGATAATTACTCTGACCTGAATTCTATTCAGTCTAAATCATTATCTACATGTTCTGAAAACGTCCCACATTTTCAAGGCTTTGGATTGTTATAGAAGCGTAATTCCTCATAAAATTTGGCCGTTAGTTTAATCAGGGGAGTTTCAGGTGCTTAGCTGTACATAATAGATAAACATGCGACTCACAGTTTTTCATATAAATAGACTAAACATGCCTGTGCTCTTTTCTAATCCCGGCGGAGACCACTGCTGTTGAGGCATTATTGGAAATGAGGAAGCCACACGAGCACTAAGTCCTAAAAACTGCTCACATAGACAGAATTATTTAGGAAAAACTGTGTTTTTTTCTGTAATGTATGCAATATGCTAAACTGTATGCTAAAACAAATTAAACTGACTCGGTGGAGCCTTTGTGTCTGCACGATGTCAAAAGTGATACTTGCCATTCTGTCAAGAAGACGGTGCATTAGCCAAGATCCTTTGTTGAGCCTTTACAAGGAAAAAGAGGGTGTTATGGTTTTTGAAATTGGGCTACATAAAGGTCAATACATTAAAACCTCTGTTCTGAAATCCCAGTGAAATCCTACTTCCATTTATAGACAACATACTCAGAAGTGCACTACGCTTGACACCAACATTGTCTGTAACAGAAAAGGCATCACTGCCGCTCCTCTTTATCTTGATCTTTGTAAACACTTTCCAGGCATTTTTAAAAGCCAGTGTGTCCATAATGAAGGTCTGCGATGGGAGCTGGGATTACATACCTATAGCTACTGACATTCACAAAGGTCAGCACTTCATCCATCAACCTCTCTATACACCTACCTATCAGCCTAGCTGTCCCTCCCTGTATCATTCAATCCATCTGCCTTCCCAGCCCCATTTCGCACGTTAGTTCCTCAACTGCTGCCATGAACATGGTCGTACAGATTACTCTCAAAGATGTGTATAACAACAACCTGCTCAAAACACACTGACAAAACAATCCCAAAAGCCTAAAACTCACTAAAATAACTGGAACTCACCAGTGGTTGTAATAAAACAGTCAGATATATCTGCGCGTGTGATTTCCCAAGCCACTTTTCTTTTCTTTTTTTCTTTTTTTACAATTTCTTTGAAGTTTTCATTAATAACTTAAGAAATTAATCCTGCACATACCAGTAATAACATTGCATTCTGGAAACAAAAGCTCTGCATTCATAAGAGAAAGTGCTGGCAGAATACTTTATGCAGATACAGTTTTTCCTCTTAGAGCAAATCTCTTTTTGTTTGTTTAGCAAGAATCAAATAGTAATATATTGTAATTTTGCTACAGGATAGGTGAATAGTCATCACCTGTAGGTTTATACTGTAAATGGATGTCTGGATACTATAACAGAGTATATATTATTATAGTCAGTTTCTTCTATGAGTTGTGTTGAAATCTAGTTTCTGATGTCCCTGAGTTCCCGTCGCTATTTATTTTCTTCAACTTTGTGTTTCCCAGAATTACTTATGAAAGCCTGAATAAAGAAAGTGTCCTTGGTGCTTTCATTCAAAGCTTAATGTGCACTCATATGATTTCTCAAGCCAGCTAGTGTGCGAACAGTACACTTCTTTTTCATTTATTTTATACTGAAAATGTAACATGTCCTTTGCCTACGTTTCATTATACTCGTGTCAGCGAAAAATGTGAAAGTCTGTCTCCTCTTTAATGGATCTCTCCTTCTCTGATTGTTGCACATCAGTACATTGTGACAAGTCTAGATGATGTTCTGCTTCATCTGCTCGGTCTGTTTCCTTGAATAAAAATCAGATTTTTAGCACCAGTAGGTAAAACCTGACCAGTGAGTTACCAGTTAGATTTGATTTAACATTGCATGTGTGTTTGAGGAATGTAATTTCCGGTTGAATCAGAGAATAAGTCAAAACAAGATTGCCAGCCATCAAAAGATTTCAGTCATAAATTTCAAACACTAAAACCGAAACCTTTCAAGACCTGGCTGCTTTGGTGTAATAAATTTATAACCACAATTTAGAGATTCAACAAATTCACAGTAAAAACTTTCTCTGAAGACCGTCAAATCATTTTTGTAAGTTCAAAAGATTTTTAAGGGGTGGTACATGCGATATTGAATTAAAGACAAGGAGCCTTGCAACTTCAAATCTTTATAAGGATCTGAGATGCTTAACAAGAGGAGCTTTCTACTACCTGCAACCAAGCTGAACAGGTTTCACACAGACAGCATGTCTTCAATATTCACGCAGTATGCAGTAAAACAGTCGCTGGCAACAGTTTTTGTTTCAAATCTTACTATTGCTGAATTCAAATCGAGAATCTCCCCTCACTAGGAGAATGATTATTGCATTTTTATCCATTTAAGACTGATTGACAAACACAGTTGTGCACTGTCTGTTGGGCAACGACTGGTGCTAAAACAGATATACACCGTGGCGACAAAGTACAGCATAGAATCACTGTATTTACTGTATATAAGCCTGAAAACTGAGAGGAAGTTGCAAAGGATCTGTTACTGGCTTGATAAAAGAAATACACTGTGTGATATGAAAAAACAATGACATCGAAAATCAGTATAATATGTGACTGGGAGCCACGTTGCCACACGTGAACAAAGTAAATTTCAGTTGAAGGCCAAACTGACTTGTTGACCTCGACTCTAAAGGTTCTGTAAACGACATTTTTTTTTTTTTTTTTTTTTAAGTATATTTTTTGGGCACTTATGCCTTTATGGATAGTACAGTTGAGACAGACAGGAAAGAGAGAGGCAGAGCGAGGGGGAATGACATGCAGTAAATGGCGCCCAACGCGGGATTCGAACCAGGGCCGACTGCAGCGAGGACTGTGCCTCTATACATGGGGCGCCCGCTCTAACCACTACGCCACGCGACGCCCCTGTAAATGACATTTTTAATACGGCAGCAAACAGCTGTTTTCTATGTAGCGGAGAACAAAGTCACATTTCTCTGTTTCTCTTAAGTGTGCATGGATGTTGGTGCATGTGAACTCTTGACCATAATCCACATTTACAAACACACAGCAACTTTCCACAGAGGAGTCAGAACAGAGCAGTACATGGCATTTAGGTATGTTTTTCAGCTGAAGAAGCCTCTAACAAAAGGGTGGCCAACAGACTATCAAAATATCCATGAAGTACCATCTTTTATGGGCTTTACTGGCGCCATCAGTGTCACCAGAGTCCTGGTTCCAGCAGTTCAGTCCAAGGCTGTGCAGGAGGCATGCTAACATTAGCTAACTTGCTGCTACCAATACAATGGATTTGTTTGGCATACGTTGCTATTGCCAGCTGGTTTACTGCCAGCACTGGCGTGGAGCATATCACAATAATGCCAGCATGGGCTAATGGTAGTGGCTGGATTGGTTTTCGTTGGCTTTACTAGCCTACACCGGGTAACTTTAAACAATGGGCTTTTTGGTGAGAAAGTGAAGGGATAGAGGAGTTCTGACTGAGGGCGGTCTCAAAGTATTTGTTTTGCTATGGGATGTTAGTGGTCTGGTGCAACATCTAGTGGTGATGATCAGTTACGGAGCCTTCAAGCTACCTGTAGAAATAAACTGCTTGATGCATAACGGATGACCCGCTTGAAGTTCTGACGTTGGACGGCTGTACATATTGATGCAGATCTCGCCTGCTGAGAGGCCTGATGTAATCTGGAACAGGGAGGCTGTCAGATGAAGCCCAGGTAGGCAGACAAATAGGGATTCACTTCCCCTCTTCTGACAGCACTGTAAGAAAAATTGAAGACTGTGAGACAAAAACAGAGGGAGTGATGGACAACATCTTGGGATGATGTGTTTTTCCACAAAACATTTAATAATTTACCCCACCCCACCCGACCCAATACCTGGCATCCAGTGTGGGCTGTGGTAGTTCCTTTGGACAATGCAACACGGTGATATTGCCTTCCTTTGCAATGCTTAAAGTCCTGGGGGAGTTACCCGATGAGGATGAGCACACCATTTTCACCCATGTCCTCGGCATTTGCCCACTGTTGTCAAGTCACATTATCTCGAGGGTCAGTGCGGATGAAACAACCAGGATGAGACGCAGAGTTAATTATAGAGAGATCAGATGAAAGTATGTAATATTAGGGCTAACAGCAGAGAAGGCGATCTGGCGTTTAGACGGCATTAATGCGATGCATACTGTAGATCAATGCTGCTGTTGGTGGAGTAAATCTCGCAGGTGGGAGATGGAACTACTCGGTTGATACACCTGGATCTTCCTAAGGGACAATGTGGTGGCAGGATGTATAATCATAGATCGGAAGGGTTGCTTCAGAAGTGAGTTATGTTAACAGATTTCCTAGCTGGTAATCCTAATAGAAAGGGAAAACAAACATTTCCTCAGCAGGACGATCTCAGTACCATCTAAAACCATCACAAAGTTTTTTTGACCTCGCACAGGTGAGTAGGGTCATTAGGAGAACAAACAGCAGTTGCCTGTTTTCAGTTCTGCCACCCAAGCATCCATCTGTAGAATAATTTCCCCAGCAGGAAATTTGCCTTCTGTGCATTCTCTCCATTTTCGTAATAATAATAATAATAATACATTTCTTATCAGTTGGGTGACTGCTTCTATTACCTTAACTAGCTTAGCTGTGTGCCATTGTTTGCTTTTGTTTATATCACAGTCTGCATTGTACGAGACATTGATCAGTGTGATTGATTGTCCCGGTCCATTGTGACACCCCCTTCCTGTGAGTAAATGTGAGGATTACACTCCCTCAAAGGATGTTTGTTTCACTGTGCACTTGTTTAAAGCTGTGTAGCTATATTTAAACACACAACAGAAATGCAGACAGTCCACACGGACATGCATAAAACAGAAGCCCATGCTGGACAGATAATTCAGATGAATTATGCAACTCATTGCTCACCTGGCTGCAGCCACCTGGATGATCTGTGGACACTCCATGCTGGTGCTTGGCATCATTGTGTACTCTATTGATGAATAATCAGAGTCATATCAAGCAACAGTGTCCCATCCACTGCAGTCTCACCAAAACAATTTGAAGCTGACTGGATGTTAGTTTCCTCTGGCCACTCACTTTGTCACCTTTTCTTCTCCTTGACATTCCCTGAGAATCTTTGTCATTAAACTTAGAGGCTCTAACTTAAAGGTCTATGAGTGTGCGTGTGTGTTTGTGTATTTAATCTAAAATCTTATTGTATTTCTTTTGCCTTTGCCAGTCTTTCATGTGCTGTCATCAAGAAACTGTCGCCCATCTTTACTGGAGCATAGGCATGCGTGCAGTCTGAAAATCTACATTGTATAACTCGACGAGAGTCAGGGAAAAGAGGAAGGAGATTGTAATAAACAGTTGTGGAGAGGAGTCATAAAAAGGAGGTAGAGCCGGCGAGTAAAAAGGAATCGCAATCGTAATCAGAGACGATGGACCTGCAATTAAGATTAACATCAAACACAGCTGGGTGCTGAAATCACACTCTCCTTATCTGTTTTCCTTTGCAGCAACTAAAAGAATACTGCAAAATCTAATTTACTGTGAGACCTCGGCGTGTACACACAGGGCAACTGCTGAGGATGATGTTCTTTTGCAGAGAGACGATAGAAAAAGAAGAGTCTATATCAGACTCTGGCACAGTCACAATTCCTTGGAGCCTTGGTGCTTGCGAGCTGACAGTTCCACGTTAGCAGCTGCATGTTGTCTGGGTCTCCTGGCGCCCTTACACTCCACTACAGCTTGAGCCAGACACACTATCACCTTCACATGCCTCTTATTAATTATTAACTTGTGAATCTATTGCATTTTGAGGCTTACTTGAGGTTCAGGGATGGAGGATGTAAAGTCAAATCTACTGTGCGTAAATTTCCATATCAGTGACTGCGCACACACACACTGTACAGTCTGAGCAAAACAGTGTAAGGCAGTGTTGTAGAAGTCATGTATTTATTCAGCTAATAAATGTTTTAGCGCAAATGTGCCTTTGTGTATGCATCTGCGAGCACATTCATTTACCCATCATTCAGGATGTGTACATTGACATCCAATTATACCGGGAAAATATCCTGGGATCAACAAACTCACCATGCCTGTCAGACAGTTTTACATTTCTCCTTCTCATTGTTCCTATCTCCATCTCATTTACTCTAATTCCCCTTCCCTCAGTTATTTTCCCTGTCTTATGCTCACACATGCAGACAAACACACACACACACACACACACTCTCTGTGGTCACACCTGTGCTTGATGCACTCTCCTCAGAACATTTCTCTCCCTCGGCCTGATTTGCACAGTCCCTCAATAAGGCACACCACAATAATTTATGGGAAATGTAAAAACGGAGGTTGTGAAAACACGTGGGCACCTGAGGCAGAGCACAGAGCAAAGTGGGCTAAGTTGCATCAGGTTATCTGACACACTGTGCTACCATTTGGGTGCATTCATGTTTCCAGAACAGCCTCGGGCTAAAGGATTCCCATATTGACACTGTCTCCTGCCGGCTCCTTTGGTATCAAACCAGTTCAAATTTCTTCCTTTCATCTAGCCATATAAAGACTCTCTGCTTGATCATTGTAAAGCATGTGTTCTCTCTTTGCTGCTCAGAACACAATATAGCTCAACATGTGATACAAATAGAAGAGCACATATCGCCGCCAAGGCCAAACATTTTCACCACTCATATTATCACTTTATTGTTGTCTGGATCTGCACCAAACTGCATTGAGTCATGGATTTCACTAATTAGCCAGCTACTTCCTGGGAAACTGACGAAAGTGTTGAAAAATGCTGAAAAATGCCCTCTCAAAATATTAAGAAAAAGTGATATACAGTATAAACAATTCTGCACCTTTGGCTGGATCTGCACCAAAAATTAATGGGTTCTTCTCTGGCCCATGTCCCACCACTCCGCCGTGTTTGATTCCAATTTGTTTAGTACTTTTTGAAGGTATTTAAAAGAGAGCTGCATAAACTGTTAAAAAAAAGAACAAGTGAAATTGAAAAAAAAACCTCAGGCAAACTGAGCAGCTTGGTCACAACTGTAATTAGAGCTTTTCTGGTCTTTTCGCAAAATTTGATGAAAATGGACACTTTAATAGTCGGCTTTTAAGTTTAAGAATATTACCCACTATGGGGCCATTTGATTAATAGTCTGTTAAACCCAGAAATACAAACTGTGACTAGCTGTTCTCCTCCCCAAAAAATCTGTGGCTGTTGCAGCAAATGCAAAAATGAAAAAAAAAACAGCATGCACATCCAAAAACCCATGTCGGGTGGGTGCTGGACCAACGCAACTCGAAACGTCATGGGTATTTAATACATTTTTTGCACTTGAGCCATATGGTGTTGCAGACCCCTTCATTTAGTTTTCATGTTGCAGCAAATGCACCCTGTCTGACCTTCTCACACCTGGAAAATATACCCACAACCCCCCTGACAAGTCCTTGTGGGGGCATTCACTATCACCTTTACCAAAAAACAAAACAAAAAAAAACTAATAGATAAACTTGTATCGCTATCAAAATGTAAAATCTGAAGCTCTTCCACAGAGAATAGATTGGGAAAGCTGCCAGTTCATTCTCTTTGGAGCAGCCTGATTTATTTACTGGCTCAAGTTTTAGTACTGTTTGTTCTGGCTTTAGGAGAGAGTGTTTCATCCTCACAAACACTGACAGATCTGTGCTTTAATAAATAATAAAAGAAGGCTTAATAATTAGCATTAACTAGCCACTATAAATTCTATTATATTAAAATTGTACACGTTGTTGTTATTATTATGTCCTGTTAGAGCTTCCTTTCTGTTTTCCTGCTATTGCACCATGTCACAGTTGAAAAAGAGATTTCAGACTTAACAGGCCAAGTAAATAAAGGTTAAATAAAAAATAAAGTCCGTCTGTACTTGTCCTTGTGAAGTGTTTCTGTAAGCTACTGAGACACATTTCACACCATTCCAGATTTTTGTCACACTGTCCCATTGACACAGCCTTTAATCATCTTTAGTCTTTATCCATGAAACCTTATTTCTACCACCCTGAAGCAGCAGATAGTCTGCTAGTCTGGACACAAGAGCTGTGTGGAGAATCAAAGGGGATTTTACTCCTATCCTGTCTGGACACCAAGGTGTGAAGAAAGAGTCTTTTCTGGGAAAATCCAACACAACAGAATGCATGAAATCCAATCACAACTAAAGATGCTGGCTTCATGTTGCATACCAAAGTCCTGGAACTCTCTTGGATCTACAAGGGATCTGTGCGCCACGGGGATGTTACCGGGAGAAACACAGTTGTTGGAAGCAATAGCCTCTAGTCTGAGGATGGTAAACAAATGATTATTATCAGCACTAAGCTTTGTTTGGAAACTTTAGGACATAAAATTCAAGATACTGGCTTTGTACAGTATAATTCCCTCAGTGATGTGTAATCAAAGGGTCTCTTCAGCAAGCAGCATAGGTCAAATATTCACACAACTTGACACTTATATAAAACATATATATAAATAACCCTTAGCACTTGTAATGTTGGTTGGCAGCATTTATTGAGTAGCAAAGATACCACCACAGCCTCATAACAATTTTCCCACCAAAAGTAGTGGGTAAAAGCATTAAAAAAAAAAAAAAAAGTTGATAAAGCTGGGGCCGAGGACACACAACTGCAAGGAGCGATGTCATTGCATGCACTTACAGAGCACACACACACACTGTGAAGCAGTGGAGAGGGAGTGAGCTGCTAGCTGCTGTGCAAACTGGTAAAACAGATCTGTCACATCTCATCCCTGGGCCTGTGCTCCTCTAAAAGTGTCGGAGCCGCCGTGTGTGACACTTGGATTTTTATTCCAAAGCTGAGCTCGCTCTTTCATCCTCATGCGCTGGGTGTTTCTGGTGCAACAGGGCCGTCGCTGGACAGGTAACAGACCTGACCACGGTGTCTGTGCCCTGGAAGACGCTCTAGCAGAACAGGGCTGAAAATTAGTGGGTTCATTCAGGCGTTGTGTTTACATCAAGGCTAAATGGAGCCAATTGGAGAAGCCCTGAGCCAGAGCCAGTTTATACTGACAAACACTGACTAATCATTTGACCCAGGTGTGAATGTCAATTGTACCCTTTTATGTTGGCGACAAAGGCTAGATGTGAGCAGGTCTTCATGGGTTAGGGTTAGTATACTCCATTTATTTCATTTTCATTTATCTGTTTATTTGTATGGGACCCTATATATTAATTAACATACAATAAAATTGTCATAAATATGCCAGATTTAGTTTGGCAGTTTGACATATATATATATACCATAACCATACCATACCAACTTTATTTGAAAACCCAGTGGACCAAAGTGCTGTATCACAAACATGAAGGAGAACAAACAATCAATATACCCGACAAAGGACAATCAACACAAATACATTCCAAACATCAATTGCAATACAAATACAGTAAAAACATTAGTTGCAATAGAATGAACACAAAGATTGGTACATTTCTAAAGTGCATTACATGGTAGTATCTGTCATAAAGTGCTTTTATTAAAGTGCATAATGTAAAGTGCCTACTATTATGAATAAAACTTCCCTTAATGATCACAATTCTTACTGAACCATATTTCAAGCTGTCTCTTAAATGAAATGGATGTTGTTCTGTCTTTATACTTCTTATTATTATTTATGTATATCCGCCGGTAAGGTATTCCACGTTGTACAACCATAAATGGATCGAACTTTCTGTGCAAATGTAGATTTACAGCCCATTATACCGTTTAGACATGACACTATATCTCATTATTCCTAAAGAGTCTAACAAAGGGTCCAGGAAGCTAAATGTGCTCAACTCGACACTGCACTTTAATATAAGATGAATCAATTGACCCAAAGTGAACGTACACATTGACGTACAGTCTCATAACTGTGCTGATGACACTGGCTGTAGATGTTCTATAAGAGCTCATCCTCTGGGAGCCCTGGTTTGGTCACTAATGAGCTCCATCAAAAACATAACTAAATGGACGTTTTGTAATTTTACACGGCTCAATAATGATAAAGCAGATTCTTGTTGTTGGTGCTCAGCCTTGGGCGAGAAATATGTACCTATTAAGATTTTCTATTATGTTATCTCCAAGGAGCAACTTGAGTGTGATTCGTGATGCTCTCGGAGTCATGTCTCAACCCCAGCAGGTTTTTTTTTTTTTTTTACTTAAAAATCCTCTCTAATGCAAGAGTCTTTATGTCACAAGTTAATACTCTGAGCACAGTAAACACTTTTAAGTTCGACGACACTGCTCTTCTCTCTTTTGCCTTAATTATGAGTTTGTTGGTCTTTTTTTCCTCATATTTGTGTGCATATTATGGAATAAATTAAGCTCTTTTGATGCATTGATTCTGCAACCGTGCAAAGCATAAAGCTATCTGATGTCACTGACAACTACTTTTCACTTGTACATTTTCCAATTTAAATTCAGCATACAAACCCAACATGAACCGCTCTCATAAGACGCAACAAATTAATGGGAGACCAACCTGAACAGACAGAATTATTCTCATCTGCTCAGGTGAATCTTTTCAGTATCAACAAGAAATAGGCTTTAGGTAGGGTCTGTGAACTATCCAGTTACTGTTAAAGACTTGGTAAGCTTGTGACGGATTAGTATATTCTACGGTTTGTATAAAATTACAGATATTTACCCCTTGGAGAAAAAAAAGAAGGTTAGGAGAGGACACTTTCAGGGGAGATTAAAGGAAGTTGGAAAAAGCAGAGCGGGTTAAGGATTAAGCTACTTAGCTGCAGTTTAAGGTCAGCTGCAGGGCTGGATGTTCAGGTCAACCTGTATTGTCTATGGAAACGCTTCCTCCACATATACGTGCCGTTTATTTAATATGCGTGGCAGGCCATGCAAACCTTCCTCTAATGTTGCTTCCACTCCCCCACACTTGACTCTTACTTTTACAATCCATATGTCGATAACCCTGCCACAACAACGTGGTGGAGGAGGTATATTGCTTTTTAATCGGTGTTTCCAAGAACACTTCTGAGGGCTTCATGTGAAAATGTCTCTTTTTGGCTGGTTGATATAGGAATACAGAAACTTATTCTGAGATATAACCTGCCTCAGCAGTGATATTGTGTGGCTGTGTGCCAACGGAGACTGAGTAAATCCTGCCAGCAGAGGTGTCCATCGAGGTGGAAACTAAACTGTGCCATTTTTGGCATGGGTGGCTGTGGCGGCCCCCTAAGGACGGAGCACAAACTTTAAGCGAAACGCACTCCAAATCCTGAAATGTTGTGCGTTGTCATTCCAGAGAGAACAGTCTTATCTGGGTGAGCCCTGTGGTAATTTACCACTGGCTCTGTTGCCCACAGCATTTTGAAAAATGTTATATTTCATTTTGAAAAAGCCTCAGAGTTTAAATATATTTATTGCGGCCAATTTGTCTGAAGGTAAAGCTGAATACTATTAAAGAGAAATGAACAGGGATTCTTGCTTTGTTTTGTGAGATATTTTACAAACTAACAGGTAATTGTTCTCTGCTGTAATTATTTTACCTGGAAAACTCTCATTAGATAAAACAATTTGGTGCAGCACTTCTTTTTTGGAATGCATTTCTCTCTGTTTGTATTTGCAAATGCATTTTTGCATTTGGAGTTCATTAGTCTTCGTACTTCCACTTTGGTCGGACTGCAGAAAGTTATACAGTATAGGAACATTTAACCATTGTTTTGTATTGGAATTTCTGTTTATTTATAATCGTTTTTTCTTTTTCAATTTCTCTCATAACTTTATAGAGTTGAGTATATTTTGGGAGCACATTTTCTTTTCTTTCTTTTTTTGAAATACTGATTTATATATAGTTTTATGCTCTCTCTTGATCTTTTTTTTTCGTGCATATTGTTGTGTGAAAGCTACTTTCTCTCTACAGTTGGCCTGTTTTGCTTTTTATCTTTGACTATAAATGGGATTTTATAAATAATAACGTTTTATGAGATCAATGACTTCCCTTACACAGTATATTCAGCGTAATTACAAACTGTACACTGTCTACCTACAGACCTTTCAGCTTAGTCTCTGTATTTTATACTTTTTTTTCACTGACCTGTAAATAAATCAGGTATTGAACCTGGAACCACATCTCAACTTACCTGTGTGATCGACTGTGTTGTCTGTCAGAGACGAGGTTAAAGGTGGCATATGTAAAAGTGTGAGAGGAGAGGAGAGAGAGAGAGAAATCTATCTATTTGTGTCAACAGTGTAATTGCTCCTGTCACTAGGGTTCCTTTGTCTTTCTAAGCTTGGATATTTGGTCTCACATGTCCATGTCTCTTTACCTCCTTGTGTCTTGTTCTCAGCTGCTCACTTCGGGTCAGCAGTGATTAACAGAGTGCAGGGAAGGTAGGACAAAAAAAGGCAAGGAGGGAGGTTTGTAAGCTGGATTTTGTCGTCGCTGAAGTGACCACTGGAGGGAAAACAGATTGAGCAGCGAAGAGGTGTGTACACAGCAAGACAAAGTAGCAGATCAGGAGAAGGTTAGAGTGAGAGTGAAAGACAGACAGGTGAAGAGGTAGATAAGTGAGGGAGGCATAGCGAGTTCTAGTAAGAGGTTAAGCACACACACTTACACCTGCAGTTAAAGCCTTCACCCTGCCATATTATCCCTGGCCTTACTCCCCCCATGGTCACGGATGCCAAAAAATCCGATTTGCCAACTTTGGGAAGCTGTGTGTGACAGCCAATTACTGGTGAGAGGACTCCCAGTGGAGTCACCTCCTCACCTCACAGCCCAAACATCTGCCTGTCAGACAGTCAAGGGAGGCAAGTACGGAGCAGCACATAGAGCGAGTCTGGTCAAAAACTGATCCAGTTCATCTGCTTATCATGTTTTTGATAATGTGCTGTTAATAATCTGAAGTCATTAATCATAAGTTTACAGTTAATTTAGCTAATTTAGCAAAGCATATGCTTTGGAAGCAGGAATCATTTGCATGGGGTTATGTTAAAAGTTGCTTATGCCAACATTGCTGCACTCTAGGCTCCCAGTGACACAGAATAAACCTGATTTGCATACATCCCAGTGGTGATCATGCAAAACACTGTTTTTTCTAATCATAAAAGTGCACTGTACACTTTGTTCAGAAATCAATGTATTTACATTTGTTTTCACCTAGGAGATCACCGTGGGGCATCATTAAACAACAAACAAACAAACACAACACAAACAGCTTGTGCTCATCTTGTTTAAATGCCAACAGTGTTTGGGTGAAAACACTCTGCAGTAACAGTGCATCTCTGCATGGATACGATCTGACTATTAAGATCCATTATAATGTTGTATGAGTGATTTCATGCACGCGGCTGCCAAATGCGGCGGAAGCACAGCTTTTAGAGTTGATGTTTTGTACACACACTTCTGACGCTGCAGCAGGCAAGTCTGACCTTAGAGGAGATGAGTTTGCAATAAAATGTCTCCTCTGATCTTGGGTTTGGTTGATGAAGCTATAGGATTTAGTTCAGGGCTTTTATTTTGCCTCCCTCTCAAAACCTCAAATAACCCAAATTCAAATGAAGTCTTGGAAAAGTGTAGTTGTTAAGCAATTTGCTCAATATACACTACACTACTCAAAAGTTTGGGATATTTGACTTTCGGTTGACATTTATGGAAAATGTAAAAAGGTTCATGCCTACAGTATCATGACAGTAGGGCATTTAAGTACAAGTATGGAATAGGGTTGCACATCTCTCTGTGATAAACGATTCGATATGAATCTAGATACACAGATTACGATTCGATTCAAAAACGATATCCTTTTAATACAGACCGATTCGATCCGATTCGATACAGTGTAGGACGATTCGATTCTACGGTTAATATTTGTTGTAGGCTAGATATTTTATAAAATAAAGAATTCTATGAAAGTGACTATCTTACAGTAGTACTACAATATTTTTTCAAATATATCCCCAAGCATTGTTGCTTTAAAGCACTGGCAAAAAAAAGAAAGAAGAAAAAGAGAATAACAACAAAATCACATGTCAATGTATTTATTCTTTGACATGGACCAATATCTGTGAGAATGTTTTTGTAATTAGCCCTTTTCCACCGAGCTGGTTCCGGTGCTGGTTCGGAGCCAGTGCCTGCTCAGCACCAGTTCTTGGTTCAGCACCAACTCCTTGCTGGGTCAGAGCTAAGAACCGGTTCTTCCAGGGGCTGGCAGCGGAGTTGCCTTAGCAACAAGACTGCTACGTATTACGTTTGTTTATCGATGAAGCTAACTAGCTGAGCTACAGGCGGTGGCTAAAAGCAGCTAACGCTCTTATCAAAATACGTCGAAACGTAGTTGCCGGTCGCGGCGATTACAGCGAAGACGGCTGCTTTTTTTCAGCCGGGTTTAGAGTTATCGCTCATTAATAGCCTAGTCTATGCTTCCACGTCGGGTCCAGTGTTCAACACCCGCAGGTCGGACCAGGTTGTCTACCTGTAGCAGGCAGCAGAGACAGGAGCAGCTCCTGGATGGGGAGTGTGCTAATAGCAGCAGCAAAGCTAACATCAGGACGTCATCTGTTAAACCCCCGTCCCCTCCGTTATTGGACACAACATGAAACTACTCCAGTTAGCGAATCGTGTTGTAACAAAGATATTCGCAGGAAAAAAAAAGTTTATACGTGGCCCGTTGATTGATTTATGAGCTATTAAAGACACCGCTAACGGCTAAGCACTCTAGCCCATAGCGATAACCGGTTCATGACTCTACAACCGATTCATCTAGGAATTCATGGCTAATTTGTATCGATTCAGGAGGCTGCTACCGATACAGCCGAATCTCTCACTTGTTAAACCGAATATCCGGTCGCATCGGTTTATCGTTCACAACCCTAGTATGGAATGGTCATTTCTTCATCTCAAACTATTTACTGACACAAAAAGTGTCTCAATAAGTTGTCATGTGGCCAAAGGACGTCCACTTCTCTGCCTTTCTGTGACTCTTCCAGTCTCTCTGTGTCTCTGTTGCAAACTGCTGATGACACTCTGTAACGCTCTGTGACACACTGATCTCAGTGGCAACTTCCTTTTGAGAACATCCCATCTGAAGCCTCGACATGGCCAAGTGCTGTTGATGGACTGTTAGGTGTCGTCTTGGTCTTGTGATGCTAGAATGTGAACAGCATGATAAGTAGGACTGTTTCAATACAAACCATCACCGAAGCAGAACATGTAGTGGTCGAGCCATGGATCCGACACTAGTTGTGATTTTTGCTGTTAATCACCTTGTTTAACTTGAAACATTAAACCGTTGGACATGTGCATTCAAAAGTTTAGAGAAGGTCAAATTGAGTTCACCTGTAAAGGTCATAGTGTGTTTTAGGTGCATTCTGAAATTTGATCCAAAAGCCAAATATCCCTAACTTTTTGTGAACAGTGTATGCCATGGTGCAGCACATGGAGTTAGCGGTCCCCGCCCTCGTCCCTACGTCACCACATTCACGCGCATCCTGCACACACAGAGAGGACCGCCCCTTTATGCCGTTCTCTCTCCTCATTGGATAAAGGTTGTAGGATACAAGAAAAGTTTTCTCCTCGCCTTACAGCAGAGCAGAGTGACTGACAGACCCGTGTTTCAGACCAAACACTCTATGTAAGTGATTGCTGTCAGAAGATATAACTATTTAAGACTTATATTAACACAAACATTCCGCTTACTTCTGCTTTAATTAATTAAAAATATAGAAGCAATTTCTTGCTTAATTTCTCAAGCTCACTCCAGTTTAGTCCAGCTAATCAAAGCAAATGACAGGTTTCTCATTCATGATTTAACACTGGCTATTTTGTGTTAAGAGCTTCTGCCATACAGATGTTTTAAAAGCAGAAAGAGTAGATCTGTTTTTTGCTGGAGGGAAATAATAAATGTGAGTGCACATGTACTTCCCACACTGGGGAAAACCAAATGATCAATACCTAGTAAATTCATTTGGAGCTCGGGCCAGTGCGACGGCAAGCTTAAGTTTAACTTGGAAAATGAGATTGCTTGACCCTTTTCTCAGCGGCTACGCGCTGCAACATCGGTTAGTCATGAATAATCTCTCACTGTCTCCCTGTCCCCAGCTTTTCCCTCTCCTCTCCCTTTATGCTGTTGTAGCTCACTTCTGTTGTACAGAGGTCAGTCAATAAGTTAATAATAAAAATGAGGGAATTGGAAGGCATAGTGCAATCTGTCCTGCCACAATGCCTTCCCACCTGCAACACATTATGACAGGAAGATAAGGATGAAGGGTGAGAGGAGGAGGAGGAGGAGATGCAGGGAGAAAGAAAGACCCACATTCCTCGCCGAGCGGTAAAATTGAAGGGGAAATAATATGAGGCGTGTCAAAATGCAATATCACCCCGTTTACCCTGATGTTTAAGCCCTTTCCTGACTCCGGTGCTTCCCAAGAGGAGTGGAGAATTAAAAGGGGAGAGCGATACATAGTGAAAGAGGAAGACGTATGAAAGCAGGCAGTGGATGGAGAGACGAAAATGAATATGAGGTAGAGGGAGAGGCAGAGAAAGTGAGAGAGCAGCTGGTAATAGGGGATATAAAGAGTGTAATCTCTGGCTCGAGCAATAACATTTAGGTATGGAACAGTGTGTGGAGGGCAGGCACGCACACACACACACACACACACACACACACACACACAGTCAAGTAAATAGTTCTGACCTGAACAATTTCACAGCCTTCACTGCAGGCTAGTGGAGAATACACACTCACACACACATAGATGGATGTGCACACATGTACATTCTTCCTCGAGCCGATTCACTTTTAGTTGCTCTGCAAACTTGTTAACATAGCTCGAGGGCGCTAGAATAGGTTTGATGTGCCAGCAGCAGTCTGGCACACAATGGGCACATCGCTGAAATACTTCTTAAAATGATATACAAATCTAAGCAAACTCTGAAGTGAGGTCGGGAGGAAAAAAAATTAAGTATTTCCTACCTGATAAGGACAATCGCATGCAGAGGGCAGAGACATGGCTATCTCCTGAGAATACTTTGTTTGTGTAACCACAACCACACATTTCTTTATCCATGTCTTCCTTACTTCCTTCCTTTCCCGTTGCCTGCATATAGCATGTTGCATTGTGTGTATCCCAGACATGAAATGACACACAATTGCTACCATGTGCAACTACACATGTGCACAGATTTACACACATACAAACACATACAGTCCCCTGGCTGCACTGGGAGACAGTAAAGGTCTCCCTGTGGCCCGAGGCATCAGGATTGCTGCTTAATAACTCGCCCTGGGCAACAACCTGACAACACTAGGTACTAAACACACAGATGTGCATACACACATACAGAGTTAAGTGCTGTTTGTGTGTCTGACCGTCATTCCCCTCCTTTCTCTCTCTCTCGCTCTCTCTCTCTGTCTGTTTCTCTCTCTCTCTCATCTCCAGCAGGAGATTCCTTTGTTCTCTAGGGAGGAGCTAAGAAATGTTCTAACAGAGACGAGTTCAGGCGTTGATCAAAACAATTAAATATTAATGAGGTCCACCTTGAAAGAGAATTCATGTTATTTCAGGGTTCATGGTCCCATTGGCCAAAACGCCTTCATAACAACTGCCTTATAGAGCTGATACAATAAGGAGGAAGCTCTAACACTCAGGCCAGAGACTTGTATTTCTCACACACAGTTGGAGCATCCAACTAACTTGTGTTAAGCCAAACTTGGCTTTGGAGCACAAAAACAACAGACATTATTTTCACCACGAGTGTCCAACAAACTATAGCGAAATGAAACATAATTTTTCACGCTCGTCTTTCTCCTTATTTTTCGCAACAGTCTGTCACAAAGTGTTAGACTAACTCATTAGGTCTTTGTCATGGCTGCTTGTCAAACAAGAATGCAAATACTAAAATGTCGTTTTGCTGTCACGTATATGTAAAAACTTTCCACCCATCCAAAATATACCAGAGTGCTGGATCACAATTTACCACTCCACCGTCATGTGCAGGAGCAGCGTCACACTCTTTATTTTTCAAGGACTATGGTGGACTTAAAAGCACAACTTTATCCACTGTTGACCTGCTGGCACTGTACTACATCATCCAAGGTCCAGTCTCTCACGTTAAATGTCAAATTTCTCCTTTGGCCCACTTCCTCTCTCTTCTCTCTTCATCATTCAGCCACTGTCCAGTAACCCAGACCACAGCCTCGTCCTGACTCCGGTCTTCTCTGACCTCTGAGTTTTTGACTTTCCCTTGAGAGGAGACGATGAACCCTTCCATGACTCTTCAGGGGTGAAACGATACTTGCATCGATATGAAAAGTGTAACGCGACCGTCTAGCATTGCTCGTATCAATCTAAAGTTGCCGTGCAATGCAAATAATCTGTTTTGTCGACAATAGGAATTGCACACTTGTATTTAGACAAACGTTGGTTCTATGAATGTAATTCTGTGCATTTAATGAGACAAAAAGTTTATTTTCTTACCGTACCAACGATGGATGGATATCATGCTCAACACGGGGCATGTAACAACTACACACATCACATCGATCCTGACTGGAATATGAAAAGCTTTGTCTGAAGCTCTTACTGGTAAAAAACATTGGTGTGTTACTGTGTAATGCCCGGGAATATGATGGTTGCTGGTGGAGAAGTGCAGTCAAGTCAACACGTTATGCGCTTTAAGCCAAATGCTTCCTGTGCACCAGTTGTGCCAGCAGAGCGAGTTTTTAGTTCTGCTGGTGATATAGTGAATGCAAAGTGTTCTTCAGACAGATCATGTGGACAAGGTGATATTTTTGAAATCTTATCTCCAGCCTTAATTTTTTTTTTGCACCTTGGTAAACTGTAGCAGGTGCTCAATCAAACTGGAGTTGCGCTTTTTTTTTGATAAATTGATAGATATTGATCTATTTTATATCCATAATTATTTTATCCCCTTGCAAGAAAAACTCCTGAAGAATCCTGACCTGCACCATTCAGTTTTCATCTTACATATTTAAAATTTTGGCTAAAAGAAAGTTGCCATAACGATCTCTAGTAATTGAATCGTATCGTATTGTATTGCTCTTAATGAGACAATATCATCTTTGTATCTTATCGCCAAACATGTATCATTGTTATTATTATCACTATTAAAACATATTGTCACACCTCTAAAGTCCTACTTAAAGTTACTTAAAGCTTTGTATAAAATTTCTTACTCGAACACAAAATACTGATATTACAGAATGTTCAGCAAAAGGCAATTATATCTGATCTTTTGAATGGACTTAAGGTTGACATTTTTCGAAAAAGTCAATATAACCATAAATTTCTAGCTTTCATTATAAGTCATTTTTATTGTCCTTCATTATATGCCATTAGCTCTGGCATATACTGTATATATACTATATATACACTGCTTCTGTGAGCCACATTCATATTCCAGAAAGTATGCTCAAAAGGTAGATGTGTTTCTATAGCAACTATAAATTTCTCATACTCGTCTTGATGAGGAAATGGATAGTTGTGTGTGGTGTGTGGTATACCAGTATTGGTCAGCTCTCAGTGTGTGTGTGTGTGTGTGTTTCTGTTGAAGTCACAGGCTTTTAGATGATGACCACTAGTGGCCTAACAGTGTTTCTGAAAGTGGATCTGAGGACTTGACAGCCATCATTGAGGGAGTAAGGAGGGCTTTCCAGCAAACAGAGGAATTAGGAACAATTTCTGCAATGAAATAACTGAAAGTAAAAAATCCTATCAAATGGGGTCCAGGTTTCACGTTAGAAAGGTTTGAGGAGCACTGACATTGAAGCTCTGCACCTACTCAGATCTGCAGCCTCCTCCACCAACTCTTACTCAAACATGCAGTGCAAGTACAGATTTACAGAGAGAGACACAGGGAGAAGCAGAAATGGACCTTTTTTTTTATTACACAAATGAGCCATCAAAATGAATTAATCTCCTCAATGGGAGAGACCACCAGTCATATTATTGTCAAAATCCTTCAGTTCAAAATGAGCAATAAGGTCTCCATCTGCCAGGCTGTTCAGGAGTTCAATTCAGTGCTCTCCATTAAGCCATTCATGGCTGATCAAACTGAACCAAATTATACCTAAATAGAGAACAATACCAGGCAAATAATGAAATTCCACAGTTAATGGTAAACACATCTGGTCCTAATGAAAATTGTGAAAATCCCTGAAAAAAATGAATTGATAGAAAAATGAACGAATAAACAAATAAATAAATGAAAATGATCACGTAAGTAATAATGGACCATCTTGCCTGAAATTCTTCATGCGTCACTCACCGGCTCCCATTAAGGTTTAAAAAATACTGCAGCAACTTACTGTGATATGCATTTTGAGAGTAGGACGCTACTTTGTCATTATCTTAGATTAAGAAATCTGTGTTGCTGTAAAGGTGAAGGAGAAATGACAGGTCAGAAGTAACGCACTGGAAAGCAGATGACAAAAGTAAATTTATATATTTCTACCATAGCTAGTGATCGTATGACATCGAGCTGACACACATTGTGCCAATCGGAGGTCACTAAGATTGATGTAGTGTCGGTACAGTATATACATTTGTGAATGGCAAAAGTCCAGCACCCTTGTTTTCTCTGGACCCTTCTTAATCTTACCAGTCTGACCTTCTTCCATCTGCACAACATAAGGAAAATGAGAAATCTCAAAAGGATGCTGAAAACGAGTTCAATTATTTGTTACCCCTGGACTGGACAACTGGGATTCTGTATTATCAGGATGTCCTGGGTACTCAGTGAAAAGCCTCCAGCTGGTTTAAAATGCTGCAGTGCAAGTACTGACAGGAACAAGAAAAAGAGATCACATCCCTCCTGTGTTAGCTTCCCTGCATCGGCTCCTTGTAAAAATCCACAGTAGAATTTAAAGTCGTCCTCCCCTACTTTCAAAAGCCATTACTGGTCAGACACCATCGTATCTTAGAAAGCTCATAGTTCCCATCATCATAACAGAGCACCGCTCTCAAAATGCAGGGCTGGTTGGTTCCTGAGAGTGTAATGAAAGGCAGAGGCTTCAGCCTGTAAAGTGCCTTGATATAATGTTCATAATCATTTGGTGCTATACAAACAAAACTTAATTAAATGAGCTAATATCACTATTATTAGAATCATATCAAAAATGTCAATAGACTTATTACAGTTTCAATATGCGATAATAAGAATATACTGTAGATAGGGAAAAGATCCATGTTCTGGGTGGTGGGAAGAAAGAGGTGTGTAGGAAATCCCAGAGGGAAAACTTCATCCAGCATTTATTGTGCTTCATATAACATCAAAATTTAAGTTGATGGTGTAGTCCCTGAAAATCCCATGGACACACACACGCACACACACATCCACCTATAGCACAGCAGTTGGGACACAGGCCACAGGAGGTTTTGCAAGTGGAGAGAGATGGAGATGATGAGGGGTGCTTGAAAAGTACAAAAAGACTTGCACAGACAATCCCATGATACTTTGAGAAAAACCTAAGTCCATGCTTGCTTTCATTTCAGATACAAGACAGAGACAGAAGAAGAAAAAAAGTTGAGCAAACTTTGCTAAAAGCCTTAGGCAAAAGACGAAAAGCTACACTGCATCAGCCGCAGCAAGTGAACTTTTCACATGAGGATAGGATTGAAAATTGTGCGTCTTCTCGATGCTGTGGCACGACTAAATGAAATACCAATTTATTTGTACAGTGTGTGTGTGTGTGCGCTTTGAAAAGTGGTGCATGTGCCGGAACTATAACTTCTTGAGTCGATGTAAGCATCTTATAATGAAGCGAGTGTTGGCCAATGATGCTGATTTAAATCATGCATAATATCAATAATGCTCAGATTCAAAGACCTTCATCTGTCTCTCCAGATAACACTTCCTCCCCCACATAATCTGCAGATGTAAAGAAAAATCAGTAGAGACCCAAGTGTATGTGTAGGCATCCCACATAAAAAAAAATCTCTTTTTCTATTCTCTATCTGTAAGTGACTCAGGATTTTACTAACACATGATGGATTCCCTGAGTGTAAAATCACCTCTCAACCACAAATCTCCATCTGTCTGAAGCACTGGGCTCTCTTCACTCTCTGCCCCGGTGTCTGGGACTGAAAAATAAGGCAGCGCCGCTGTAAAGGAAGTATTTGAGCTGGGACCAACTGGGGTTTAGCAAAGTCATTTTTTGCTTGCATAACTCTCTGCATACAAAGGTAGTGGAGTGGTGAAAGGAGAGGCGGTGTGCTACGAGCATGATGTCCATAACCGGTGAATGTGACTGGTGGCCTGTGTATGAGAATATGACAAAAAAAAAAAACTCTCCACCAGGTTGGACCCACCTTCTGCCAAATGAAAGAATCTCTCTGAGGATTTTCGGGGTAGTTCAGCTGAGGGCTAAAAAAAAAAAAAAAAGCTGTTTGATTTCAAAGTAAAATATATTTTTTCAATCCACAAAAGATGCAGATGTTGAAACATAAATTGAGATATGGGAACCATTTTATTTCAAATAAAATTACACTGCTATTCACATAGATATATCACTTAATTTGCTATGATTTAAACTTTGCTGTATTTGATTTGCCATTTATTAAAAAGCAAATTCACCTGCTTTTGTGGCTGGGCAATGTGAAATGGGCCGAATGTGACTGAGCCAAAGTCTCATGTCTTAGTCACACACCAGTGACTCAACTGTGTTTTAAAAAGTTGTTTAAAAGTTGTGACAAAAAATATTTCCTTTCTCATTTACAGCCCCTCATTTTTATGTGCTGCAGTCCTTATAGACTTTAGCAGAATTAATTAATCCTCAGTGAAGACGTGCTGACAGGAGCTCAGCCTTCCCTTACACTCTAATTGTTCCGGCGAGACTGAGACTCAAAATGATACTCATCTTGAAGGGTGTGTCAGTTTGTGTTAGTAGGTTGGTCTCCCTTGATGGCCATTTTCTCATCTCATTCTTGCCGTTTTTTTTTTTTTTTTTGCATATTCAGCAACAACCACCACGTGTTGTACGTCAGTATATCGTACGCTTCTTCTTCTTATCATTATTCTTGTTTTGTTCTTTACCCAGTAATATGTGGTGTCAGGTTACGTGTCCTGATTGGCTTGGTACTGTCACTGGTAATGTGGATGGGGGAAGATGACAGATGTCTGTGTCTGAGCTCATGCACTGGAGACACCAGCTTCCCTCTGTTCTCCTCACTTTTCCAAAGAAACCTCTTTGATCCCACTTATTTCCACACGTCTCAGGTTCCTAATGACCTGCTACGAGCTCCCGCAACAACTACGCTATATGACAATAATGCAGCTGGCAACTTTGACACATCACGGTGACGTACAATCATACAGAACAAAGATAAACCTCATAAACTTTGATTTTGATTGATCGATTTTTTTTTTTTTTTGTATTCACAGTGTTGTTGCTGCCTGTATATCATGGACTCAAGCACGTATCACTACAGAATATATGGAAAATAATTCCTCCCTTTTTTTCCCCCCACACATCTACACCTTCAACTGTGAATGTGATGACTGTCAGATCTTTCTGGTGAACCCCACTGTCAGCATTAAATCCATTAGACAAAGCCCCATTGCACTGTGCACTGTCGTACTACAGCTCCCACCTGCACACCCAAACCCACACTGAAGTCACCTTAGAGATGTACACGATCACACACACACACTCACACACACACAGTGAACATATTCAGGAGTGGCAGTTTTAAAAACCCATTTTCCCCTTGGTTAAGCAAGCAGCAACAACACTTGACTAATGGAAAACCCTGCTCCTAAATGAGGTCAGAGAAATTCTATCTTACACACACTGGTTGTTGTGAATCCTAATAAAGTTGCGTTTCCATCTCCTGTAGGCTCAGTTCCTACACTGCCGACTTTTCTGGCCAACAAGGCTGTATGGGCCAGACCTGCGAATTGATCATATTTATAAGAGAGGGTTTCCCTGACTGACAGCAATGTAGGAATGAGAATCCTTCAGTCAGAAACCACACAGATGTTGGAGACTTGTTAGTTTCTCCAGAAATCATAATAGCCAGAATTCATGCAATTTCAAACAATTTTTATCAAATATTTTTTCAAATATTTCCAAAAGCATAACGTTTTGTTTGTTACTGACAATTTCCTGAAACTGTCGTAAGCCCACACTGACTTTTTACCATTATGTGATTCGCTTAAGAATCATCGGTAGAATGAGTTACCACGCTGAAACATTTCCCTCAAGTTTATCTGACAGGATACACCACTGGTGTTTTAGACACATGGTTGTCCCCTAAAAATCCCTAACCGTAATAACGCAAGTGTGCACTTTCTGCCCCCACTGATCTGCTTTTGCTCTACAACATGAACTGAAAGTCTCCAGACAATCAATAAGTTGTGAAAAGGATGCGAGCTGTTGTCACATTAAAAAAAGAAGAAGAAAGAAGTAGGCAAGCAAAGCATAAGAACTGATTCCATCAACTGGGGGTTCTTCACTCTGTAAGAGACGATGCAAGCGATCCTTTGTTAGGGAGCACATCCTCCCCCACCAGTGTCCCTGGTGGAGGAATGTACTTTGCAGCAGAAATGTGAAATACTTTCTGTAACATTTTTTTCTGATCTTTATCTGACAACAATCCCCATAAAGCTGGAGATAGAAGATGTGCAAAATGTGTGTCTTCCCCATGCCTGTATGCTCCCTGCACACTTTCTCATAATTGGGTTCAATACACTCGGAGGCAGGGCTTTTTGTCCCAGCGTGTGTGTCTTGTTGGGACCGCAAGGTGTCTGCTGGGTCTTACCCGTGACACCGCTCAGTGGTTGTAAGAGTTATGTCTTTGTCAAGCTTGTCAACATCAAACAGCTGCTGTGTTGACCTGACACTGACCTGAGCGTGGTCTTATTTTTAAAGACGCATGCTGAAGATGCACTTTGCACAATGCTTTGCTTGTTTTACTTTCTTGCCTTTCTCTGGTAAGTCCTGAATGTGTTCTTTCTACACTTGTAATCCCAAAATGTTAAAGCTTTAAAAATCTGTCTGCTCTGTTCTGCTGTTGGGCCATGTAGCCTATGCTCTTTGACTGTTTCCTTCAGTGACTTAAAGCAGTGCCTAAAACCATTTGTGTCAACACTGATCAAATTTGCCATACACTGTAGCACAGAGGTTCAGCATAGATACCAATTTATGGTCCTGGCAACACAAGATCTGGTGTTGAGGAATAACTCACTGTGCTCTGTGCATACAGTACATGAGAGAGCAGATACTGTGCATTAATCACTCCCTGATAACGGAGAGAGAGCGATAAGAGCTGGGCTGAAATAAAAGCACTTCACCACTTTACAACTTAAAGACTGCATATCTTCACTTTGATTTATATAGCCGTGATTGAAATATTATTTTACAGCACTTTGTTACTCTGATATTTTTAAAGAATTGATTGAGGTCCTCAGTGTTCGCTGTAATATTAGTTTTCAGTTTTCTAATGCTCTCATGCTGAGAAGCAAATGAATAGGATCCCTTTGCTGAAGCCTGTAAGCTGTCATTTGTTTCCCCTAAATAACCCTCATTATAGTGTCATTATGTCACATAAATTGAGTTTTCAACACAAGCAGTATTTATAAACAGAGATACATATAGCTATGTTGTAAAATCATGTTGTGTTAGAAATTTAAATGTGCTGATCTGAGCTCTATACATCATGTGCTACATGTACCAAGAATATGTACATTTACTCTATTGACCTTAGAAGTGAGTTGTTACATGTGTCTGAGCTCAGGTCAAAAAAGGTCCTTTTACACTTCTATAAATCACTCTCAGTAGCTTATTATCTCTGTTCTTCACAGTCGTCTTGTTAATGTCCTCAATAAAGACAGTAGCCTACATATACAATGTACTCTACAACCTGTAATTAACTCTATAGGTTAATCTGGTCAAAGCAGTTTGTAGCCTCAGTAAAAGTGAGTTGGAGTCATTTCTTGAAATTAACTGCAACACTCGCAGGTGCTGCTATAGGCAGATTTCTTATCTTTACACAAAGCTGTCTGACATCAACATGATGTCAATTTTATATTTCCCAAAAGTTTCAAACCTGATACAACCCTTTGATGATTAAAGACAGTTTTTCACACAGTTTGTTTTCATAGAGAATACTAATTTATAGAGAAATCTAATGCCTAATAACACAACTCACATTTTATTTCAGCTTTCTTTTCTTCATTGTTGAACATAAAGAGTATTTTACCCTCAGTTATTTATTATGCATTGCAAATACTGCTAACAGGTGAGAAAACATGATCTTTCCCCATAACCCCAACCTTAACATGATGGGTACTAATAATACAGTATGTTCACAAGGTCATTTCGCCAATGAATGTAAATGCAGCCAGTTAAACACTTGTCTCGTGGGTCACATTTCTTCTGCAGTATTTAGTTTCTATCTAGCAAGTTTCGTATTGTTACATAACAATGACGCCTGGTTTCCTGCAGAACCTACTGGTGCTCCGACTTCAATTCTGTGACAGTTTCTTCGTCTGCTTCTATAGTTGAAGAATTTCCTCTGTTGTTTTGGATCATTAGACTCTTTTTTCCTGTACGCGACTTCCTGCTGGCTCCTGTTACACATCAGTGGACAAATTAAGACTTTTTTTCATTTTTAATAGATGTTATAGATCAGATCTGAATTTTAAACAGGCAATGTCAGAGACTATGTGATCTTGGGATCACTGTCAAATTGCTGCAGTTTGTTTTGTAATGATGTTCTATGGTAAAAAGCATTCTTTGGTAAAGTGCATCGTGAGCTCTGAGTCATGTAGTAAATGACTGAACCTTTTTATAACCTCTCACACAAAGGTTTTGCATGATTGTATCGTTCATGCATCTGCTCCTGGTCCAGGAGAGGAAAAAAACAACAACTCACAAACACACAGTCACCTTTATATTTTCCATACTGTACAGTCCATTTAATGCAATATTAAGCAAGTGCAAAAGCAACTCTCAAATGATTAAGCAGCTGGGCAAGTTGAGCAACAGGGACGAGGGGAAGGAGAGGAAAAAAATCTTTTGACAGCTAACTCATTATGTATGTCGTTATCCTCCAGTAGCCAGCTCTTTCCCCCTCTCCCTCTTTTTGTCTCTCTCTATCTGTCAGTGGAGGGATAAAATCCCTCTCTCCTGAAGGCTTAGCCGAGATTATCCCGGTGTCCCGGGGGAGGGTGGAAGGGGTGCTGAGATGCCACATTACAGATGTAGCAAACGTTAAAGTGAATTTAATGGGTCTGAGGTTGAGCATGAGGGGCAGGAAAAGGAGAGAAGCCAACAGCGGGCATGAAGATCATACCTCTCTTTCATCCCCATCTTTCTATTCAGTCACCCCTTCCTGTTTGTCACTGTGCTGTCGTCATGCTTTCAATTTCTCTCTTTAAACACCAACCTGCCTCTCTCTGTGTCGCTGCCATTTGGCGTTTGCCACTCATCCTGAACTTTGTCTCTTTGTAGAATAAATCCAGGATGTCATGATTGTAATAAACACAAGTGACCAACCTGGAGTCATTCTCAGATGGATTAGTCTCCTGTTCTGTTCCTTCTTTCCTACATTAAACTCTTGTCACCGATACCCTCCTTTTATTTCATTAGGCACACCAAGTTGAGCGCTGCGCTGCTGCCCTACCTTACTCCCTCTGCTGAATATGTAACAGCTGAAAATGAGAATGACATCCACCCACACCTCCATCTCTCACCTGGTTCCTCTTTGGTGAGCCACATCCTGTCTTCCCCACTTCTCTTGTTTGACACTAATAAGCTGGAGGCTTTGCTGGTTAAAGTAGCCAGAGGCGACACAAGTGACCCGCCCTCACACACACACACACACACACACACACACACACACTGTACACACATACAGTACTGACATGCACAATACCTCAGCTGCAGATGTACACTTGTTTGGTTACTGTTGCTGAGTGACTTAAAAACACCACTAACTACAAAGGGATTTCTAATAATAATAATAATGGCTTGGATTTACATCACTTTTCACTTCACAGCACTTTTCCTGCAAGCGCTTTACACAAACCATTACTCATTCATACCACATTCACACCAGTGGTGGGTACCTGTGTCTGTAGCCACAGCTGCTCCTGGGGCAGACTGACAGTGTGTGGTAAATGCCCCTCCACCACCAAACATTCATACGCATTCATGGAGTGGGATTCAGACTGTGCCACTGTCGCCCCCACTCTTCATGACATAATTGCTGGATGGATCTGAGAATATGTGACTAAATATGTGAGAATATGTGACTAAAAGTTAAAGTGGAGAGACACATGTTGAGAGTTTCCACTTATTACCACTGGGAGTAATAGATGATAGACAACACTGTCTCCTACAGGTTTATACTAATTTGCACAGTATGTAGATATGGAGAGAATGCAGTGACACTGAAACTGTATTTTCCTTCAACATAGTACAGAATAACCTGTAGTTCAATGTTTACTGATTGTTTTGTATTTGTATATTAAATATATATTTGTATTTGCCTCAATTTGAGAGACATTCTCTGACAATATTTTCTCATGGCACCTCCATCACTACAGCACATTTTTCATGGTTATGTTCACAACTTTTGGTTTCTTTCAGTTGTCCCACCCGTAATATCTTTTCTGGGTGCATCTTGAGCTGGCAGATTTTTTTTTTCCAGAGAAGCCACAGCTCCATATTCAGGCACTTTGCAGCAGTAAGCTAACATTTAGCACATGCCACTGGGCTGCAGTGCAACAGTTGTCTGCCACTCCAGCTGGAGGCAACAACGTCTCCATCTTGGATTCACACAGGCTGATTTCACTCACAAGCTTTTAGTCTGTGTCAGAATTGTTATGCCCAGCTTGCCATTATATTTTCATTACCAAAGAGGGAGGATCACACAGCAGCCAGTTAAAGTAATCATACATTTATTAAAGGTAAAGCAAAAGACCAACTGTGACTGTACATCAGTGATCAGTGGTGAGGTGTGGGGCCAAAACCAAACAAAGCCATGTTGGATGCTGGAAAAGCACTAGAGCACTAAAAGCACCGGCCGTCTAGGAGGGAGAGAGGCTGCCATTTTGGATTCACTAAGCCTATGTAGGTGGGCAGCAGGTGGAGTGAATCCCCCAATGAGGTGGGAGGAGCTGGGCCAGAAGCACCTGAAAGGGAGAAGCACAGGCAAAGCAAAACAGCAATAAACAAAAGTGCCCAAGGGCCATCACAGAATGACTACATGATTGATTTAAACAAGATGTAATGGAAACATCATTTTTGAAAATCATCCTGTGACTCTTGAAAATAGTCTTGGACATAACCCTACGCTTGTACTGTATATCCATCAACTTTCTAAGGCTTTGTTGTTGGCAAATGAAAATGATTCTTAATTAAATTAAAACTACTGTATGTCCATGCCTGTGAAAATAATCCAGGTTTACGTCTGGCACCACGACATCACTGGGAAAACAAACTGGTAGCATATAAATGTAATTTCTACGACACAGAGTTGAAATGATAACAAACTAAATAACACTTTAAGCTTAAAACATTAAATGTTCTTCAGAAGTACTGAGCACTTAACATTAGTTATAGTCATAAACTTAGATGGACGCAGTAAAGAGCAGCTTAGTCATCCTCTGATACACACTGTACTGAAAACAGATCTCATGACTACAACAGGCCTTTTACCTTCTAATCGGCAGGCAGCTTCAGTAGCCCCACAGCTGATTGACAGGCTGATGTATTTTAAGCTTTAAATGAAAAGTGAACAAGAGAGAGTTACAACATTTTTTTTCTTCATTTCCTTTTTACATTCAGTCAGAGCCACTTATGCATGCCTACTGAGACACAGCACATCTTTAATTGGCTTGTTCCATCTTATTCAAATTCATATTCTAAATATCATTACGTTGTTTTTTCCCCTCCAACCCATTAAAGTTGCGTGTTGAAACAAGCCCCTGAGACAGGACCCCTGAATGGCAATGTACCTTATCGAAAACACAGACTAAGGAGGGGAATACTAAAGAGGAGATGAAGCAAGCCTGTTGTAAAGGCACCATGAATAATGTTTACTGTATCTTGCACAAGTTATTATTTTTCAATGATGTACTGTACTGATTTTTTTTTTTATATTAATTTTTTCCTCCCTCCCTTTAATCTTTATAGACACTGAACTGTGGAAAACTGAAATTAATCTAGACAGACTTTAGTGATGCATTTAAAGCAGTGGGAGCCAACCTCTTACAGTGGGTCAATTTAATAATAGGAGAGTCACAGGTGAACCGTGCATGACATAAAATGCTGCAGTCAGTGCTATAAATAATCACGGAGATCATCGAAAAGACAAGAAAAGTTACTTTTTGAAATGACAACAACAAAAAGCCGTGCTGTGTGAACTCTTTCATTTTTAATTTTCAAAACTGTGCATGAGCAGCAGCGGATGAGGTGTGATGCATGCTCTGCTGCCAGCTTTCACACTCATCAAGACAAAGAGTAGATTGTGAAGAGGTAACCTATTGCAGTAACATCTGCGTCTTCTTTATTTACTGCCAATATGTGCCGGGTGGCAGCGGCCGCAGATGGCCACCAGGAAACAGAGGGGGAGCACAAAATCAAACACATTAAAGCAGATATCAGTGGAATGTTTTTGTTAATATAAGTCCTAAATAGTCCTATTTTCCGTCAGCAATCACTTACATGAAGTATTTCAGCCTAAACACGAGTCTCTCCGTCACTCTGCTCTGCTGTAACCCGAGGAGAAAATTTTCCTTGTGGGATACAAGTGTTATCCAATGAGGAGAGAGAACGGCATGAAGGGCTGTGTGTGCAGCCAAGGGATGCGCGTGAATGTGGTGACGTAGCACGAGGACCAATTGATGCCTGACAAGGGCGGGGGCTGCTAACTCATGGTGCGTTCAAGGAAACTCGTACTTTGTGTTTTTCCTTCCTGTGAAGTCATACCAGTTCGATCTGGTACGAGTTCACGGGTCGGAAGTTACGAGTGGCCGTTATAGGGAACTTTCACAGACAACAGGACGGTAAAAACACGAGCTACGGGTTACCTGGAACGCTACCAAGTCGTAGTTGTGACTTGAAGCTGTAACTTACGGTTTCAAAAGCCTGCCTTGAACACAGCATTAGCCGAAACGGCCGTGCCCCTGATATCTGCTTTAAGAAAAAAAGAAATAATAAAACATACATGCACATAAACACACATATATATTTGTGCCCCAGCTTCCCAGAATGATAAAAAAAATGAAATAAAATAAGGATTGGTGTGATTAAATGGGGCAAAACTTTAATCCAAGGATTCTGAGCACCCACCAGAATTTGTATCAGGACGTGCTTCACCGGGTGTGTAAAAGGTGAATAGAGAAATAAATTGAGGCCAGCGGTGTAGTCTACTTTCTGCGGAGTCTGCCCTGTTTCTATTATTTTGTCCACCTCGTTTGAGAGGCACAATAACAGAAACATCCCCGTATAATGTCACACAAACAGCTCAGCACACCACAATCAACAACTTTTCTTTTTTTAATGAATTGAACATTTTCACCTTCATGTGGGAGGATCTATTGCAGGACTAGTTTATTAGTCTACATCACTTTCAGCTAGATGTTCCCTTTAAATTGCCCACTCAGTGTATTAGTAATTATTAGTTGCATACACAAGCTGCAAAGTGACTGGAATTAATTGGTTGTTTTTGCTGCTGCGCTGATACACGTGGGAGCCTAATGATGCTCTTTAATTTTATTTAAACTTAATCATATTTTATCTCATAATTATCACCGTGTAAGATAGTTTATTTTCTATACTTCTTCTTCTTCATTAAGATATAACATGTTAACTTACTTTCCTTGTATTTCTATCTGAGAACATTTTGGTGACACGTAGGCCTACTGTAGAGGTGATGCAGCCCGCAAGGGCTGTTATTGGTCCATTCAGAACGTAATTTCCAGCATTTAGCTTTCCCAGTTTCAGCATTTGTTGTGCCACTTCATCATGTCCAACTCCAAAAACACTCTTTCCACTTCGGTTGCCTTTGTTCACTGTGCCTGGAAGAACGAAGCAGGAGGATTAACAAAGTTTCACAAATAAAATGAATAGCGGCGAATTGCACAGCAACACGTTCCCTTTGAAAGGTGCAAAATGGCGTTGAGGCACCAGCGTAGTTATGGTGTGGAGTACGATGACGATTTTTTTGTGACATTCCTTCCACTGATTGGACAGAGCATTGTCACTGGAGGAGTCACGAGCGCGACGTCCAATACGAGAATCAAATCCGCTAATTTTAAAAACACACGGCTGTACTGAGACTCTTATTATTCTGTCACCTAAGTTACAGTAAATGAAGGCTGTGTGGAAAATCACACTGTGGTCCATAATCGAGGTGCAGACGAGTGAGTTTGGAGCTGAGAGAGCAAGACGACACGGCCGTAGCTGCCGTGCTATGAGGAGGAACGCTGAGGCGGAACTAAAAGAAAAGGACCTACATTGAGTCGAGTCAAGCCGAGTAGAGCTGTAACTGTGTAGTGGAAAAGGGCTGTTGGTCTTTTTGGCAACGGAATCCTCACTTGCCTTACCGAACGCCGACATGTTTGTTTACAGTGTTTGGGGAGAGCGCAATGGGAGGTAGGAGGCGGAAGTCACTACAGCAATACAGTGCAGCCCAGATAGATATGAACGGGGGCTGTACCGTAATTACCTTGTTTTTACGATTTACACACTTTTAACATCGTCCTAACTAAATAATCCAATTATGATTTAAAAACGATACATCGAACAGGCCTAGTGTGGAGTTGACGCAGAAGCATAAACCAGGCTTTAGTCTTTAAGCTGAGTGTTTTGTACTATGTGCATGTTTGTGACCGTCAACAACCCGCTCTGGAAATTAGCATATCAAACTGTATTGAGAAGAGTTTTCTATGTAAGCCAGAGGCGGCCGTGCTCTTAGATCAACAAATTAGATAATCTGGTTTTTGTAACATCAGTGCCTGGGATTGTGATGTTTGTTGGCGTCTCTGACACCACTCTTCTGGAGCTGCTGCAGCCTGTGACCGTCTGCGTAGCCTTCAGCATTGATATGCTATTGTGTGTGTGGATTGTGCTGTGTGGGTGAGCAAGTTCTGTCACAAAACAGTAGAAGCTGTGTGTCCCCATGATTAGACTGTCTAATTTTGAATGTCAAATGCAGACTTTTTTTCCCCCTGGGCAACTAAGGAATGGATCCTAAGGATTTTTGTAAAAGTAACATGTTGTAGGGTTGCTAGGCAGCAGGAATAGAACAGCACAACAGTAAGGGAGGGGAGGGGGGGGCAGATGATTGACACCCAGCGAAAATCTTCTGTTGACTAGACTGCTTCATTTGGGTTTGTCTTACGTGGTGTACAACGGCTACAAAGGGACACAAGAAAGACCAAGACCGCCAAATTCTGAATTTGAATTGAGACACACCTCATGCTGTGTTTCCTTGCACATTGTGAAGTGGTTACATGGAAATTATAGAGCTTCCTTGGTGGTTGTACGGCATATACTTGGGTATTGAGTAGACTCCATTGGATGTGTGACTGCTGTGGGGTAAAGGTGGAAGAGAAATGATCACAGTGTCTGGGACCGACTGCTTCTGCAATCATCCAGCACCTTCCTACAGTACACCGTGGCCGAGTAACTGCAGCCCATGTTTGTGCTGCCATTTGCCTCCATATGGCTTTCTGGTTTGCATTCTGCTGCAGAGATCGTCTTACTAACACCAACCATGCACTTGCAGTGAATTCACCGCTTTACACATCAGAGAAAATCATATTCTAATTTGAAATAACATGCATTTTCCATATAACCACATCACTTGCTAAAAGGCATTTAGAATCCCTTACAATCAGTTCCGCCACTGGGTGCTCAGTCCCTGCCTAGAAATTACCTGCTGTTTGTCGTTAAGATTGACATGTTGCTAAGATACCTTGACAGGGTTGTTAAGGCATGGGACAGCAGAACAGTGAGAAGACATGATTCCTGCCACCAATGAGACGCATGGCGAAAGATTGTGTCAGAGTGGAAATGTCATGCTCTCGGTAATGTCTCCATCAATAGCAATAAATCACAAGGTGTGAACGTGGCTCTGTTTTTCACGAGCTGAGGAAAAACATCAGACACTTATCCTCATCATGTGTTTCATCCGTTAATAGTTGATTGTTATTTTTTTGTCACATCTGTTAACACTCAGAATTTAGAGGAAGGCAATGCAGATGTAAAATATTCAAAATATATTTTAAGAAGTGTGGCAGGAGAGTGTGCGTGCACGTGTGCTTATGTGAAAGTACTGTAATAAAATGAAGGCACGAGAGACGGCACAATCAAAGCTTTGGATTTAAATGAGCTTAAAGGCATAAATATTTTACTCCCCTTTATTTTTAAATAGTTTATGCGACTTATGAGCAGCTGTACTGTATGTGACTTGTTTGACTGTGGAGAACTTTCTTTAAAAGTTAGAAATGCATAAATTTCAAATTCATGAGGGACCACGTTAGTTGCAGAAAAGCATAGCATAGCATCATCTCCCCGATGGCAGGTAGCACAGACTTGTGCTGACAAGGCATGACTAAAGTACACAAGCCCACTCACGCCGCCTCTCCTCTCGCTAGCTTGTCACAGGAAGACTGGAGGTGAGAGATGCTGACTCTTAACAAACTTGAAATAACATGCATGTAAACCAAATAAATAAAACAATAAAATGACCAAATATAGGGATTTGGTCATTTGCACAAAACACAATTGGGAAATGTGTAACAACAAAACTCAGAAATTAGTTGCAAAACAGCAGCAGTTTCCAAGGAACATTAAAACTGATGAAGACGCCTGTTATATGTAGTATCCCCTAGAAATTTGTATTTGATTATGCTCTCCAGTATTTAGTTGTATTTTTTTCACTTTGAAAGGTTTGGATTTTTTTCCCCCATATTAGAAAATAGAGAGAACTTTGTTGGAGATTTCGCCCTTTTAAAACACAGCAGCCAAAAATGTGAGTGTTCAAAGGTAATTGGACAGAGAGCTACATCTTCCCTGTTGATTCGCTTTTAGACTTCATTGCAGCCACCCTCCTCCAGCTCCTGCCTGTTGTTGGCTCTCAGTGTGCAACTCAGGCCTAGTCCACACGTACCCGGATATTGTTGCAAACTTAGTTTTTATTTCTTCCATTAAAAAAATGCATCCACATCAGCAGGTATGAAAATAAAAAAATCTCTGTCCATATGTCAACGTAAAAACGCAATAAAATGCTGTGCATTGCATGCCACACCAGCAGGTGGCAATACAATTTGAACTTTAATCACGGCATAGTACAGAAGTGCCAAAGCGTACTTTCCAACGTATCTTTGTTTACTATACCCATGACTAATGTCATATTTGTGTTAGCATCTACTGCGCACACAAATCCATTACTATCAATGTAGACATGCCTCAGGCGCGCTCAAAACCCAAAGCGACACCATAGCAGCGCGCATTGTGTGCGACATGCATGCAGCAAGCGCACCACATGCATGGATCTATTATATATCTTATAGATCGATGACTGCATGTCATGTGAAAAGAATGAACCAATTAGCTCTGCCGACCTGCTTCTCCAGCACCGACATGCTACCCGGCGCCCAGAGCTTGCAGTGTCTCGGCAAGCAGCAGCTCATATCCAGCCTCCCTGTGAAACCAAAAACTCACACCTAAACGTGAAGAAGGCATTTTGAAAAGTCTGTCAGTTTTTTAGGTACCAAAAATGGCATTTAGGTGATAGGCACAAATGCATAGAAAAGTATCCGGTTTTGGTTGTTAGTGTTTACATGTGGACATGGTCTGAGTCAGACTGAGAGGATGTGACTGACTCAGCCAATTGAAGATTTTCGCATTTGGAACAATCAAGACTTGTGCATTCATCCTGCTGCTCCTGTCAGCTATAAATTTGTTGATAACTGCCAGTGATACAGCTGCATTACCAACACAAGCCTAAGTTACAAGAGAAACACCAGATTTTTCACCGATGTTGATTTTTGTTTCATGACTCCATAGCACTGTGTTCCAGCACTCTGCTTGTTTTCGTTTGGATGTTTTTATGAACTGCTGGGTGACCTTTCTGTGTTTTTGAGGTTTACCAGGGGTTTGCATCTGGTGGCATGACTTCTGAGGTTATGAAACGCTCTCTTCTTTGCTGATGGGGAAACATACACGCCTACATCCTTCAGAGCATTGTTGACTTGTTGTGTGGTCCAAAGGTGTTTTTCTTCACCATACAAACAATTTGTGGTCGTTTATAAGACTTATGATCCTCGGTCTGCCAGCTCTTGTGCCTTTTTTTTTTTTTTTTTTTAAGTTTTCCTGTGTTCACCAGATTTTTGAGAATCCAGTTATTGATTTTTGGCAAAGCAACTTCCTTTTGACATTTCTCTGATAGATTTTTCTTGAGCCTCATTATTTATCGTCTTCCCCGGCTTGGTCACCTCCTTTCTTATACAACAAGTCCACCTCAAGTAAACTTTCAACTCACGTTTAAGCCTGGGGAGAAAAATTGTGTAACTATACCAGTATATATGCATGAGAACAGCACAATACCTAATTTACTCAGCACAAAGGCAGAGGGGATTATTATCATATAATCTGTATCAAAGCAGTGAAATAGAATCTGGTGATATGTGGCCTGGCCTAAATTACCACCTCCTATTAATAATCAGCCATGACATGAAGATATTAGGGCTGTGACAAGACCATTTATGTCAAAACCTTTGTATAACCCCAATTACAAGCCACATTATCATTCATTTGCTTCAATCAAAACGTTCCCATATGAGGAGGATATTTCTTTTTAGATAAAGAACCCTCCTTTCAAAATCAACATATTTTTCTGGAATTATGGGTTGTGTTCCATGTCGATGTTCCTCAAATCACATTTTCTACAGACATTATACCTGAAGCACAGCCTCCCTGCTTTAAATTTTAGTGATGAAAATTGAATGGTCTCTTCAATGAGCCACAGTGTTTTTTTATTCCTTCCCTCCCTTTTCATGCTCAAAGACAACCAGACTAGGTCAAAACCTATATGGCTGGGCTGCATTGTATTTGCATTCTGCCTAGTGTCAGCCAGTTTCAGCCCTTTATCTGTTTCTCTCTCTGCTCTCATATGCAGTATTTTAATACAGCTGACACCCTGTTTCCATTTACATACCATACATGTTGTTTTATCTGTTTCTGTTGTCCGAACAAGTTTGAAATGGTGATGGAAATATGGCTATTAAGTTATATTATGTTAACCAGCAGAGAGGTGTTCATGTGGAGGGAAAGTCTGACTTACAATTCTCCTCTGTGGAAAGTAACTATGGCTGATTTTTCACTGTGTCTGAAAACTCAGTAAAGCAACAAAGGTGTGAAGTTTGTGTCACAACTTTTTTTTTTTTTTTTTGCACCAAATCACTGAAAGAGCAACAATGAGTAAATGGCAACACTTAGCCAAACGACCAATCATGCGACCTTATCACTCAGTCTCATTCAGCAGACAGATGCTGTAACTTTGTCACTCAGTCAGTCATTCAATGACGTTCAGTTGCAACTGAACCAAAAGCTACAGTATACAAGGCAGTCAACAGTATAACCAGACATTTCATCACGCAGCATAGCAGAAAGTGGAGAGACATGGAGAAAGACAGAAAGAGGGCAACATGAAGGCCACATTATGTTATATAAAGTCTTCTGGTGGCAAAATCAGTCTTGAATCATCACTTTCAGTCTCAACTTCTCACCAACTTTCTAACTAGATCCCAGAGGAGCTCCGTTTCAGTTGCATTGTTTTATGTTGGTTGTCTTCAATCTTTAGTTCACAACTTAGATCCTTCATTTTGGTCCAAATTAATTAAGTTGATCGCTATTTCAGAGGCCTGTCATGCCTGCTAGAGACCAGACAAATCATGAAGCTGGACAGATTCTGCAGTGACAAGAGCTACAGTACTGCAACAACTATATGGGGTATATTTAGTGACAATGGTCTGGAATGATGGTCTTTTTCTACTTGATGCCCTTTTGTGACTGGTGAATTGAGTTTTATTGTTCATTAGCATGGGAAAAAAACAGCTAATTTTTAGGCATTTTCACAAGTTAATATATATTAAATCTCAGCTCTGCTACTTTGCAACAGGTTAATGTGCAACAAAATTCCAGATAACACCCACCCAACATTACAGCTGCTTCAAACAAGAGGTACTTGAGCCGCCAAATGTCACACAGTGCCTCCTCATGAACATGGAAATTTATGCAGCTAGGTACTCCAAAAGCTAATCTACTCTTTAAGTGTATACCTTCCGTGTAAGTGCTTTTATAATGGCTGAATTATGACATTTAGAAGAATGAAACAACAAACAAAAAATGCACTTAATAACATGGCATAAAAATATAGAAAATGTTGCTAATTATATATGCTTATGCATACAGATGGCTAGAAATACTGGTATTAAATTGGTAAAAATAAATTAATAAATAAAGTTGATATACAGTATATTTGATACCAAATAAATTAAATTGGACCTTTTTAAGTTTCTATAACCCCCCCCCCCCAAATGACATCACTGGATGAGTATGGTATTTGTTAAATAGGCCACTATGTACATAAAATACTTTAATGAGCCAATATCTGTCAAAGACTCATATCGTTACTTTTTTAGACGACACCAGATCCCAGTGTTTCCTGGGTTTTATAGGCTAGAAGTGGCGTGCTGGGGGCTGCTGGATCTTAACAAGGCTGAACTGTAAATTTGCCTGTATCTGTGTGTTTATGTCACAGTCTTATAACTTACATATGGTGAAGCCCATCGAACACCCACAGAGGTAATTATCTGTCCAATGGAGCCGGTTGCACAGTTTCTCCTGCAGTGTCTCAGACTTGTAAACCAGCTTTTATATCTGCATACACTCACTCACAGACGCACACACAACGTGTTGTGCATGTAGAGCAGGTCTGAAGCTACGGACCTCCTGCTGTGACTGAATGGGAGTGCTGCCTTTACAAACACTACACACACACACACACACACACACATTTGCACAACCTTCCCCCACCCACAATACGCTGCATATAGGCCAGCCAGTATGTGTGTTATTAAATATATGCATCTACTGGGGTGTCGTTTGGCTCGATGGAGCGGGCGCCCCATGTGTGGGGGCTGTGGTCCTCACTGCAGCCAGCCCCGTGTCGAGTCCCGACTCGGGCGGCCCTTTGCTACGTGTCGTTCCCCCTCTCTCTACCGCCCGTTTCGACTGTACTATCAAATAAAGGCATAAAGGCCAAAAATATACTTTAAGAAGAAATACATGCATCTACAATCCGTGGCCTACAATGGTGTGTGTGTGTGTGTGTGTGTGTGTGTGCATGTGTGCTATAGTCTGTGGAATAAAGAACAGTTCTTGAGAGTTAGAACATTTCATTTGGTCAGCAATGGTCATGGTGATTGAGTCAAAGTGTGTGTGTGTGTGTGTGTGTGTGTGTGCACAGAGAGATGGAGAGAAATCTCCCTCGACACATGCTGTATTGCCAAAAGGAACACCCCACTGATGAGTGCACATGTGAGAAGGAGAGCTGGATGGAGTTGGCCCCTAAAGTAAAGTATAAAGTGGGCTCTTTGTGTCATACCTTCTGATTGCTATGATACTGCAGGGATGGCAGAAAAGGCATTAGCTGGGGAGAAGGGAAACTACACTTCAACTCAGAGGCAGGGAAACTGCTAGAAATTCTAGGCCTCCTGACAAAAAACTACCCAGTGCCTTGAATCCAGAATTATCTATAATCTCTGGCATGTCCTACGACTCGTGTCTCTCTCTGAGCTCACCAAGTCTTTCAGAGACGCTGCAACCTGTTTTCCTGGTTATCACGTATACAGGCAAAACAGCAGAGAGAGAGAGAGAGAGAAAGAGAGCTGGGAGCTGCCTGCAGAGAGCAGTAAATTACCAACTCATATAGGATTAGATGCCCTCATTAAAGGCAGCGTTTGAGTTTTCTTCTCTCTGTTCAAAAGCATCTGTTGATGTCACTGTTGATGTTGTGGTTTAAGTCCTATTAAAAAGATGATAATGAACCTTGAAGAATCAGTGATGAAAGAGAAGCTGGATTTTACTCACAAAGAGAAGCACTTCCATTGCACACACTTTATTATCCAAAACTAGTGAATAGAGGTGTTTCCACTGCAGGAACATAGGGGTAATCTTACAGGGTTGGGGCCATTGGTGCATGTCTCCACTGCAGGAACCTCCTTACTTTTACGGGGGTTAAACGAGTGCCCTGCCTCTCGGTAGGCCCTCGGAGCGGCCCTGAAAAACTCCCAGGGATATGACGCCAAGAGAAAGCCCCAAAATAAGTGGCATTTTTAAAACCCAGAATTATTAAAAAAGAGTCTACATGGCCAGAAAAAAGAGAACATGTCTGTAAAAGACGTATGATAAGTGGAGAGACAACTACGCGATTACGCAACAATTGAAATGGCATTTTTAAAACCCAGCATTGCCAGAAAAACAGCAACAGTAAGAGCAGTAAAAAAAAAAACAAAGCAAAAAAAAACTGCAGCACAATAATTGCTCGATGATCAAAACTATTTCACCTGCCTCAAGAGTCTGGCCGGTTTTGCTCTGCAGTGGAGACATGGCAGCTGAGAGGGATGGTATATACTCATTATATAATGTTGTGGGTGCCAGTGATGTAATGTATTTCACAGAAAATACTAAATGGAAAAGAAAAGCATATATGAATTGAAAAAAATGTGATCAGTCTTAATGATATAGCTGAGTTAGCCTTGTTTAACTAACGGTATAGGTATAGGGATTGCTGAGTACCAAGGCTCCAAGCTCTGTCTTTTTCATAAAGATTGTGCAACCAATGAAAGACTGGTAGGGTGTATTTGAAAGGCTCCCAAAAAGACCACTATGAATGACTGTTAAAGGTAAAGGGGACCATGTTTAGCTTCTTAAGTGCGTCACACTCCATCAGCCCCCATCTGGCCCTAGAAAATTGTAAGGACTTAGCTTCTTCCTTTTCAGTGGCTTCCTTAAAGTCAGGCCATGATTTAGTTCAACTGTCACTGCAGATTTAATGGGATATTATTCATGCAGCAAGACAGGGTCAAGGGCAATAAAAATCGCTTGGCTTTGAAAGGCTCTGTGTGAAAAAGTGGTGACATGTTTGAAGAAGAAATGAGAAAAGGAAGGAAATGAGAAATAAGACAGATATATTCACATTTGTTTTTTTCCCCTCTAAGTTACAGTGTAGTGCGCTGATTTCAATGTAAATTAGAAGTGACAGGCTTACCTGTTTCACCCACTGAACAAGCAGCAGCTGCAGACTGAGAGGACATCTAATCACCTTTGGGTTGTTCAGATTGGGTTTTAGAATATTAATTTCAAATGAGGGTCTTTCACTCAACATATGCGACATTATGCCTTAGCCTTTGCACACCGTTCTATGCATACTACGTCCTATTGAGAAAAAAAAAGAGAGAGAGGGAAAAAAAAAAACTCCTCTTGGAAAATCACAAAGCCACTGCTCCAGAGCAGTCACTTTCAGCAGCGCATGCTTTGAATGTGCAATGAAACCTAGTTCCATCACGGTGACCTTTGGTCTGTCATCCTCTGTCTGTACTGGGATACAGGGTGGCTGTCCCAAGGTTTTTCATCATAGCAGCTCCCAAGAAATGCTGCTCTAATTCATGGTCCTGCAAGACAGACTATGCAGCTGTAGGTGAAATTGAAAGGTCACATGTGTCTACAAAACTGCACATTTGACGGTATCAAGATTCTGGGATTACACAGCATTCAAGGCTCAAGCAGCACTCAACTGAAAGCTGCACCTATAGCCCCATGCTTTAGCTGCATTTTTCCTTGTCGCTCTCTGTTATAGTATGTGTAAGTATGTGTACAACAGTGCAATTTAAGTGTTGTTTTTGAAAAGACATAGCACTGCTGTGTTGAGTCTTATAAATGTAAAATTCAAATGGTCTGACCTCGGCCAAGAAAAACAAACAAAACAAGATCCAGCTGCATGCGTGGATGATTTGGGTGAACTGACCCTTTAGTGAAAACCCAATACTAAAAGCCAAGAGTGCATCAGTGTTTCTCTGCCGCAGAAACAACTGATCAAAAGATATTGCCAAAATAGTATTAAATATTAATTATTTTTTTTATAACTTAACACTCGGTATACTTCAGAGAAAATGCATGTTACGAAAAGCCCTGCTGCTCAGTATTCATTCAGCGTTACACAACTTCTCATCCAGTGTGGAAAGGTCAAGAGTAAGCTGCGTCTGAGTCAACAGCCAACTCCTAAGTCTCTTCCACTGGCTTGTCAAGCACTTTGTTTATTGTCTCCATACATTGGTCAGACTCTCACCATCCTGTTTTTTCTATTGGAGAATACTATATAAACCATAGGAAACCATGCTTCTGAAAGTGTATTACTGTATTGAATATAGCCTATATTAACACAATTAGATATTTGTTACTGTAAAGTCTGCCTCTGCAGGTTTGTGTATGAAATTTATATGATTAAACTCGATTAAACTCCATGATATGGACAGGGACAGCATTTTGGCATTTATGCTTCTCAAACTGTTTATGTGAATTCAGTGATCCCGTGACTTTTCACCTAGAGCCATGCAGCACTTTAATGTGTTTGTTTGTGTGAAATATCTTGCCTACTGGAAGGGTTGTTATGGAATCTGGTACAGACATCTGTCTTCCCCTCAAAATGAATTGTGATGACTTTTCATGAAGCATCATCATCAGGTTTAAAATCAAAAAATCAATTCACATTCAGGCAATGTTAGCAGGCACCTCATTGTCATTCAAATGACAAACATCACCGGTGGGAGATATTAACAGTTGTAAAATATAGATGAACCGAGGAGTGTCCTTGCTGGCAGCTCGCCGGTGTGGTATTGATGCCACACCCTGACATTAGTCTTCATGAATCAACAGTGGAGAGCTGGGATGTGAGGCAGGAGTGTCATTTTCCATGGCTGTTTTATCTGAAATATACAAAATGTAGACAGCTGTCATTTCTTTGTACACTGAGCTGAAGATGATGAATGACTGGGGCAATTTAAGAAATGTTTCCATTCAACCACATTGTATCATGGTGATAACAAAAAAAATCTCAATGGCAAAATAATGTATAGCTTTTGTGATTCAGATGAAGTGACCGTTTAAGTGACATAAAAATTACAATAAAGGAAAAACACAAATGCACAGAGAGTCTGCACCGATGTTTAGCCTGCCTGCCAGGGCAGTAGGGGTTTCCTCTGCTTTACAATGCTGGATGTTATGTTTTCTCTTTGTGCAGTTGGTTCTGCACAAGCAAATAGCTGCAGTTATCACTAATCACTTCACATATGTGCTTATTACACACTTTTTCAACTGAGAAAAGGTGTTGTCGTACATAAAAAGCACCTATTTTTCCTTACCATTCTGTTTCACATTGATTCAGCCGCATAAATCAAAGCAAAACACTGTTGAGTACAGCTATATTTTTCTCCCTTTTCACAACGGCAGAGGGATTGGTACAGTGTACTGTACTTATGGCCAGTAAAAGTCTTTTTTCTGTATTGGTGCGGAACATTTTTGAAAGTTTTTTTCTGATGAGGAACAGGAAATTTTTCACTGCAGAGGCATCAGTTCAAGTTGTCCTTGTCAACTTCAAAGTTATGGGTCATTTAAACTAAAATCAGTGCCTTCTGTAGACTTTGGTTAAAAATAGTGCTTCATTAGTAGTCCAGAGGAGAAGACTCATCTGCTTGGAAATAGAAAAGGAAAAGCACCAGACCAATGGCTAAAGTATTCAGAGGAGAATTACTTGTGTAGTGAGGAAGGACCCACAATTTATATAAGTGGGGAATTTCCCATGTAAATCTTCAGTAGGCTACATTGAGCATACAGTGAGATATTACTGCATCAGTACCAGATTTCATTCTGTGTGTTTCCACACAGCCTACAGCACAGGAACATGTGCTGCTCTTTGGGTCTTTGTCTGTGGAGGATCTGCTCTTTGTTTCTTTTGTCATTCATATAATTGTCATCGAGGCACAGCTTTTGAAAGATGATTGATTTAAATTATGTAATGCCAATAGCATCTGTAATATACAGAGCAAAGGATCATTGTTCTTTATATATCACTTTCCCGTTTTTACCTTGTTGATTTATTCTTCCTCCCGTTGACTGTTGCGCTGCTTTATTCACATGACCCTCTTCTTTCAGCCTAATTGTTTTATTTTTGATTTTGCCTTTGCGACACTCATCAAAAATTCATCCTGATAGAGCCCAATGAATTGAGATCAATTTTGGATTAAAGTCTCACAACCGTAAGATTTTAACTTGTAATCGAAAACACACGCGGAACAAAAATTTAGAAATGGATATGATCGGCTGCAAATCATTTTCCCTGATTAGTACATGACTGCTGTGGTGCCTTAAAATGCAATCCGTCGTACCTGATTTTGCAGATAATGTGCCCATGCTGCACTACTCACATATACATATCCGTCATGTTAGACTGAAAACAGTTTTCTTCTTGTGTTTACATATTATCAGAGATATCCTCGATTTAACCTGTTGTATTGTCGTATGCACCAGCTATGCTCTGTTTTGCTTATAGCCAGCGTGCATGCATTTGAGATGTGACAGGTGTGTGTGTGTGTGCATGTGCATGTAAAAGAGTGTGTGCAAATGGATGGCAAGCAAAACATGGAGGCAATTGGTCTGGAGGCTCATGCCACACACTGGTGATTTGCTCCTTCCTTGCAAGGGCTAATGACAGGAGACTTTATAGGGAGCAAAGATGGTTTTCAACCTGCATGCATCAGTAGCTCTCCTCCCTCTCTTCCCCAACACTGCCCAGTTTGTATGTTTGTGTGTATTTGGAGTTTGAAGGTGTGTGCTGACACCTGTGCCCAGCCCCCCCCCCTCCTTTTTTTTATTGGTGCAGTTTTTGTAGCCTGAAAACAAGCTATAAAGTAGCACCCTGCCTTTTAGGTTAATAAGCTTAATCTTACCGTCACCTGCTCACACATCTATCAGACATGCAGCAACACTAATGTCGCATTCCAGGCAGGTTTTTGAACCCGTAGGTCACGACTTCAAGTCATGATTTACGACTTTGTAGCGTTCTAGGCAACCCGTAACTCGTGTTTTTCTGACCTGTCACCCGTAAGGTGCACTGAAACAGCATTCAAACCCGTAACCAGCTGGATCTGGTACGAATTCACGGGTTGGAAAAACGTGAGTTACGGGTTGCCTGGAACACACCATAACATTTACATGGGCTTGACGGTCTTGATTTCCAATACACACTACTTTAGCTTTTCAAAACATCTGGCTCTTAAAAGATTTTGATATGGCTACATAGACAGCATTAGCATCAGTAGCTTCAGCCATCACTGAGTTTAATGGGTTTAACATGTCATTTAGCAGCCCTATTTCTTTAGGGCATGCTGGACGCTACAGTGACTCGGTGTTGAAAAGTAACGCTATGGTTTGGCTAGCAGGTTAGCATGTTAATAGAGGCTGAAGTAAAAAAAAAAGACTTAATGCTGGATTTTCTTTCCGATGGAGAAAGTCCTTGGCAAGTAAGAGGATGAAGTTTGTAAAAGATTTCTGATGTTTCTTGTAGACCAGTTTTCTTGTGGGTTAACATCTGTTAATGCTATAAAGTTGGCTATGTACTAAAACTTGGAAATAGTTCCCTTAAGCTCCTTAAGGATCCACAATGTTCACCAGTGCTGTTTCTGCCTTCTGTTTGGTGTTGAGCAAAGATTATTGATTTTTGATCTTTGCTGCCAAAAATGACAATGACAAGGAACTAGACTAGTTCAGCTGCAGATGGGAAACCCAATACAAAAGTAGAAAAAAATGTGAAAAAGCTCCATGGATAATTATATGTGGATACATCTCTGTGAGCACCAATTCTATTGATACAGCCCATTATTTCTAAAGAAAATAAGGCTGCTTTAAGATGGAAGGTACATTTTTTTCTTTAATGTACCTCCTTAGTTACATTTGTTTTGTTTGTTGTGTTGGCTTGGTCCATTCTTAAGTTATTTCCACCACCATCTTTTGTTTCACTACCACTCTAAATAATCACAGTAGTTGCTGTATTTAAGCAAACTGTCTGTGGTTGTTAGTGACTCGGGGAAGATGGCCTCATATCATCTTGTGTTACAACAGATCATAGACACCTAACAGTTCTCTCACTGTCCTTTCAATTGTGACAATGGCTCGACTACACCACCTATAATGTGTAGCATGTGCCTGTTTTTCCATGTTGAATGCTATAATGGTAAATGGAATGTATTTACAGTATATACCGTTTTTCTATGCCTTTAAAACCACTCAATGTGCTTTACACTGCAGCTCTCATTCGCAGAGGTCTTGTTCTATACAGAGCGCTTCATCAGGGAAAATATAGAGTTCATTGTCTTGCCCATGGACACTTCTCATGTGGACTGGAGAGGCTAGGGATTGAACCACTGACCTTCTTGTCCTGAGCCACAGCTGGAGAAAAATGCTGCGGAGTTACAACAAAAGGTTTTTATAAACATAGGTGTTCGATCACATCAGAGCAGGTATCCAGCAGGATCCAACATTTTCCATCCTATCTTGGAAATAATTAAATAGAAAAATGTCAATAAATAGATTATGAAAACTTGATATTTGCATTGTATAGTGCATTGATATTATAGATATTACATTACTGGGTTTTCACTATATATTTTCATCTCGGCAGCTACAGAGTGGTAAATTAAACATAATGTGGCATAAATCACGCTCTTTATAGTGTGCCAGAGACACAACCAATAATGTGGGGGAGGAAGGGGAAACGGACAGGCAGCTTTAGATAATGGATCACGCGTTGTCATACATATTTATCATGGATAAACATTGATATTTCAAAGTGAAAGAAGGTGGCTTTGTGAAATTTTTTTGCAAGAGGGCGACAAATGTGGATAAAGTTTGGGACACATTAAAATACTAGTTGTTATAAATCCAAAACCAAACCTTATCTTAGTTTCCCACTTGCGCCCACAATTATTTGTGGGGATAGCTACTCAGCTAACTGGCAAGTGCCTCTTTGTTCCAGTCAAAATTACAATTTAGCAATTATTATGCCATAACAGTTTATATACATGGAGTAGGGAGCAGACCAGTAAACTTCATATGAATGTCAGTTAAATGGTTCCCCAACAACGCCATATCGACTGAGAGCAAATGCACATTCAAAGTTTGATGTTAAAGTTGCACAAGATTATAACTTCATATTGAAAAAATGCAATATATTATAAGACTTAAAAGCTTGATTTCCTCCAAAATTGTGCATTATCAAGACAAGTATGGCAAATTATGAGTATATAGGGTCAATTTCCTGGGGTTGTGGTGACACCTACCATCTGTTAAAATGTTTTAAAAGCAAGTTTTATTGTGTAGCTTTCTTTCACGAATGACACTTATGTATTTGCAACAACAAAAGGATTTATGTAAATGTTATTCTGCTGTTAAAATTGTTTCAGCGTGGGTGTTAAATGCAGCTAGATGATGTAACCTTTATGTTTCCACATCTCTGCGAATGCTGTATCACAACCAGAGCTTTCAGTAACTAGGTCAGATCTGCTGGTAACAGGGATCGAATCTAAAACCCTGGTTAGTGGGCAGGCTGACCGACAATTACAGTCGGTACCATAAAATCAATAAAGAATTGATCGCGTCTGCTCGTCTGCGTTGTCTCTGACTCAGCTTTACCGAGTCGAGTGTTGAGATGATAGCAAAAAGCTGATGTCTGTTTAAATATAATGGCTATGAATGCATCAAAGTTGTTATTGCACAGAGTCTGAACAATACATGAGATTTATGTGTCTGCACTGAATGATGCCTTATAACTCCAAGAAGAAATGAGACTCTGTAGAGTGTCTACAGTACCTCAGCCTCCAACTATTGTGGTATTTATTGCAATTGTCACTAGAAGTAACAGTGGTGTCATGCTGATACATTTTCACCTCCTGCCACTTCGGTTGGAGTTTTGAGCTACAGGTCTTCTCCCATAATTAGGTTGCTGCTTCAATGGTGGTTGAATATCACTTGTATGTTGAAGTGAGAAACCACAACATGCATGGTACCAAAACACAGCTGCTGCTACAACACCATTTGTGATTTAATATAATAATAAATAAACACACACACATACACACAATGGCCCTCATTGTTCCCTGTCTCACATACAGTAAGAGGTGTGTTCTCAATGTGAATAATCTCTGGTAGTAAGAATATCGCTACTCACAAAATGTGTTTGTTTGGACAAATATAAGTTTCTGGAGATTTGCTTTTGGCCAGTTTTATTTTCTAATTGCCTTTTTTTCTTTGGTATTTGTGTCACTGAACTATTAAGTAGCTTCCAGGTTTCAAGGGAACCCAACTCTGAACCTGCAAATCTGCAAATTTAAGATGTTTATTACTGACAGCCCGACGATGTTGCCTGCTGCAGTCATTGTTGTTACTGTATACTGCGAGTCTGCACTAATTGAATTTCATGAAGGTCATTTATCTAATTAGTGTATAATAAAAGGAAAATAATGTGAATGTGTTTTTATATTGTCAAGTTTGTATGTACTTTGCTACCACATAACACAGTAAGAGATATATGAAGTGATATGAGGTGAGGTGATGGATGGATGGGTGGATGGAAGGTGACTGTAATATTCCACCCAAGTGTTAGGGAATGATAATAGGTCTGGGTTAAACCCCTGCAGTTATATCCTTCATTCAGGACGACGCTTTCAAACGCTTGCACGCACACACACATACACACACAGTGAAGAGGCTGTTGAAATGGCAGAGGTGAAGGAGAGACATGATGATAATATTCATATGATAAAATACAGGGGGCTTTAAAAATGTCTTGAATAACAGTTACCATTAAGATAGTTGTTATCATACAATCTTGGCCTGTGAAGTGTTGTTCAGGAAGAGTGGAGGGATCGGATATCATGCAGACCTCTTAAGCTCAATGTGAAGAGCAGCATTTCCACATAATTAGTCTCCCTGTTATGTACGCTAAACACACATTCATCATCACACATGCACAAACACCTGCAATCACACGTGCGTCCACATGTCTCCATGCCCCACTCCTCTTGGCACACATTTACACAAAAAAAAGAGAGTAATACTGACAGAAGAACAAAGTGTGCAAAGAACCTGAGCCGCCCCACTGGTTAAAAGAGCCTAAATGCCCTGTTAAATATTTATTAACCCCTTCTGGCTCACCAGCATTCATTCACACAGCTCAAAGGAGGTGGTGCTCTTCACATAATGTAACCTTTTCCAGTTTATAGAGGTGAGCACAATTGTGCATGCTGTTGTGGTGGCAGACGGGATGTTGTCTTGAAGGATGCACACTGTTATGTATAAGTAGATCAATGTGTGCAAAACCCAGCCTGAAAAATGAAATACAACCATTCTTTTTTGCTGCACTGATTTGCCAACCAATAAGACCATGTTGTGATTTAATGCTACAGCGAAGACAGTGAAACACATGGTTGGTCAAGCTTTAGGATTTTCATGAATTAGAAAACAGAGACCAAATAGAGTAGTATTGCTGGTGCATGTGGTTAATTTTGTGCTCCCAAACCTTGAAATGAGGGCATAATGAGAATCGCTGTGGCCATGGTCTGATCCCCCTTATCTACCCTGAGTCCCTCATGAATAACTATGAATGTTATGTTGTCTTTGCAGTAGAGATTTACACTGTTATTCTGAGTTCCCCTAATAATTTCTTATGTGCTCGACTGTAGCATCTTGGTCAGGGACAGGGCAGTTGGTGTGTGGGTGGGTGGGTCTGATGGGTTCAAGGACCACTTGAAATTTGAATGCAAACCTGAGAAAAGACAGTGTTTATTTCATGGTATTTCTAAAATAAAAAAAAGCAAAAAAAAAAAAGAAAGCATAATGTCCAAAAAATAACAAGTAACTGAAAAAAAACAAAAAAGTAATTTTGTTTTCCCCAGAATCCCACATTCAAAAATCTACTAACTTTATATTCAATATGTATACAGCAATATTTCACAAGACTGCATTTTGACAAAGGACTCAAAAACTTGCTTTTGCTGCTCCATTAGTTCCATATTTAATATGAATATGAATATTACTGGAAATCTATTTACACAGTGACACCCACAACATGTTGATGAACACAGTCTTGAGTGTACAGTAAACAGCACAGACTTCTGCTGGAGTTTATTAAGTTTCCCATAGATATTTTGAAAACTTAGAATAAAGCAACTTGGCCATAGGATGAAATCATTGACTTGCTGGAAGTACTGTAACTTATCATTCTTCCTTAAACCAGCATTGATGACTTCAACAGTCCTGTCCCTTTCTGTCTTTTCTCGTCTGTTTTCTGAGGTTTCACAACATCAGCAGGTATTGGTGCAGTATAATAGCCTCTGTTCATTTCACCACTATGTAAAATGTTGCAGGCTATCTCTTCTGGGCACTGTGTAGTTGGAAGTTTGTGGCTGGTTAAAAAGAAAAAAGCAGTGCTTAAGAGGAGTACTTGGACTGTACAATGATGTTTTCAGTTTGTCTGGACTATAGCTATAGAGCAATCTGCTTTTTATGCGTGTATACTTGTGGAAAGGCATACAGTAAGAGCCTCAAGCTTTGAAAACAATAAGCATCTTTTGTGTCCTTTGGATTGTTGGTACATAATTATACTTTGTGTGAGTAACTTTTAATAGCGACTGATGTAGCCTTGAGAACATCACCTCTAACTGTTCAGCCCACATCCTGAAGACAGACAGATCTCCACAGAAGTATTTCTTTTACTGTGTGGGAGATCTCCAACAACGGAGTCGGGGAGAAAGCAAGTGGGACAGATCTGCCTAGTCCCTGAGCAGCGCACGTTTCACAGACAAGCCACAAAACAGAGTGTAAACGGTTTGGGGGGGGTTGACCCCCCTAATTACGACTTTGACCCCCCTAAAAGAGGTACAAATAACAAATAGGGGGGGTTGAAACATTTATCTTTCTTATTAGTAATCATAAATACTACAATATACAGTATTTCCATAGTCATGCCAGGAAGATGCTCCCCTAGTGGACTAAACCATTTCATTGCCTGAATCTGCGCGTCACTGACTATGAACCCGAGATACCGGGACTGAGTCCAGGTGCGCTGTGTAAAATGTTGACCCCCCCAATTGTCATTGTATAATTCGCACTGTGTAAACAACGTCACGCGGTTCAGCACCTTGGACATTGGACAGCTGTGGGTGGGGGTGGGGGTGGGGGGTCAGAACAGCGGTGTTTCGAAGTGGGGGTATTTCGGAACAGCGGGGTGTCGAAGTAGAGGTGTGTCGAAATGGAGAGCTGTCCCCCTTCAAAAGATGTGCATGGAAAAATCAGACACCCACTACCACCAGCTCCTGTTACATCTTGGTGTCCTTTGCCTCACACATTAAGCCGGTCTGAAAGACAGCTTCCCGTCCCCGGTAAAATATTGTAAGACAGAAACATCCTTTCTCAAAAGGATGCTCAAAACTAGACTGGACTGCAGGATGCCCCAGTAACTCTGAAAACACCTCCAGTGGATCCAAAATAACAGGTTCTAGAAAAGGGTCAGACGGCCAGAGACAAGTTTAACAACCAGCTTGATTCATTCAAACTAGAGACATAATCCGTAGCCGATAGTGACAGTTTACCATCAGATCAAGCTGCCCCCTATACAGTGAGAGCAGCTGTGTTCTTCATGTGTCTTCTTGATGTCACACTTAAGTTGATTCTAATGCTGTGTTCGAGACAACTCGGAAGTCGGAAAAAAACAAGCTCCTGAACGGCGTCTAACTCGGAAATTACAGGTCGGAAACTCAGGTATCATTTCAGAGCTCCGACTTTCCAACTTGACGTCACAACAACATCAAAACATGGCAGCCCTCATCGTAAACGGTTAGAATTTAGAAATTTTAAGTTATTTGTTGAGATTTTAATGCATATTGACCTCCGAGTTGTTTTGAACGCAGCATAAAAACTATTGAGTTTAAAGCGATCCGGTCGTTTTGGCTAACTTCTTGTCAGCCGATGGAGTTAGCAGTCCCCGCCCTCGTCCCTACGTCACCACATTCACGCGCATCCCTTGGCTGCACACACAGAGAGGACCGCCCCTTTGTGCCGTTCTCTCTCCTCATTGGATAAAGGTTGTAGGATACAAGGAAAGTTTTCTCCTCGGCTTACAGCAGAGCAGAGTGACTGACAGACCCGTGTTTCGGACTAACTAACTACTAAGATAAGTTCCCTAGAACCCCAGCCAGTGATCCTTCTAACATGAGAGACCTTGAGAACCCCTTGACACTTGACACCACTCCACCACCATGTGGTTCCCTGAGTTTCCAATAGCACAGCAGAGCCTTCAGCTATCAGACTCTGCTCCCAGGCTGAACAGACATCTCTTTAGACTGAAAACCTTCTCTTTTGATGGAGCCTGCCGTTACAGCTAGCCCAGGTGAGCCCTAACCATCACTATAGGCTGATGGTTAGGACAAATTAATTATTTTACTCGTAAACCGCTTCGCGTCGGAGTTCCATACTTCCTGTCGGGGTTTATTTCTCCATAACAACCTCCGAACTATACATTATCCCTTACTTAATTCGTTACATTTTTGAACTGTAATGCTAAAACAAGATATTTGTGTAAGATTAAACATGGTTGATAATTCATTTCCACTGGAGAACAAATCTACTTAAAAAAACAAAAAGAAGACCCTCATCCTTTCTGTCTGTCTCACCTACACACACACACACACACAACAAATCAAAATGGCCCCTTTTTTAGAAGCCAAAAACGATATTCAGCCTCTGCTTATCCTCTTTCATCTTGTAATTTAGTGACGTGAAGTCTTAGGCTGCTGTTTGCAGAGCGAGGATTGTATCCAGCTAACCTTATAGCCAGTAAACAGTCATTTTGTATCAGTGAGGGTGGGTTTCCATTGAGAAGGCCATTTAGCTCCTTTCACAACCAAATGATTAATTTACATAAATTCAAGATAAAAATCCTTTTCATTGGAAATGGTAATTACACTTGTTATTGCTACAAAAATAACCATATCATCTGAGTGAGTGGGCCCATAAATTATTGTATTTAAACCATCAAGCCTCTTTCTCTCCTCGGGCAATTGATAATCTTTTTGGCATTTTGCTTGTATGGAATCATGACCTGCATAAGTATATCCACAGACATAATGACACTGGGCCAGATCTACAGTACTAAAGTCCCAGATAAGGGGCGCAAAATTGTGTGGTCCCAGTAAAATTTTGCGTGTTTGGTTAGCGCATGCAAAATAGGTGATCTACTAAGAGTAACCCGCTAAATGACAGTACACAATATTTAAATGAGCGTTTTGCGCGTGGTGATCATTTCCGCCATGGAGCGTGTGGACAGAGAGCTGGATGGCTGCAAACGTAGAATGAAAATTGTATTCGATGGATTAATAGAGGGGCAAATAAACATAATGTCGAGCTGCAGCAGAAAGAAATGTGGGAGATTATCTATGAGAAAGTAAATGTGGTTGGTAAAACAAGAAGAGAACAGATGAAGTGAATAGAAGATGAGGAGATAGGCCTATAAGGCAAAGAACAAAAGAAAATTTGGATTATCATAAAACCTTGGCAAACAAGGAAGAGCTGCTCTGATCAGTGTTGGGCAGCAGGTGCAGCTTACTGTCTTAGCTGAGCAGGTAACTGGGATACCTGCTGTCATTCATTGAGCTGGAGGTGCGCGCTATGGCACAGAGCTCAGGTGGGAGAGGGAGGAGAGGAGATGAGAGGAGAGGGGCGTGCGTAACGGCCAAGGGGGCAGTTGTCGGTCTGAGAAGTGAAGCTCACTTCCGCGTTCAAAAAACTGCAATCCCCTCGAATTCCTCTGGGGGCTGGTGTCAGAAGGGAGCATTCCCCATAGACCCCCATGTTAAAATCGCCGACTTTACATCCTCAGTAAACATGTTAAAAGCCTGGTGTCAGAACGTTTTTTCGTCTCAATCGATAGTTTCTACCCCCGCACACACTCTGAGGGGGGTGAATTTTTTTTTAACTCTACCGTTTTACTGTTATTACGTTAAAATTCTGGCCAATTAGGGCGCGGAAACGTTGAGTGACAGGTCCGAGCAGCTCCGTGGACAGCTGCTTCGAGGCCAGTGGGCGGGTTCTCGGCCGGTAAATCCAACATGGCGCTGTTCAGGCCGCCATATTTGAGTCACAAAAACGACTCCCCAGAACCAATGGGTGACGTCACGGACGCTACGTCCATTCTTTTTACAGTCTATGGTAACGGCGCTTAAAGGACTTTTAACACACCTGAAAAGATGCGAGGAAATGCAGAGATATAAGAACTTTTTCCCTGGTAGGTATTAATTCAATAACTGCAGCCATTTGTGCGGAAAACTGTGCCAGTTAAGACTTGCCTTTCAAACATGCTAAATATAAAAAACTGCCACCGCCATCTCTTTCAGGTTTGGTAAATCACATTGAGTGCGCTAAATGAATCTGTTTGCAGCTACCCCTCCCAATATTTTGCATGTTCTGGAAGAAACGGATAATAGCATGTTAGCGGATTTACCTTAATGAATATGCAAATATGGGTATTTGCATATCCATTAAGGCAAACATGCTAAATGGATTGCACCTACAATTTTGCCCGTTTGAGAGACGCAATCCGCCCGGTTAGTATATCAGCTTCAGCATCTGTTTGCGCGTGCAATCAAATTTGCACACATTTTTATACATGCAAACCTTTAGTAGATCCATCCCACTATCATATAGCCATCGTTACAATGCAGGCGTTTGAATGACAGAAAAGATTTGCACTGGCACAAAATATTTAGTTAGATAACTTGCGTAATACATATTGGGGTTCCACAGGGTTGTATTATAGGTTTTCTGCTTTTTTCTGTTTCATACAGTTGGAACACAAT